>NC_141286.1:10782464-11234964 GCF_037954325.1 Fistularia commersonii
ACCGGGCTAACCTGCTGGTGCAGAGCTTCGACAGCCTGGACCAGAGGCTGGGCCAGCTGGAGGGGCAGCTGGCCTACATGGACCATGGCCAGGATCTGACCAGTGTCAACAGGCAGCTGAAGAAACTGCAGGTTCGTAACATCTCAGCTGGTCTCGGAGGGTGTCTAAGAGGCTGCTGCCCTCCGGTGGGCAGGGACGGTACTGCATGAAGGGTCACAGGTTCATGTTGATGTTATTTCCTTGTTTTGTGTGTGTCTGTGTGTGTGTGTGTGTGTGTGTGTGTGTGTGTGTGTGTGTGTGTGTCCTCTTCTTTCTAAATCTCCTCTTTGTCTTCCTTCTCTTTGTCCTTTTCTTCCTCCTTTTTTTTCTTCTCCTCGTCCTCATCCTACTTGTTCTCCTTGTTCTTCCTTCTCTTCTTCATCCCCCTCTCCCTCCTCTTTCTCTTCCTTCTCCTGCTCTTCCTCTTTCTCCTCTTCCTCCTCTTCTCTATCCCACTCCTCTTCTTGTTCCCCCTCTTCATCCCCCGCCTCCTCCCCCTGCTCTTCCTCCTCCTTTTCTGCATCCCATTCCTCCCTCTCTTCTTCCTCCCGCTCTTCACTCCCCTCTTCCTCCTCCCTCCTGGGTCCCCTCCCTCTTCACCTCCTCCTCTTCCTTCTCTCAGTGACTCAACACCTCTTTCTCACTTTCAACTGCTCCTGACAACCTCCATCTACCTCAATAACTTTGACCCCCCCATCTTATTCTTTATCCACCTTCCAGACCATGGAGTCCCAGATGGAGGACTGGTACAAGGAGATCGGGCAGCTCCAGGCGCAAACGTCTTCCATATCGCAGCAGGCGCAGGTCAAAGAGACGGTCGCCGGGCAACAGGTGGCGGTGGAGGCCAGGATGGTACGTCTGATTGAACCGCTGAAGGAGAGACGGCGCATCCTGCTAGCATCTAAGGAGGTCCACCAGATTGGACGGGACCTGGAGGATGAGATCGTGAGTTTGAGGGATCCAGGGGGTTCTCTATAGCTTGTTTTTTCTGTGTGGTCTCCCTGGGTTCTCCTATCTGGGTTTTCTCCGTTCTATCTGTGTTGTCCTGCCGTGTTTGGGTTCTCTTTCTGTGTTCTCTCAATGTTCTCCTGCCTGGGTTCACTCTGTTCTCCGTCATCAGTCCAAAAGCAGTCAGCAGTGGTGTGAGTGAGAGAGTGAATGGTTGGATGATTGACAACTGACCCATCTTGGTTAAACCCCGCCCCCCACTGCAGAGCCAGCTGTGATGGGTCCCAGAACCCAAACTTCTGAGCATGATACGTGTAGTAGGGAGTGAATGAATGGATGGATGAATGAATGGATGGTGGATGGATGGATGGATGGATGGATGGATGGATGGATGGATGGATGACACACGTGTCCTGTGTCGGTTGCAGTTGTGGGTCCAGGAGCGCCTCCCTCTGGCCATGTGTCAGGAACACGGCTCCTCTCTTCAGGCTGTCCAGCAGCTCATGAAGAAGAACCAGGTATGACCACCCCCTCCAAGCCCATGAGGTCTTTCTTGAATACAGAAAATGACATTGAGGTCACAATTTTCCCCCATCTCCAGACCCTTCAGAGGGAGCTCCAGGGCCACCGGGGTAGGGTGGAGGACGTCCTGGAGAAGGCAGGGGTCATCACTTCCATTTGCAGCCCCGAGGCCGACGGCGCCCGGACAGGCCGTGAGCAGCTGGCGCAGCTGTGGACGCTGCTGTGGGCAGAGACGGAGCGGCGCCAGCTGGTGCTGGACGCCATGTACCAGGCCCAGCAGTACTATTTCGACACGGCCGAGGTGGAGGCCTGGCTGAGCGAGCAGGAGCTATTGATGATGAACGAGGAGAAGGGAAAGGTGCGTGTCATATTCGTGAGAAGAACCCAGATCTGGCATCCGGCAGCAACACCCGATGAATGTGTGTTTGGCTTCGCCCCCCAGGACGAGCCCAGCACGCTGCAGCTGCTCAAGAAGCACCTGGTCCTGGAGCAGACCATCGAGGACTACGCCGAGACCATCGGCTTGCTGTCCCAGCAGTGCCGGCAGCTGCTGGAAATGGGTCACCCCGACTGGTGAGCACGCTTGCCAGAGAGCCAGAAGATCCTAAAAGAGCCAGTTGGCCTTCATTTCACTGGCTGTTGTACTGGAAGTTAGCAGACCGCTGCAGTTAGCGCACTATGTGCAATTCAGAGCTGAATTTCCCATGGAGGTCAGTGGATAAACATGGAGGCAGCCATGACGCAAAAAGGTCCCTGGTTGGATTCCCACAGGTTTCCTTTCTGTGTGGGGTCTCCCTGTTCTATTCGATGTCTCTGTGCATGTCTTGGTGATGTTCTTCTGGGTTCTTCCCACAGTCATGCAGGCAAACACATGCAGGAGGTTCAGTGGATACTCTAAGCCAGCGGTCGGGAACCTATGGCTCGCGAGCCATATACGGCTCTACCGGTGATGGCATATGGCTCCCAGTCAACTTTGAGTTGAAACAGAAAAAATCAGTTCGGAACTGATTTTAAGATACTTGTAATATTTCTTCATAGTACTGTTTCATTTTAAAGTAAACCGAAATTAGTTTTGAAGATAAATTTCACAGGTCACCCATCGGTCGGGTCGGGAACCATTGGCTTCCGAGCACGTCCGGGTTATTGTAAAGGTGAAGAAATTAATTTTATCAGATAGCCAACTAGTTTATCCGCGTCAACCCTCGTAATGGAAAAGATGGCGGGAAGAAAAAAAGACGATGATTACCGTGCATTCCAGGCTGCATGGACAGAGGATTTGCATTTGGATCTGCGGTTGTCTAATATGCAATGATAAAATTGCATTGATGAAACAGTCAAATACAAAGCGGCACTTCGAACAAATCCATGCAGCACCAGAGATCGCATTAAAAGTAAGACATATTTAATTTCTTATACGTTAAAAATTCTATATGGCTTTCGTTGAAATATATTTGGAAATATTTGGCTTTTATGGCTCTTCCTGTCAAAAAGGTTCCCAACCCCTGCTCTAAGCTGTCCAGATGTGTGAATTAGTGGCTTAATGGTTGATGTTACTTCTGTATATAAGGCCCTGGGATTGGTCCCAGTTGAACCACACCTCTCTTACAATAACAGCTGGGATAGGCTCCGCCTGCACTGCAAGTGATTGATAAGCGGTATAGATGAATGAATGAATGATACTCGGCCTGCTTTGAGTCATGATGAGAAGGAGAAAGAGAACCTGTGGGCTGCAGAACATATGGTTCCATCCACGGGAACCTCCTGATCCTCTTTCCACCCCTTCATCTCCACAGCGAGCAGATCAGCAAGCGGCAGTCGCAGATCGACCGACTCTACGTCTCCCTGAAGGACCTGGTGGAGGAGAGGAAGAGCCGCCTGGAGCAGCAGTACTGGCTCTACCAGCTAAACAGGGAGGTGGATGAGCTGGAGCAGTGGATCGCGCAGAGGGAGGTGGTGGCCAGCTCTCCTGAGCTGGGCCAGGACTACGAACACGTCACCGTACGTCTGGGGCAGGAGGACCTCTGTGATGTCTAGATATTCTGGTCATCAGCGTTCTCTTCTTTGCTCCGCAGATCCTGCAGGAGAAGTTCACTGAGTTTGCCGCGGAGACGGGTGGCGTGGGGCTGGAACGTGTGACGGCCGTCAACCAGATGGTGGACGAGCTCATCGACTACGGCCATGCCGAGGCTGCCACCATTGCTGAGTGGAAGGATGGTGTGAATGAGGCCTGGGCTGACCTCCTGGAGCTCATGGAGACGCGGGCGCAGATGCTGGCCGCCTCACACCAGCTACATAAGTTCTTCTCTGACTGCAGGGAGGTGAGAGGCCATGCGGCCACACAGGTCCAAATCCACGTCTGAAGATGAAATGTCTTCGGTAGATCCAAGAACGTATGCCCAATGGTGTCCTCTTCAGGTTCTGGCCCAGATCGAGGACAAACATCGGCGCTTGCCGGAGGTTCGCGCTCGCCAGTGCAGCACGGCCAACACCAGCACCCTGCAGCGGCTTCTCCACAGCTTTGAGCAGGATATCCAGCTGCTGGTCACGCAGGTATCATCCCAGCCGGCTGGATCCGAACCATCCAGACTGACAGGCGGGAGAAGGCTCAGGAGGAATCTGTTTAGATAGCAGCTACCAATGCAAAGATTAGTCTGTGTCTTGGTTAAATGTGAGGAGTCTGGAGGCATCTCAGCAGCTTCGGAAGCCAGTTGAAGCAGAACCCCTTGGTTCTCCCGCCCTTCTGATCTGTTAACGTGCCCCGCCAGGTGCGCCAGCTGCAGGAGAGTGCAGCCCAGCTAAGGACCGTGTACGCCGGCGAGAAAGCCGAGGCCATCGCCTGCCGAGAGCACGAGGTCATGCACTGCTGGAGGGAGCTGCTGACGTCCTGTGAGGAGTGCCGGCTGCAGATCACCACAGAAACAGACAAACTGAGGTTCTTTGGCCTGGTGCGGGATCAGATTATGTGGATGGATTCCATCATCTGTCAGATTGGAACAGGAGAGAAACCCAGGTGAGCAACCCAGGAGGTGCAACTAGGAGCTATTAGGGATGAACCATGAGGCAGATAGATGGTTTGGTCCACCGATCTGAGGCCCCTTGTTGCCCACAGGGACGTGTCTTCAGTGGAGGTGCTCATGAACTACCACCAGAGTCTGAAGAGCGAGGTAGAGGCTCGCAGCCAGAGCATCCTGGAGTGTATCGAGATGGGCAAGACCTTGCTGGCGGCAAGGAACCCTGCAGCCGAGGAGGTAAGGAGACACAGAGATCCGCTTGTGGTGAAGCTCCTTCCCTGTAGACGCCGAGGAGCTCCAAGGACCAGATGGAGGTTCCTCTGTGTGAAACATTCTGACATCACTCTCATTCTGATCCTTAGATCAAGGAGAAGTTGGACAAGGTGGTTGCCAAGGAATGCGAGCTGTCTGAGAAGTGGGACAAGCACTGGGAGGTCCTGCAGCAACGTGAGCTCTGGTGCCGCAGACATGGACTGCAACCAGTGCATCCTCACCTCTTAACCCCTGGCTGCTTCTTCTCCCCCAGTGCTGGAGGTGCACCAGTTTGCCCAGGAGGCAGTGGTGGCCGAGGCCTGGCTGACAGCGCAGGAGCCGTTCATCAGCAGCAGCGAGCTGGGCGCCAGTGTGGACGAAGTGGAGCAGCTGATCCGGCGCCATGAGGCCTTCCGTAAGGCCGCCGCCACCTGGGAGGAGCGCTTCAGCTCGCTGCGCCGGCTCACCACGGTGACCTTTTTGCTCGCACCTGAAAGAAAACACGGTGGTGTCGTCTGGCTTTGTGGTGCTACGATGTTTTCGCTGTTTGTGTGCAGGTGGAGAAGCTGAGGGCGGAACAGAGCAAGCTCCCTCCAACCCCCCTGCTGGGGCGCAAGGTCTTCCTGGAGCCGCAGGACGCTTCCCCTGCCATGCTACCCCGCCTCCCGCTCTCCACAGCCATGAGACACACCATTTACGAGCAGAATGAAGTCAGAACCCCACCATCGCCATCCCCCGCCACCCCAACGCCCTCGCCGTTGGTGGCAGCCCGCTGCCTCAGCTCAGCTGGCGCAACTTACACCTCAGCGATGGACGGCTCCAGTTACCGCCACACCCTGGAGGCACGGCACGGCGGAGGCAGCGTGGTGGGCGTGGCCGCTGGTCTTGGGCAGCCAGCTCCCTCCTCCATCGCCTCCATTGCCACGGCGGCCATGCTCGTCTCGGCCAACCAGGCGCGAGAAAGCGCCAGAGAGCATGCATCAAGGGCGGCGAGCCAGCTCGAGCCAGCAGCGAGGGAGTTGGAGGCCAAGGCGTCGCCATACTTGCGGCAGCCCAAAATAAAACACCTGGATGATGCTGTGACCCCGCTGCTGGTGGCAAGCCGGCTGGAGAAAGCCAGGGGCCGGGAGAGGGAGGCTCTGCTGGGGGAGATCGGAATGCAGAAGGCGGAGGTGGCGGTGATGGCCGAGGTGGTCCTGCAGGAGCCGGGCAGGGAGAGGCTGCACAGCGAGCCCACCAGAGGGCGCCGCGGGTCCAGGACCAGTGCGCCGGGCCATGCAGAGCCCCAGGCCCAGACGCCTACCCTTCCCCGGGATCAGCGCATTGAGCGGCACCTCTCCAGCGAGCAGCTGATCCAGGCCCGCCGCGATGAGCTGCCCCAGGAGGTATGGCGGGAGCAGGCAGAGAGGCGGGAGCGCCGGACGCTGGAGAGGCAGACCTCCAGCGAGCAAGAGGGCTACGGGGGCCACGAGGGCCGGCGGCGGGACAGGGACCGCCACCGGCCCGAGAGGCAGGAGTCCAGCGAACACGACACTGGCAAGGAACACTCAGATCGGCGTTCAGCGGGAGGGTGAGATGAAGAGCCAGGAGACCCGGTGGGCGTCTGGGGTGCTTCTCTGATCAGCGTCTCCTTTCCAGGGACAGGAGGACGACCCTGGCGGAGATCGTTGAGCAGCTCCAGGAGCGGGAGGCAGCACAGGTCTGCATTTTTAAGCTCCTTGAAAGAGCTCAAGAACATGAGCAAGGAGGTTATGTGGAGTGGGACTTCACTGGAAATGGTGCTTCCAGCTCTGCTCCTCTTTCATGAGATGTTTTCAGCATGACAGTTATTGTATTTGTTACCAGGTAACTCGTTAGAATGGTTAATAATGAAGTCCCTGTGCCCCCCAGGCACGCGGGGAGGTTCCTCGTCTGCCCAACGGGTTCCCAGAGAAGACCTCCCGCCCGGACCGCCCCCGAGCCCGGGATAGGCCCAAACCACGGCGGCGGCCACGGCCCAAGGAGCCAGGTGACACCACGCGGCGCTCCCGGTCGGCCCCGGCGACTCAGAGCAGCCCGGCGGTGCCTCAGCCGCCTTCGCACACCGCACACCATGAGGGCTTCCTCTTCCGAAAGCTGGACATCGAGACCCTGAAGAAAAGCACCAACAGGTGGGTGTTCAGGGTCACAGCAACCCAAGGAGGACGTGCTCGGCATCTGGCGTCTGGCAGCAAATAGGTGCGTTGCCTGCTGGGTGGATTTCCCACCAAAGATGAGCTCAATGGCAATCGAACCCGCCATGCTCGGCTGCAGGAGGCCTCCTGAACCAAGGCTTCCGTTTCCTTGTATCCTAAACCACGCCAAGAAGAAGTCAGATCCATTCCGTCAGTGACCCCAAACACCTGGTGTCAGGTGTCCTCACAGGAACCTTCTCCGCTAGACTGTGGCCGAATCTGGAATGTCCAGAGAATCTTTGTGCACTTATATGTCCACTTTAGATATTTTGCCTTCTGACCTTCAGACCATGCCAAACCATACTAGGAACCGTTCCAGATGCAGATCCTCTGGTTGCCATGGTAGAATTTGGCATTGCAGACCTGAGATGTATTCTGACAACCCTGGTAGCAATGCTAACCCCAGCAGTGGTTAGCTAAGGAACACATCCCCAAAAGCAGATGCCGCACATCAGCTGGAGGTTCAGTTGGTTTTCTGCAGTAGTTCTGCAGCATCACCATGGGAAAATCCACCCAGCAGGGCGCCAAACTGCCCAACGTTTGACCCCTGCGCGGGCACTTTCTGAAGCCACACCCCCACCCCATCCTTGGCGCAAACTGCTGTGCATGCAGTGCTAACACTCCCTTGCTAACGGCACAACTGACATGTTGACCAGATGCATGGCTGGCGAGCGACAAGAGGTCACATGATCGGTTGCTCGCTGTGTCATGAATGAATTTTAAAAGAGTGATGCATTCAAAGGCTGCTGTTTTTGGAAATATCTCCTGAATACTACTGCATATTCTCACTTCAGACTGTTCATTGCAAAGGGTTTCCACGATGTTGATGCAGGCACTGGTGTTCCATGACATGCACATACGGGTGGGGGCTGCATGACACTGAACATGGTTCTCCGGTGGAATGTGAACACGGATTGCGTGACTTGCTAGCTAATGGAAGACATGAGCAATTTTGGGCACATTTTGCAGACTTACCCTCAGATATCCGCATCAGCTCAAACTGTATATGCTAGAGGCTATAAATGCTAACGCAGATGCAAACGTTGATGCTAACCTAGGACTGGAGGGCGTAGATGTTAGCGTAGATGCTAACCCAGGACTGGAGAGCATAGATTTCAGCGTAGATGTTAACACAGGACTCGAAAGCAGCTTTTTCTAGAAGCCTTTGTGGCCCTTTATTATAGCCTTTAGAATGTCCCGGAAAGCAGGCTAGAGCAGAAGGGTGCACACACACACAGACACACACACACACTCACACACATACACCTGCAGGCCTCCACGGATGACCATCTTACTTCTTCCTGAGAAACACAAGCAGAGTGTTGTGCTGCACTGCTCCCTAGTGGCTGGGCTGACCCTGCCCGGCCGCTGCTAAGCCCTGCCCCTCCGCAACTGCAGATGAGGCCCACTCACACCGCGCTCCTATTGGACACTGTCTGACATGTACATGCCCTGTTGTGTACATGCAAAGGTAAAACCTGACACGGAATGACACTAACCTGGACAAGGTGAACCTCTCTGAGCTCTCTGCTGAAAATACATAGTGAGAAAAAAAACAAGAAACGAATACGCTTCATATCAGAGAAAAGATGGAGGTTCATCTTGTCTCTTTAATCTGCTGCTCAATTTGTTTGATATTCTGACTTTGACCCAGGAAAGGTGAAAATGGTGCATGGGAAGATGTATGTGTCTCACACCCATTCAAAGTTAGCAGATTCATGCTAATGGTGTGTGTTTGGGGTCACTTATGATAAGCTAAAGTGTTAGCCCGACTACCCCACGGCTACCTTTCAAGTGAAAGAGCCGACCGGGAGCTGCCACGGCTTTGTGGGTGTTTCCTCTGACCCCTCCCTCTATGCACCGTTGTCTCCTTTTCCTGCCGAAAACTCAAAGCTGGGAATGTGCACGTGAATGTGTGTGGGCGCCAAAGCCCCCCAGGGGGAAAAGTCTCTTTTCCACCACATTGACGTCTAACCTCTCTCCTCCCTTCTCCTCTCTCCTGTTTCCTGCTGGCTGCTCCTCTCGTCTCCTCCAAGGTAAGTGAAGTCGAACCCCCCCAATAACCCCCACCCCACCCCCCTTCTGTGGCATCCGTCCGTCTGTCTGTCAGTGTTTGTCCGGCGGTGTGTTTCCTTCCTCCCTTGTTGGCACTGGTTCTTCTCGCCCACTGTTTGCTCTCGCCAGGTGAGTGAGGTGTTAGCTTAGCGAGAGCAACGCTGCAGCTCCTCCTGACTCCTCACTTTTCCACCCCCCCCCCCTCCTGCCCTCCCACCCCACACCCCACCTCCCTTTCCATCCCAACCACCCCACCTTCCCACACCACAGCAGGTCCTGGGTCAACCTGTACTGCGTGCTAAACAAGGGCGAGATGGGCTTCTACAAGGACGCCAAGAACACCGCCACGGCGTACAACAACGAGGCGCTGCTCAGCCTCTCCCACTGCCACTGTGACGTCACCAATGGCTACAAGAAGAAAAAGAACGTCTTCACACTCAAGTAGGTGTCCTAGTCAGAGGTCATGCTGGAAGGTCTGCCAAAAATCCTGCATCTTATACCGCTTCTGATTCCCCTCCGATCGCAGGACAAAGGATGGCAGCGAGTTCCTGTTTCATGCAAAAGATGAGGTCAGTGGTCCTGTTGTTTTCTGGTCTGCAACCACCTCCATCTCCATGCCGCACGAGCCTGACGCACGTGACTCCTTCTCTACCTGCAGGATGACCTCAAGACATGGGTGAGCAACATCGCCGCCAGCATTTCCGAGCACGAAGAGATTGCCAAATGGGGGCAGCCCCAACCAACTACCTCATCGACCGACGAGGGCACGCGGCCGGACGGCAGCAAGGCGGACAATAGGTCAGAGCGCGGTGCTGAGCGGGCTGAGAAGGAGAAGGAAAAGGAGAAGGAGAAGGAAAAGGAGAAGGAGAAGGGCGAGAGGTCAGATCGGGCTGCGAAGTCAGAGGCCAAGCGCTCTGAGAAGTCGACCAAGAAGAAGTGAGCTGGGCGGACGGGCTGGTCAGGATCAAACGCACGCGGACTCCGGATCAGGAGGCAGCGGACTGAGTGCTGGCCCCATGGTGCCACTCTCACTGCTGCTGGACGCCGGTTTGTTCAGTCTCAAACAGGATGGATGACCCCCTCCCTCTTCCTCCTGTCCTCTCTCGTCTCCTCCGGGAGGACGCACGGTGGCGAAGCTCCACATACACACACACACACATACACACACAGACACGCACACACTCAATCCAAAGCCGACTGTTGTCGAACCGTGCAGAAGGAGAGCGACCCCGAGAGTGATGACCTCGAAGGCTCGACCCCCCCGCTGATGATTAAATGTAGCTCATGACGTCCCGCCTTTGCTTTTCTATCCGATGAGCTGTGTCTCTGTGTACTTAATGTCTTGTCTGCGTGCACTACCTGTCCGTCCACGTCTGTGAGTTGGGCCATCCCATGCCGTCCAAGCCCTTCTCATGATGCCGGAGCAGGAACGCAGATTTATGATATGATTCTGCTACCCGCGGAGCTGACTGGCAGCTGACTGGCAATTATGACATCATCATCGTAGCCTCTCCCCCTGCCATTTTACCCCCCCACCTCACCAATAAAGTGAACCGCCATCTGATCGGAAATATTCAGGACTGTCAGGAAACCTAGACAGGGAATGTCTCAGATTTAGAAAAAAAATCAAGATAAATAAACAATTTCGCCACGAGAGCTGCGTTCCAGTGGGATGTATTGAATTTGCACTGGATGTTTTCTTTGAATTAGCATGTTAGCTAATGCTATGAGACCTCCACCAGCTTCTCCTGCACCCCCCCCTCCCCAGGACTAATAACGTTTTGTAGAAACACTTGAGCCTGCACTAACCTGTGGTTCATCCTTTGAGATCAGATAAACTTCATTGATCCCCATAGAGGAAATTCCTTTGTCACAGCAGCATAACAGTTATAATGTCAAAAATGAATATGAATATAAATATAAATAAAGAGACAGAAGACAGAAGATAGCAAGACATCCACGAATAAATAGACAGCAGGGAGAACAACAACGGCAACAACATCAGGGATAATAATGGACAACAGAATGGAACAGTAAAGCTGAAAAATAGACAACCAAACTTAAATGACATTATAAATAGAGTGACAATAGCAATGACAGGAATAAAATAAATCAACAAAAGTAGACAGGATGTGTGTGTGTGGGGGGGGGGGGCAACAAGGCTAAGAAAGAGAGCAGAATTAAGTCATGACATGTGAATGGGTGAGGTAGAGAGGTTGTGGAAGCAGCACAGATGCACCTCAGGCCAGTCAAAGTTGTGTGCCGTCCAGACTGCTTTAGCCAAATTGAACCGCGTTGTCTCGGCACCCAATTAGCACAGATCCGCAAAAGACTTTCTTCTGTGTGTGTGTGTGTGTGTGTGTGCGTGTGTGTGTGTGTGTGTGAGTGTGCTCTCTGCTCCCAGGGTCTGCGTGGCTCTCAGGTTTTGCCATTGTTCCATGCTAGCGCGGGCTCAGCACTCCGGAGCTTGTTTGTCCTCCATTGATCCCCGTCCCAGTCTTCCAGTCTTTCCAGCGGAAAGTACCACTCTGCCACTCACTGGGGGAGAAGGTGGAATAAATAAATAACAGACACGTTGTTGAGAATGTTGTTTTTAAAGAGCTAGCTGGTTGAGGCATTGCATGTCTTTCCTGGAGGAGAATTCATGTGTCTTGTCCCCCTGGCGCCCCCCACCGAACCTTCATGTTCCAGCCTCCCGCTAGAACCTTGTCACAGAGCCATAAAAAGAGGAAAGTCAGATAAATCAGCAGCCAGGTCAGGAAGTAGTCAATACCCCCATGTGTCGTCTTGGCGTCCGAGAGGTGATAGTGGTTCCCCGAGTTGAACCTCCAGGCGTCCGTCTTTTCTACTGACCTTCTCCGCTGTTCCTTAAACCTCAGTGCTGTCTGAGTGGAGCCAAAACTCTGCCTCCACCCCAAACCCTGGGTGGGGTTTGCACTCTGTGCTCACGTTGACTCTGTACATAGAAGACAAGAGGACGCAGTAGTGTTTCTAACTAGAACTAAAGTAGTGGGGAGGTGCTCCTTCACCCACCGCACGCCATCTGGATATATTGGCTTGAGATAAAGAGGAGCACCGGGAGGAGGTCCACCTCACCGCTGCAGCGACACATTCACATTAAACCCCATGAAACCGCCGCCTCCATCCTACGCTGTCACTGCGCCGACGCTGCATCAATGTTTCTGTCGGATTCCCAAAATGCTTAGCATGCAGCAGCGGGCAGGACCTCTAAGGACTTCCCCAGGAGTCAAGTGTCTTGGCCAGAACGAACTTTGCTTGTATTTTCGTAGTCAACTCTCGAGGCCTTCATTAGCCAAACCGTTTTCTAGGGTGTTTGTACCTGCAATCAGTCTTTTTTCTTCTCCGTTGCTTTTGATAATCAGTTCTCGTCTGGGCTGTGCCATGCAGCGACCACTGAGCTGCTGAAGCCTAGAAATGAGTGAACTGTTGAAACTATCAGCTAGCAGCTCTTCTGTTAGCATGAGTTAATAGCCGAGGAAAATTAGCTGGTATTAATTAGCTATCTCAGCATAAATCAAGAGCACACGAAAGTTTGCAGTAAACATTAGCTCCAGTTAGCTATCCGCCTTTGCAGAAAACACTAGCTCTGCATAAGCTAACTCAGCAGGAAACAATAGCTTAACTGGAACTAAATAGTTACAGTTAGCTCGCTGACTCGACAGAAAACCAAATTGAAGTTGGCTAATTGAAACAAGGTGGATTACGCGGAGTTGCTAAGCTGTGGGATCAGACTAATTGTTGATAATGTAGATTAGCTTCCACTGCACGAGTCGGACAAGACTTTCCCAGTTTTAAGATACCGCACGTTTCCAGGAAAAGCCAGACAATACAAGCAACTTCTTTTTTTTACTAATCATAAAAAGCCTCTCACGGTGTCATGAATGGCAGGACTCACTCCTGGATCACTGTGCTCACTAAACAATTCAGTTCCCAAGCTGTTCTTCTCACACCATAATATTCAGTTGATAGTCGAAGCGACTGATATGGCAGAAAACCCACAATCTGCAAATCCTCTGTGTGTCCGGGGTTTTCGTGTTCAACACAAAATGCATGAGAGAATGCAACCTTCCATTCATTGATTCGTTCACCGCTTCAGCACATTGGATGTGTCAGAGGAGGGGGTGATTGCTGGGTCAAGGAGATCATGTACGTGTGTGTCAGAGAGGCTGGTAATGACATGTACAGCCCTCCGCCGCTGCAGACACACGGTCGATGCACGGCGAGACAGGCTGGGACTGTCAACATGGTTGACATCTCTCCCTCACCTCTGTGTGTGTGTGTGCGGTGTGTGTGTGGTGTGTGTGTGTGTGTGTGTGTGTGTGTGTGTGTGCAATTTTGTGTGTCTCTGTGCTGTTTGTTTATTTTCTCACATCAGTCAAGATGGAATGATGAATAAAATACCTTTTGGTCCGAGGGACCCTGCAGTGTGTTCTCTTCACTTCACTGGGAAAAAGATGAATACACACAATTTTGTTTGGAACCACTGCCATGTTGTTCTCCGAAAGCCAACATGATCTCCAGAATGGGAGTCAGAAACGTCAGAAATCAAAAGGTAGCAAGAACTTGGTCTTTAAATGGTAAAATTTTTCAAACTCAAGGAGATGCAGTGATTTGTAATCATTATCACTTCCACTTTTTGGTCTTTAAAGGAGCTCCATTACAATGGGAAGATGGAAAAGGTAGTTTGAGCAGTTAGTGGAGATGAAGTAGGTGGAGGATCTTATGTACCAAGGGTCAACAGTCCAGAGCAACGGCGAGGAGTGAAAGAGGTTACAGGTAGATTCTAGCGGAAGATCAGAGAGGAGGTTTATGGACGGTAAATTGAAGGCGAGGGTCAGATTGAGGCAGATGATTGGCTGTGGTGAACAGCCCAAAGGAAAGGAAAAAAAAACAGCTTCATAATATTAGGTAAAAATAGCGGCAGGGATTTATGTTCATTGTAATGTGAGGGCGAGGAGGGAATGCTACAGGGGACAAAAACAGGAGACAATATCTGACCTGCAGAGTCTGAAAACATCTAAAACCCTTATTGTTGTCTGCTAAACAAACTCTTATCTTCTTTTGGATGTCTCAAAAACACAAAAAGAGATTTTTTATTTTTTATTTTTTTTAACATTTATTGGAACAGGTTCCTTAACAGAATCATACACATTCTTACAAAACCTCATAACAAGATACACATTATACAATATTGTTTATAGGTCACTTATTTCCTCAATAGCAAGCGAAAAATAAAACTAAAAAAAAAAAAAAAAAACACAAAAAAACATCTAACTCAGTCAAATACAGATGATATCTTCAGCTCTCCAAATATTTTTAATGGGTGCCCATTTTTCAAGATATAGGTCTGTCTGAAGAGATTTATTCTTAATAACAATAATAATGATAATGATACATATGCAAATAAATAAGTACATTCATTGTAAAATAATAATAAAATAATCAAAATGACCCTCCGGATTTTCCGAGTATGTTTTTTTTTTTTTTTTAATAAAATTTTCCTTAAGCACATATAGTATACACAGACAATATATATGTACAAACAAACATGGCCAAATAGAATCGAATGTAATTTTTCCGAGAATGTTTCTGAAGAGTAAGAGTCACTTGACTTCCGGGTTCTGCTCGGACCGGGAGGGAAAGAAATCGGAAGCGGAAGTTACACGGAATCATTTCAGAGCCGCGCCGGTCGCCATAAGTAAAGTTAGCAAGGAGATGTCAAAGGCTGTTTCAATTCGTATTTGAGTTTTTTAGCCGCCGCTGTTCGATGCTCTGACTCGGTTCGGTTCGGAGATGGAGGCCGCTTTCGGAGGCGAGGTGGCGGCGGTCGTGGAGGTCGCTATCCGGGCCACCGTGGCTATTTTCCGGCCGAGAGATGCGCCGAACACGGACTGGGAAGATGGTCATCTCGTCGAGATCCAGGAGATCGAGAGATCCCTGGTGGTCGAGATCCAGCGGGTATTCGCCTCGTTCTCCTCCCAGCTGGTGGAGGAGAACGAGGCTCTGAAGGCAAAGGTGGAGCAGTTGGAGGATGTGCTGCAGAGGAAGGCCGGCCAGCTGGAGCGGGAATTGGAGGCTAGAGTGGGTCAGCTGGGCCGGGATATGGAGCTTCTGGAGAAGGAGCTGAGGAGCATCAGCGACGAGAAGAGCCTCCCGGGCCCGGCCCACGTCCTGATCCCGGACGGACTGCCAACAGGTGAGGGCCTTTGTCCGTCCGGACCATGCAGGGGAGGACATTCACTGTCAACATAACAGCCATGCTGCTACAACAACTCATGACTACAAACTCCATTTTTAATCTGTATTTCCTTCTCCAGCTGTGCTTCTTTTATACACACACACACACACACACACACACACGCACACGCACACTGGCTGGTTTAATCCAAATGAGGGGCAGAAACCTCTGCCACCTTCCGGCGGCCTCTGCCTCTACTGGCAGTGCTAACAACTAACAAGGCTGTGTTGAAGTCAAATAATAATGGTTTCAATATTCATGGTAATGAAATAATAATGGCCATCTGGGAGAATTCATCAGGGTTTGACATGAATGAGAGAATATGTAAAAATAGAAATATGATACAAGTCATATTTTAAACTTAATATTTTGTTAGTAAATATGTAAGAAAAAGTATTGTACTGTTTCAACACGGACGACAGATGAGCAGAAACGTTGCTGTTTCACTCGTCCATCGATTAGTGGCTTATACAGCTGACGAATTGATCAGAGTTGGTTGTGCTTTGAGTTTCCAGGATTTATGGTTGCTATTTAGGTGACCTAGGCTCCCAGCTCTCCGGGGTTACTTCACCCTTCCCCATGTGTGCTAATGGTCCGGTCCACCTGCAGCCATCATCCCTTCTCCTTTGGTTCACCCCAGGAGCTCCGGTCTCAGCCTCCGGCGGTGAAGCCTCCCGGGAACCCGCCGTCCCTCTTGGTGCGGCCAAGGAACCCCCGTCGTCTGCCATGATGTCAGAGGGAAGCACGGAGGATGCACCCCACTCGCCAGCGGCGTCACTGACCGACCCCCAGTCTGTGTTGAGCCCAATGGTGTTTGTCACGCCGGCCCCCGCTGCGCTGTTGATAGGGGGCGGCGAGTCAGTTGCTCAGCCCCCCACCTCGCCCTCAGTCATGTCCGAGGCAACGGGAATGGCGCAGCTAATCCTCCGGGCCGCAGCCTCGCCGGGGACACCGCCGCAGGACATCCCTAGTCCCGATTCAAGTGCCGTGGTGGATTCAGCACAGGAGCAGGTTTGTCTCCAGAGTCTCCCAATACCCACCTCTAGTTCTGGTTTAAATCAGAACATGGAAAGAGGGGGATTGCATGAAGCCATAGTTGTTGTTCATACGGAGCAGGGCTGTGATGTCACAGGAGGGGGGCGGGGCTTTGCTTTCATGACATCACCTGTCCCCATGACCGCCGTCCAGCGCAGCTTGCCGCTGGCAGTGACAAAACCGCTGCGTCACACTCACTTCCTTCTCTCATCCCCACCCCAGACATCTCCTCCCGAGGCCCCGTCAGGGAGGACCAGGAGAACCCGGAGGACCAACGCCAGGAGTGAAAGGGGTACGTCTGCATTTCAAATTCTTATGGATTCTGATGCTTTTCCTGCCAGCCAAGCGCTGTGTTTGGACTGTGATTTTTTTATCCAAACTTGAGGTTTTTGAAATCCCCAGTTAGCTTCCACTAGATGAGAAGTTCCAAATTTTAAAGTATTCAGGGAGTAAAAAGAGAAAGGCAGAGGTTAGGTAGATTCCATCTATTGTCACAAGAACCTTCCCAGGAACTTGTAGATGAGCCAGGGACAATAGACCTCCCAGAACCATCTTAACTCCTACTCCAAGGCAGGATCTTCTTACGGTTCTATAGGAACTCATAGATGCTTGGTGAATGGTGGAGCTCATTAGCCACACCCATTAGCAGATACTTCTTACAGATTGCAGAGCACAATTTTTTAATACTATGGTGGTCCGTAGTCAGATATTTTCTGTGGACAAAATGAACAGAAGCAGCCAGGAAGACAAAGAGGGTGAAGCTCATCTGTCCTGCTTCGCCTCAGAGGGGTTTCCAGGGTTTGCAGAGGAACATCTACATTTTGGACCAGAGTATGTCCTGAGTTAACTAATGGCTAACAGGGTTCTTCACACAGAGAAGCAGTGCAGAGAGAGGATAAAAACACTTCAGCTACCTGATAGTCCATGGTTAAAATTCCATGAACGCGAACTGTGGCAGCCTCCACCTCCATGGTGTCCGTGTCGTCTTCCTCTTTATCTTTGCTGGTTTGTTTTGGAGAGGAGCTGAAGGTGGCCCCTCACTGCCTGTAGGAATGCACAACTAGAAGGTTCCTTGTGGGGCGCAGTTCCTAGGACGTCATCTAAGATGGATAGTTCTTCGTTGTTCTCTGTCTGAAAGCGGCACAGACGTTCAGCCACTCCAGACCTAGAGGGGATTCATAATATTCAACCTCCTGTTCCTCTTTCTTCAGCTTTCGAGGCTAACTGGTCGGAGTCGGTGGAGCCAGAGGGGCGGAGGCTGCGGAGGAAGGAGCTGCGGACAGTGAAGAGGTTCTTCTGCGAGGAGTGCGATGCCAGCTTCCACTGGAAAGGAGAACTGACGAAACACATGAAGGTCCACAAGAAGCAGTTCCCCTGTGACCGCTGTAGCCGGAGCTTTCTGGAGAAGAAGTCACTAGAGAACCACCTCCTCCGCCACGAGAACCTTAAGGAGCCGCTGCCTTTCCCATGCCCACGCTGCAAGAGGTCATACCGGAAGGAGCAGTCGCTCCAGAACCACCTCAAACGCCACCAGCGGCTAAAGCAGCCCAAGCCCTTCGCATGTGACCAGTGTGGCAAAACTTTCCGTATAGAACAATCCCTGGAGAACCACCGTCTTCGTCACGAGAAGTGGAAGCAGATGCTGAAGTGCCAGCTGTGCGAGAAGGTGTGCAAGAACCCAGTGCAGCTGAGGTGCCACATGGTGGTGCACTCGGAGGAACGACCCTTCAGCTGCGCCACCTGCGGCAAGGAGTTCAAGAGCAAGGACACACTGCGCTTCCACCAGATGGTGCACACCAGCACCAAGAAGTACAAGTGCCCGGTGTGTGAGGAGAGCTTCAAGTATGCCCACTCGCTTACTGTGCACAAGAGGAAGCACACCGGCATCACGCCGTTCATTTGCTCCGTCTGCAACAAGTCCTACAGGACGGGCACAGCGCTGAAGAGGCACAGCGTGGTGCACACGGGCGAGAAGCCCTTCACCTGCCATATATGTGGCGCCAGGTTCAGCCTGAACAACAACCTGAAGAGGCACATCCGCATCCACACGGGCGAGACACCATTCACCTGCCAGGACTGCGGGAAGAGCTTCTCGGACAACAATAAACTGAAGTCCCATATGCTGGTGCACGGCGCCCGCAAGCCCTTCATGTGTGACCTGTGCGGGAAGACCTTCCTCTTCAACTGCAGGCTGCAGATCCACCAAAAGTGCGTGCACGCCGAGAGGGGGGAGGCGGCGGACAGCAAGCGCCGGCCGGCCCAGCCGCGGCAGAGGAAGCTGCTGGTCAAACCTTTCAGCTGCAAGATCTGCCTGAGCAGCTTCAGCGCCGCCTGCTCCCTCAAGCTGCACGAGAAGGGCCACAGCGAGCACAAGGAGTTCAACTGCGGCATTTGCGGGAAGGCCTTCCACAACAAGTACTCCTTCCGCTACCACCAACGGAGCCACTCAGGCGAGAAGCCCTTCGTATGCGATGTCTGCGGCAAGGGGTTCTTCCACGCCGGCAGCCTCAAGCAGCACGAGCGCATTCACACAGGGGAAAAGCCTTACAAGTGTGAGCAGTGCGGGAAGGCCTTCAGGACGGATGGCAACTTCTACAGGCACCTCCGCATCCACACTGGTGAGAAGCCCTTCGAGTGCATGCATTGCCACAGGAAGTTCCACCAGTCCAACCAGCTCAAGTCCCACCTGCAAGTCCACACAGGCCAGAAGCTGTACTCCTGCCAGCAGTGCGGCCGCGGCTTTTCCGACTCGCGGCAGGTAAAGAAGCACAGCTGCGACGGCTCGCAGGTGTGCGTGTCATCCACTGGTACTGTTGGCTGAGCAGCTTCTCGGCCGTCTGGGGTTCCAGGCAAAACCGCCGTTTGCGATAAAGGGACAACAGGTGGTTTGATCTGGAGCCTCGGCGGCAGTCGCAGAAAGGATCTGAG
Source organism: Fistularia commersonii (assembly GCF_037954325.1). Classification (NCBI taxonomy): domain Eukaryota; kingdom Metazoa; phylum Chordata; class Actinopteri; order Syngnathiformes; family Fistulariidae; genus Fistularia; species Fistularia commersonii. The sequence continues at coordinate 10,801,727 of NC_141286.1, forward strand.
CCCATACCCCTGAGAGATTGTCCCACATCCAGGTTTCCAGAAGAGGCTCTCCATGGGTTCACGCCATCTGAATGAGACCACCGATGGCTGGGCTTGAATTTAAGGTTGAGCGGCCATGAAGCTACGACTCCTTCATGTTGTCCGTGGTTGAATCCAAAAACCAACCTGATCTTCAGTTTCCTGCTGAGGTGGGGTGTCTCCTGGGGGAGCAGCATACGGGACTCACCGGGAGTATCTGCAGGTTCTGATACGCTTTAGGGCTTTTTTGCCGAGAGTATTTTTTACAGAGTTTATGCAGATCATGAGCCAGTGTGGTTGTCTCCAGCTCTAGTTCAATTTTAGTTTGTTTTTTTCATGAACTTGGAATCTGCTCATCTGTCTCCTGATCAAAACTTGGTTTATTTTGGTGGTTGCTCAGATTGAAAGAGTTAGTTCTACTTTCATAGACACACACACACGCATATATATATATATATATATATATATATATATATATATATATATATATATATATATATATATATATATATATACATACATACATACATACATACACTTTCATTTATTTGAGCTGTTGATGCACCAGATCACATTTTACAGAATGTTTTTTTAACCCTTTGAAAAAAGGGAAATTGGAAAAAAAAAAAAAGATTTAGATACCCTAATTACTGTAGAGATGGCTCATTTAGGAGAACGTTTGCTCAGGTTTTGTTTGTCCTTGTTCTTAATTGTTTAGAGCCGTGGAAATGAATTCACCGGGGCTAATATGTCTGACTGAGTGTCCATTGGGTCCATTTATGGTCTTTTGTTTAAAAAAATAACAAAAAACAGATCCGAGTACAAATTGAGGTGAAATGTTTAAATAAACGAGTGTACAGCCAGACGCCGCTTCCGGTGCTTTTATTTTGAAAGAATTAAGGCCCCCGAGCTGACCTTCCACTTCCGGGTGCAATGTCAACTTTGGCAGAACTTCCATCACTTCTGGACCTCGTGTTTCTGCCGTGAAAACAAATAAATAATTTTTCAAATAAACCCTGATATTTATGAAGATAAAGTCGAGATGTCGGAGTGTTCAGTTTTGAGCGCAGAGACCAGGTCCATCCTGGAGATCGTCATCCGGGCAGCTGTGGATATTTTCGGGCCGCCAAAAGGAGAAAATGTCACCGGAGACCAAAGAGAGACGACGAAGGTGAGTTAGGAAGTTAAACGGTCGGACATTTAACCGGGTTAGCAGGTTAGTGATTTCTCGGCGTTTCATCAGAAACGCTGTAGTCGATGGAGATCGGAGTGAACGCTTGGAGCAGGAATCTGTAACAAAGATGGCGGCGCGGTAGCTTTGCCGGCGGCAGTTATGAGGCCAAAGGGGACGTACGGCTTTGCGGAACATGAACCAGAAAACAGGCTCAAAGACGTTTTATCGAGCCACCGCGGAAAAACCGCGGATATGTTACATCTATGTCATGTATAGACGTTTATCTTCTGGCTCGGACAACTTGTATCCGTTAGCTACTTCATCCTTTATCTGCCGGCGCTACCGCCTCCCTAGCGGCGTGGAGGGGAATTGACGGAAAGAGGCTTATGTTAATAATACATTCTATTTATTGACACTGTTAGGACATATATAAACACATTCAAAAGAAAAATAAATATATATGAGAGTTAAAAAAATAAACAAAAGTTACCGAGCAGTTGGCATGAGATGGTTCACTCTGAAGTCAGGAGAAGTCAAAGTTCAAGATTTTTGAGTTTCATATGTTATAAGAAGACGGGGATTCAGACAATGCAATGAAATTCTTACTCTGTACACTCCCTTCACAGCAGAAGATTGGCAATAGATCAAAGTTAGATCTTTGAGGAAAACCCACCTGAAGTATGAAGCGGGGAACAAACCAGAGGAGCGGATCCTGTTGAAGCCACTGACAGTTTGCTATTCAAAGAAGAGTTCTCTGTAAATAATTTGGACAGAAAAATAAATGTCTGTTTACCAACATAAACCTGTTGATTTTAAGCAGATAGGATGTCAAAGTTGGGTTTGAAGTGGAAATGATGAGGTTCCTCTCCTCCCAGACACATTTTGACGGTGTGGTGGAAGCACTGGCCCGGGAGGCAGCACGGAAGATCAACGCCATCTTCATCCAGCTGTCTGCTGCGCTGCACAATGAGAACAGCAGCCTGAAGGTCAGAGTGGGACGGCTAGAGTCGGAGCTGCGGGCAGTGGCCGAGAGGTCGGAAAATACCCAGCGGTGGAGGGAGAATGTCCAGAACGGCTGCCCCGTCCAGTTCAAGCAGACCGGGGTGATCTTCACATCGAAGCCGGCTGAGACGTTCGAGAGGAAACCCGACGGAGAGACGAGCGGAGACATGGGGATGACAGCTGCTACTGAGGAGATCTGTGGGAATGCAGCAGGTACAGTTTCATTAAATAATACAGGACAAATGAGAAGATGGGTGACATGGTGGCTAAGGGGTTAGACAGCCAGAAGGTCTTTGGTTGGATTCCCACAGGAGGCCTTTCTGTATGGTGTCTCCATGTTCTTCACTTGTCTGTGTGGGGTTCCTCAGGGTTCTTTGGGTTCCTCCCATAGTCCAGGAGGTTCTTTAGAGACCCTACTTTGTCCAGACGTGTGAATGAGAGGATGAATGGTCGAAAGGTCTCTGTATGTGTGGACCCTGTGATTGACAGGTGGTTAAAGCCCGCTCCCTCACCCAGGTGTGTTTGTTGACTCCCTTCCAGGCAAACTTTGTTTTCATCTTAACTTTTCATAAATATTGTGCTCAGACAGTGGAGGGAAGGTGGTGGACAGCAGCTATGGAGCAGAGATGGCGGGGACGGCCAGTCAGTCAGGTAGGACTCAGAAAAGAGTTTTGAACATGTGTGTTTGTGTATGCGTGCATTTATGTGTTGCATCTGCACCGATGGTCTTGTTTCTCTCCAAACATGTGGTCACATTTCACACTCTTCCCTGGCAACAGTTGTAGCTCCAAGCCCGCACACGGAAACGCAGATGTTCTCCGGGAGCCAGGACATGTGCACGGAGCTGAAGTCCATGAAGAAGGGGAAGGTCTTCCAGTGCCACGTGTGCAACAAGTGCTTCAACCGCCAGCTTCACCTTAGCAAACACATGAACACCCACCGGGAGCCCATGTCCTGTGAGCAGTGTCCCAGGAAGTTCAGGAGCACCGCTACATATGAACGCCACTTGCTACGCCACGAGGAGAGAAAGTACGCCAACTTTGACTGCTCCCTGTGTGGGAAGACCTTCAAAAGCAAAATGTTGCTGAAGACCCATCAGGTGGTGCACAACAACACTCGTCCCTTCATCTGCTCCACCTGCGGGAAGGCGTTCAAAACTAAGCCGTGCCTGCAGGCCCACCAGGTGGTGCACAGCCTGGAGAAGCCGCACAAATGTGGTGAGTGTGGGGAGAGCTTCCGCTACGCATTTGCCCTGCGTTGCCACAGGAGTGTCCACACTGGCGAGTATCCTTTCAAATGCGGCGTCTGCGGCAAGGCCTTTACCAAGAGGAGGTCACTGAGGACGCACGAGGCGGTGCACAGCGGGAAAACCTTCACGTGTGAGGTGTGCGGAGCAGGCTTCACCCTGCAGCAGAACCTGAAGCGCCACATCCGTATCCACACAGGCGAGCGGCCGTTCAAATGCGAGATTTGCGGGATGAGCTTTGTGCAAGACAAGCTGAAGGCCCACATGGTTCTCCACGGCGCCTCCAAGCCCTTCATGTGCGACCTCTGCGGGAAGACCTTCCTCTACAACTGCCAACTGCTGAAGCACCAGAAGATGGCCCACGATGGGCCGGACACTGCCTCGCCGGGGGAAAGACCGGTTGGCAGGAGGCGGGCTCGGGCATGCAGGAATCGGCGTGTCATCTACTGCAGGGACAGAACCACGGTGGAGGTGACGGCCTTCAGCTGCGGCACTTGCCAGAAGGGCTTCGACTCGGCCACCTCACTTAAGAAGCATGAGCAGGTGCATTCAGGTCGCCTGCCGTACAACTGTGACACCTGCGGCAAGTCCTTCCTCTACAAGGCTACGTTCGACTACCATCAGCGCACCCACTCCGGCGAGAGGCCCTTCAGCTGCGACCTGTGTGGCAAGACTTTCATCATCCTCCACGCCCTCAAGGCCCACAAGTTGCAGCACACCGGTGAGAAGCCGCACAAGTGCGAGCAGTGCGGCCGGGCCTTCAGGATCTACACCAACTACCGACGCCACCTGAGGATCCACACGGGGGAGAAGCCGTACGAGTGCGAGGTGTGCGGTGTGAAGTTCAGGCAGCTTGGACATGTTAAGTTCCACATGCAGGTCCACACCGGAGAAAAGCCCTACGCCTGCAGCAGCTGTGGTCTGGGCTTCTCAGACTCCAGGCTGCTCAAGAGACATAGCTGCACAGAGAAGTATTAAAAACACGTCCAAACACCGGCAGTGGAAGTTTAAATGATACGAAGTCCTGTCTGTGTAACAGGAGCCCAAAGGGAGTAAATAAACCACAAAACGTCCTGCCATTTTCCTTTTTATTCTACCCTACACCTATCATCTGCAGCTTCCAGCTACTTAAACAGACACAGAAGACATTTATACAATTTACACAATTTCCCCTGGAGCAATAAAGTATTTCTGATCGTGATTTATGCTCATTTTCGTCCACAATTCCTTCCTCCCTTTAACTTACTCTTCTCCTTTTCATTTTTAATTGCCTGTATGTTTTTTTCTCCTGCAGAGAATCTTTGCAGCTCTGTCCACACGGTGCTTTTATTTTGAAAGACCCCCCGGTTATCTGGTTTGATATCCGGTTTGTGGTGGTGGGCGGTGCTAGCTTACCTTTTCTTTTTTTCCCCCCTCAAAACAATCCTGGAGAGCCAAACACTCCGTGAGCCGATAGTTGGGAGGGAGGACTGAGTCGCGGTCGTAGACGCCTCTCTGGGTCCTTCGGGATGGCAGGCTTGGAGCCCCAGGTCGCGGCCGTCCTAGAGATGATGGTCGGCGCGGTGCTCAGCGAAATCGGCAAATTTCTCGGTGGATCTGGTTTGGCGCGTCCAGCCACCGAGAATGTCAAAGAGTCGCCGGAGGAGAAGGTGCGCGGATCTGTGTGTGTGTGTGTGTGTGTGTGTGTGTGTGTGTGTGTGTGTGTGTGTGTGTGTGTGTGTGTGTGTGTGTGTGTGTGTGTGTGTGTGTGTGTGTGTGTGTGTGTGTGTGTGTGTGTTCCCTCGTTGGCTCCTCCGGTTGTTGACGCTCTCGTCCGGCGTCAAGACGACCAGCTGATCATAGAAATAGAAGAGCTAGCTTGTCCCCCTCTGCCGCAACCACCTGCTCCAAGGCTTTAAGATGAACCGGAAAGAAACTGGGCATCAGTTTGCCTCCGCCCGCCGGCGTCGAGTCTGTCCCCCCGCCGAAGAAGTCGAAAAACTACCCTCCGCGGCCGTTGGCGTCGCGATCACCGGCGGGTGTCCATGTTTGGGCGCCATCTTGAGCGCGGCGGCTGCCGGGCTAGTCTATCTGTTGTATCTCTACAAACGTCTCCGCCACAGGTTTCACCTGCTGGGACCACACAAATCCATCCTACATTTTCATTGTGCACTATCAGCATTAAATTGTAACGGTTTTAGTGTTTGTAGTCCTATTAAGCACCAATAAAAAATAGTATCTACAGTGTAGCTAGTTAGCAACGTTGTTAGCCCTAGAGGCGTTGGGGATTTTAAGGAATGGCATTTTTACGTTTATTATCGGGTTTAAACAAGAATCGGGGGTATTACAATTCGTTCTTTGTGTATATTTACACATCAAGTGCGTAAAAATATAACTATGTGTTTAAATATCAATGCATGAGGGGGAACAGCCTCAAAAAGTAGCTTATACTTTATCAGTAGCGTAAACATACTCTCCATTAGCTAGTTGTGTAGTAGCATTAGAAGTTAAAGAGTTTTCCATCCTTCAGGGGCCACAGCTAATCGCCTGCCTCCACCTAACCCACAGTCAATCACATGCCTCCATCCATAAACCTCCCTAGTCTTCCTCTAGAATCTAGAGCTGCCAGGCAGGTGGTCTAGAGTGAGCCCTTCAGTCTGGCAATATCCTTCCACCCAGATCTCCATTCCTCCTGTGACTTTATCTCCAGAACACGTGCTACCCTCTGATGGACTCCTTCCTGATCCTCTCCATCCCCATCAAGCTGCAACTTAGAAAAATGCTCCTCAAACATTGTTTTTGCTCCGTCAGGTGCTCCAGCTCAGCGTCTTTATGAAGTCTCTCGCCTGCGATGCCGGAGAGAAGATCTGCCAGCTTTTCCAGGAGTGCTCCTCGCTGCTCCAGCTGGAGGTAAGTTTCTGCTTAATAACTCCTTAACTTAGTATCAGAGCCTGGAATATGATGTGATTTTTTTTTTATGGAAGCAGACTTCTCCAAGTGATGCCCTCCTCTTCCTCTTCTTCGTCTTTGCTTGATAACGTTGAATGCTGTAACACCCTGCGTTTCTTGGCCATGGAGGTGACGCAGGGCATGGCGGAGATTGAGGACCTGCGAGGGAGGCTGGAGACAGCTGAGGCAGAGCTCAAACTTGTGCTGGAGGGAGGCGGCGGGGCCTCGGAGGAGGAGGATGAGGAGATGGAGGAGGAGGTTGTCTCAGTTGTTCAGCGATCAGGGAGGAGGAGCCGCAAAGGTGAGCAGCTCATCAGGACATCAGGGAGGTTGTTTGTTTTTTGTTCCTTCTGTGGGGCAGGAGATGCTACTGAGGTGTTCGCTTGGTTCCTTTGAGCTTCATAGAAGATGATGATGATGGAGACTCTGCAGTTCTGTCTCCTCCTGCATGGCTGAAGGTCTTTGATGTTAGGAAGTAGCTTAGCTCTCTGACTCCAATGTCACCGGTCTTTGCCATTGTAGCATTTGATTGCACAGAAGACCTGAGCACCTTCACTAACAGGACGTTTTTGTTTCTCCCATGCACAGGCGTGAGGAGAAGTGACGGCAGACTGAAGAGATCACCTGTCATTCACCTGTGGAAGGGTAGAGCCTACGAGGTGGCGTGTCTTACATCCTTCTCTGGGGCCTTTCATTGTTCCTTTATTAAATTCACTCCAAATATCCGATAGGGGAACCCAACAGGTTGATGTTGAAATTCTTGCAACAGGAACACAGGGTGGGAGGGTCACCCCTTTTTCTGTTGTGTGTGTGTGTGTGTGTGTGTGTGTGTGTGTGTGTGTGTGTGTGTGTGTGTGTGTGTGTGTGTGTGTGTGTGCGTGCGTGCGTGTCTGTGTGTGTGCGTGCGCGGCTGAAAGATTTCACTCATCCCTCCTCTCAGGACGGAGATCAGCAGACTGGGATAAAGGAGGAAGGGCTCGGGGACCAGACCTCCTCTGACTTGGGCCTGGAGGATGCCGAGGACCCAGACCTCCAGGTGGGTTTCACTGATATTGTGTAACACCGTGCATTTATTAGAGGATTTACTTTTTTTAACCATATTAAAACTTTTATAAATGAATCCATCCTTAAATTAAACACGCCTATTCACATGCAGCAGAACATGTGGCACAACAGCAAAAGAATCTTAAAGTCTTATTTTGCTTGAATTTGGCCCTCAGGCTCCATCCTGTGGAGCAAATCTTTTCCCATATGAGTGATTGACATGATAATGTACATTTGTTTATTCATTTAATGACATTCATATGTAATTTTCCCGCTAGCTGGAACCGGACAATCAGGACGGCGGGGACCCAGAGTACATTGCCAGGCCCAGGCGCATGGTGAAGGCCAAGCTGCAGCGAGGCCGCGCGAAGAAGGAGGGCCTGAGTCACGGCCAGCAGCCCCTCAGCTGCAAGTACTGCAGGAAGACCTTCAGCAGGCTGCTGCAGCTCAAGGCCCACCAGGCCGTCCACGGGGCCTCCGCTGACAAGCCCTACCACTGCCTTCAGTGCGGTCGTGGCTTCTCCTTCCAGCGGAGCCTCAACACACACATGCTGCTCCATACCGGTGAGCTCAGCCTTCTCCTCCAGCCTCCGAAGGATGGTTTAGACCCAGCAGAGGCAGGTGTTACTTAATGATGAAGCCATATGAGCATTCGACGCCAGGAACTCTTTTCTTCTCTCGTGATGTTCAGGTGAGAGGCCGCATACCTGTGACATCTGTGGGAAGGGCTTCACCTTGAAGCAGCTGTTGAGGAACCACCAGCGGCTGCACGCTGAGGTGCGCCCGTTCCATTGCGAGCAGTGCGGCAAGAGCTTTTACCGAGCCCACGGCTTGAAGATGCACCAGATGGTGCACACCGGCGAGCGGGCCTACGACTGCCAATACTGCAGCAAGAGCTTCACCATACGAGGGAACCTGCAGCGCCATCTGCGAATCCACACCGGAGAGAAGCCCTTCAGGTGCGACACCTGTGGCAAGAGCTTCAATCAGGCGGACACCCTGAAGGGCCATCAGCGGATCCACACAGGTGAGCGACCATTCAGCTGCGACACCTGCGGCAAGTGCTTCATTCAGAAGAGCGCCTTGAAGATGCACCAGAGGTCGTCCCACTCCAGCGAGACCTCGCCGGCGTGCGTGGCATGCGGCGCCGCGGTGGCATGCGTAGACTCGTTGCGCAAGCACCTGCAGACCCACGCTGCCACTATCCCATGCACCTGTGTCCTCTGTGGGCGCCGCCTTAGCTCCATCACTGACCTGCGCATGCACCAGCAGCAGCACACTGTGGACCGGCCGCACAGCTGCAGCATCTGTGGCAAGAGCTTCAAGTCATCCAGCTACCTGAAGATCCACATGAAGACCCACAGCGGGGAGAAGCCCTTCTCCTGTGACATCTGCGGACGCATGTTCACACAGCACAGCAGCCTCAAGTCGCACCAGGTAGTACGTTTGCCAGAATCTCTCCAAAGGTTCGTCGAAGACTTGAGACTCTGAATGCTTGGATGTCCTCGTCCCCTCCAGGTGGTCCACACTGGCGAGAAGCCCTTCAGCTGCGACACTTGTGGGAAATGTTTCAGCAACACAGGCAACCTGAATAGACACCACCGCATCCACACCGGAGAGAAGCCCTTCAGCTGTGACCTCTGTGGCCGCAGCTTCAACCAGGGCAACAGCCTGAAGGCCCACCAGCAGATCCACACCGGGGAGAAGCAGTTCATGTGTGACAAGTGCGGCAAGAGCTTCGCCTACGTCAGGAACCTGAAGGACCACAAGTGCTTCTATGTGTGACGCCTGCAGGCTGATGGGACGACAGAGCTCTGAGGACATGCCAGGAAACAGAGTGTGTGTGTGTGTGTGTGTGTGTGAGTGTGCGTGTGTGTGCGTGTGCGCGTGTGTGTGTGTGTGTGTGGTTGACAGATACATCAATCACTGAGTGTATATTTTTTTTTATAACTTATTTTTCATTACGGCTACAATAATTTGTGAGTTCCTAAAGTCCAAACTTTTGTATGAGAATCCGAACCCCGGGTCTGCATCCGAGTCAGGAGGTCCTGCGGATCCTCATCTCGGGGCTTCTGGCAGAAAACTGTGCTGCTGGATTTTTCTTTTTTCAATAAAGACTCAAACATAACTCAATTTCCCAGCAAGTTCTGTTCAAGTGAACCATGTTTGAGCAGCTGGTTCCAGGGAAGTTTTTCTTCATAGACAGAAGATCCCTGGTTGGATTCCCACAGGGACCTTTTCCTGAGTCTCCGTGTTGGCCACGGTCTGCATGGGGTACTTCCGAGTTCCTCCCATTGTCCAAACACATGCAGGAGGTTCAGTGGAGACTCTAAGCTGTTCAGATGTGTGAATGAGAGGGTGAATGGTTGTACGTCTCTATATGCAGCCCTGTGATTGGTCCAGAAGTAACCCCACCTTTGACAGCTGTGATAGACACTTGCTCCCTCACCTGCAACCCTGAGTGGAAGATGAGCAGTAGAGATGATGAGTGAATGAATGAATGAATTCATTTCTCTGACTGACTGGTCACGCCAAAGCTTAGAATAATGATTTTACACCAAAGTGTGCTGGCTGTTTGTCCATTGTACATGTGACTGCCAAAGCACCAGGTCACATGACTGACTCGTCTCTTTGTAGACGTTAAAAGCATACACACACTCACATACACCCAGTGGATGTGCTCCTCCCAAAACAACTCTCGATTCTGTTTTGTATTGGATTGTCTTTTTGCACGAGTAAAAGTCTAGCCAATCAGAGTGCAGAATGAGACGGATGCCTCTGCACCATCCTGGTTTTAAAAGAAATACAATCTTCCCGGATGCGAATGACAGAAGTTTTACAAACATATTAGACCATTATAAGAAACATTTAGCAGAAGTGTTTGCAGGAATGGTGAAGGTCACACCAGGGATCATGTTTATCCAATTTTCAGAGAAGGTACCTGAATGCTTCTCTTTTGGGAAACCCATCTTAAATAATAATAATTCATCCTTTATTAATCCCTCTTGGGGAAATTCGTTCTCAGCAATTAACCCATCATGGATGAACCATGAGCAGTAGGCTGCCATCCACCAGCTGAGCAGTTAGGGGTTCAGTGTCTTGCTCAACACTTCAACAGACTAGGAGCCAGGAAGCCAAACCAGGAATGTTCGGTTCCAAAGACAATTGCTCTACCTCCTGCACCACGCCGCCCCTTTCATTAGGGGAAAGCTATTTGATTATCTGTGGGTGTTCTCAGTCATCCAGGCCATGGTGAATTCTTGTCAAAATGTTCATGTCATGGCAATTGGGCTTGAATTTCTTCACTTGAAGATGTTTCAACTCTCACCGAGAGGCTTCTTCAGTTAATGTGATTTATATTGATATTGATGTTTTGACCTCACCTATAGGGGACAGTCTTGGACACCTGGACGCTCCTGGTGATCACCAATCGCGATGGACACACACACACAGACACACACACACACACACACACAATTTATCAAATAGAGTTATCCTCAGGTCAGTAATGATCTCGTGTTTGGGTACTTGTGAAAGGTGCCTGACAGGGGCCCCTGCTGAGATAAATCCATTAAACTCAGGGGGGGTTAAATGTAAATAAATGATTTCATACTAATCTGTGAGTAATCAAAGTAGATCCTCTCAACAGTACACAAGGAGTGCTGTAAATCTTGAAAGCCAGGTCGCTTCCTGTGCTGCCTAGAGCCATCTAACATTCAGGTGGAGATACTTGCTGTAGATCGGAGGGATCGGAGGGGTCATTATAGCTACATCACTTTGTGTCCTCGCAGTTCGACCGCAGCTGCTGGATTGATTCCTCTTGACATGCTGAGAGGGGCACAACTACACAACTCGCACACAAACAGACGTGTGTTTCCCATCAACAATTAGATGTATTGATGATTCCACATCCACAGCGTTGTTTGCCCTCTGATGGGTTTATCCACAGCTGAGCAGGCCTGCACGTCGATGATGCAGTGTCCAGAACAGGCCATGCCGTCCCTGGAATTATGGACCGGCTGTTCTTTTCCACCATCGATTCCGGGGGTTGGAGCGTCAGCGGGGGCCACAGGGGATGGCAGTGGCTCCGCAGCCTTGCCTGCTTCACAGCTGCAACTCTAACCCCTTGTCCCACGCCGTCCCCAGGTCATCGGGGTCTTAGTTGTACAGAGGCGCCGGAGCAGATGATGAGGCCCTGGATCCGCTCCAACAGGTCCAGATCTGTCCAGGTAAGACTTGTTTCTTGATTACTTCAAGATGGGAGTATGTGGAGGGGGGGGGGGGGGGTTCTACCTTGTCCTCCTCTGCACTGATTTCACTCACTGCTGTAGTGAGAGGTTTTACAAAATCTGATGGATTATATAAGTGAGGTTATAATTTTAGCCCGCATCGTTACCTATTGGAATACCTTCAAATATAAATGTAATCAATTGCCTTTCCAATTGCCCCTCGGGGACAAATAAAGTTTCTCTGATTCTGATTCTGATCGGTTACCTCAGTTGCTATCGGAATATAAAACGTTACTCAAAACCTCAGGTACTCCAACACAGTTTTTTGAAATAACCTTCAACGGAATTCTTTGGCAAAGTGCACATTCAGGAGGCAAAACAAAGTCTTTGCTGCCAAATGCAGGTGTTTCTCTACAGTGGACGTGGTTGTCCTGCCTCCGCTGTTCCCTGCTGCTTCCTGTCTTCTTCATTCTGTGACTCCGACATACTTAAATCGCCTGTATTGTGTTTTATAGATGTGCAAACCTGTTTGCTTTCAATTTATAAAGGAAAAGTTATTGCATTCTAAAAAACACATTTCCTTGACTGATGGGGATTTCGACAATGATAGTAATAATAAGTTATAGAATTTGACTTAATAAAGGCTGATATGTGTCGTTCTGTTGAAATGTAGTGACTAAAAGCCAATTCAATTCATCTTGATATTTTTTATTTACCATTAAAACACTGTGAACTCATCACAAAGAGTTTCTTATTTTTCATCTCGACAAATTTTAATGTAACTGAAAATATATATTTTACTTGATAGGAACAGAGATTTCCAGATAAAATCAGCTTAATGCAGTAACTCCGTTCAAACAAATGTGTATTTTGTTTGGATGAATGTCAATTTGACTTGACTCTGCATCAGATGGATTTGTACAATAACATTTGTAATATGTCTATGGAGGTTCTCAGTCATTCAGGTCATGGTGAATTCTTGTCGAAATCTTCTTGTCTTGGCAACTGGGCTTGAAGAAGCCTCTCGGATGAGGGGTGAAACCTCTTTAAGTGAAGAAACTCAAATCCAGTTGCCAAGACAAATAGATTTTGACAGGAATGCACCATGTATAATAGTTTTCGTTTAATGTCCCTGGCCTGGTATTGACGCGGTCCGCCTAAAAGAAATCGAAAGTAATCAATGTATAATTCATCAATAAAGATAAAATGTTGTTTACCTTCATGTGGCACCGGTCAAATTCTCCACTAGAGGACAGTACGGATTCAGCAGCGAACAGAGCGACAGTCTGAGCCCATTGTTGATAGAGAAAAAAATCAATAAAACACATTTTAGAGACAAATCATCTTAGAAGAACAGAAGGCAGTTAAATAAACACATATTGAAATTGTGACGAAGAAATCTTTATATTCCTTGTTTATATAAATAAGTCAAAGGAAGGAAATGTTTATGATGTTTACTGCTTGTTTAGTGTTTATCACACATCCAAAACCAAAAACACTAGGGGACAAAAGATGAATTTATTAATAATCGTATGTTCAGAGGTTCATATCTATTGGTAGAACACCACAGCATGTATTGTTATTATTAATGTATTGTTTTCAGTCTAGAACTGGAACGTACGATACGCCTTGAACTCCTCTCTGTCGTCTATCTCGTCGGTCCGACTTTCCAACGGCGTACCTGAAAGCGGCACGGCCGGTGGAGGAGAGTCGCGTGTGAGTGCGCTTGCGCAGAAGATACGCCGCAGCCCAGCCTTTTTTTCCATCCCCTAGCGAGTTGACGTGACGTCCGCCCGCCTCTTCTCCCCTTGTCACTCCGCTCGTGTGCCGGCGGCGGCGGATCTCCGGTTCTTCCTCGTCCGAAGGCGAGTGCTATGTTCCCGTCGCGGAGGAGACGTTCGCTCGACGCCGGCGACTTCCCGGTCACCGTCGCCACAGCAGCCCCGACCGAACCGAACGCGAGGAGCTAGGGGCGGACCGGTCCGAGAGGAAGCAGCCCGGGGAGGAGGGAGGCGGGGGAGGGGTGACTGGTCGAGGGGCTCCACATCCGCCGCTTTCATCAATACAACTCACGGAGGCCCGTGTCGGGATATTTTCTCCGTGAAAGCTAGATTGGTGTTTCCTTAACTGTTTTCTGAAACATCACCCATCCGTTCGCTTTGTGTTAACCACCCTTTTTATTGTGTAACCCCCCTTATTGAATCTCCGTCTTTTAGTTGTTGTGCTAACGGTCCGCCGGTATGGTAGCTAGCACCCGGAGGATCTGGAGAAAGTAGTTCCCCCCGCCCGGTGGGTGGGGGAGGCCGGGCTGCACTCTAAATGTTTTGTTCGTTGTTTCGGGGAAGCTTGGGTCGGGATAACGCCGGGGAAAATGTCCTGAGTTGGACGTAGCAAGCTGGCTTTATTTATTTATTTTTTTTAGTTTTAGTTTTTTTTTGTGTGTTAGTTGCAACGCTGAATCACTGTCTCGGCTAGCCCTGCTGCCTTCAGGGTCTCCCGACAATGAGGATTGTATGAGCAGAGACCCCCCCCCACCTCCATTAGACCCCCAAGGGTTTTCCAGCTCAATTCGTTCACCAACCGGCGGCCGAGTCGTTTGATTCCCCTCCCCTGACCGACCCAAACACTTTCGGAGACGGACATGTCTTTACGCACGGCGCTGCCTGGGAACGAGCGGAAGCCGGACCATGTAAGTAGAATCCCCCATCTCATCTTTATGGTTAAAAATCAAGAGCTGTCACCCCCGAGGGTCATATGCAAATGTAATTAAGACGTGAAGGGTGGCTTGTCGAGTCATGTGGCATCCCATAATCCCGATTTTAATCCAGGGGTTGCTATGGAGGAGGGTGGTAGAACCTCAGAGGAGGACCACTTGTTTGTTTGCTGCCAGCAGATCAATAATTAATACATATGATGAAGGAGCAGCCCGTCTTTGCTGTGGCCGTCCATCACCCCTCCCCATCAACCTCCAGCTCTTCATCTTCCCTGCCCCCCCATCCACCTCTAATGAAGAGGCGAGCCAAATGTGCTGTGTCAGGCTAGCCGGGTTCATCCTGCCGATGTTTCCCTCCTGCTAGCAGTTGTTTTGCAGTCCAGTGTCCTCCTGGAGCACTTTGCGGACCATGCTTTTGTTGGTTTCTTCCATGTTTCCAGTTGTCTGTGACATCCACAGATGTGAAAATGATCACATTAATTAACTGTCTTGTCAAAACATCCAGACGTCAGATGGCACAGTTGAGAGGATGCCCTAACTGAGTCAATTGTTTTTTTTTTTTGCTTGTTATATTTTACCTTATATTATCATGTGATCGACCAATGCCTTAAGTAAGCTGGTGTAACTGATTAATCACCTTCTGGGTGCCAATTGAAATACTCGTATTTTATTCAAACGAGCAAAGTCAAAGTCAGCTTATTGTCAATTGCGCAGCATGTACTGGACATACAGAGGAATCAAGAAGACATTTCTCACAATCTCACTGTGACATGAAATTAACAATATTATAATAATTGAGTGAGAATTAGCAGTAAAGTGCACTGTTACATTAAACAGTAAACATTAATCTATGAGCTACGAAGTATTAAGTGCACACAGATATAGTGATGGGCAGGGATGTAAGTTTGATTGGCAGGTGTGAATGTGTTCGAGGCAAAAAATGTTTCATATATGACCCCCCTCCGTCAGTCTCCGTGTACTCTGGGCTCACTGCAGATTGTTACAGATAGGTGTTTATTGCCTGGCACCCTCGCCACAAGCCAGGAAGACTTTTAGAGGCCCCTGGCGGTAATCTTTATATTAAGAACCCTTTTCCCGCTTGGACTGCGGATTTATGGCCACACCCAAAACTCTAACATCCAGGCCTGTTTTGGACTCATCCACTCATTTTAACTGTGTTCCCAGACGTCCCCTTCCTGACTATAATCTGGACAGGAAGATGGCCGAGATCCTCCGCAGGACGCTCCTGTCCTTTCAGGGACCATAACCCCATTACATTCTGTGTCTGACTCCGAGGCCTGTTGGCAGTAGAACAAGACGGGAAGGCCTTGAGTGAGGGGACAACCGTGGTTGATCATCTACTAGTATATTTCTCTTGGTCGGGTCTGATTTCTAAGTTTAGGTACGTAGCAGTCGACTTGGGATTTTGCTGTCAGTCTGCACACCTGTGGCTCAATTCTGTGAATCTCAGAAACTTCTCCAGTATTTATTGATTAACGTTTAAAGCCCGGAATGGCCATTTTTGCAGGGGTAAACAGCTGGATTCACACATTGATGACATATAGAGTCAATATTTTGCTGATATGAGCACAATCTTGTGCTTCCATATTTTCTGTCACAAAATATACCCTGGTTGGGAACTGTCCTTGTAAGATGCCTGGATCTGGTCAGCTGATTCCTTGTCGATGAGGAGACATCTGCGGTCTGAGACTTAGCCCTGCCTCCTGAGGATACTCCTTCCACCAGTCTGGATCCATGATCTTGGTCTTTGGGCCGATGGCCTGATCTTGTGACTGCAGGTGAGAGAGGAGAACATAGATGGTTTTGTTTGATAAGAGCGTGTCTGCTTTGAGCCTCGGCTGCTTCTTCACTACAGCGACTCCATGCTGCCCCTGTGTGACCGGTCTCGGTGCCCCCCCCCCCGTGGAAGTCACGCGCCACTCATGATCATATCCTGATTTTCTTCACCTGGGGCAGCAGTCCACTCTGAACCAGACCAGATAAACTGTGCTGAATTATTCCGACAGTCTGAAGAGATCGTACGACGTTGAGACAGAGGGTTGGACTCTTTCTGAACATACTATTCCCATCCGTGCAGTACCATTGAGTATCTGAGGACTCCTTAACAAGCCCCTGGTGGCTCCTTGTTTAATGCAGACATGGTGTGAAGTCATTTTCTGTGAAAATCAGCAGCAGACCTGTTATTTTACATTCCTGATAATGTATGTTTGACTGTGGCCAGTGTGACTGACACAACCCTCCTGTCAGAGTGCCTGATCGTCGGGATGGAACTGGAGCGACACTTAGAGGAAGCAAACATGGAAACGCTTGTTCTGTCTTGTAGCTTTTTTTCCTCCCGCTGTCACGTCCTGCCTCGGTGTGCTGCATCGCAAACACACCTTCCGTCAGAGGAGGAGTGTTTTCCAACAGGAGGCCGAGGAATCAATGATCTCATTGTGCGTTTGAGAGCAGGGCGATCGCGGCTCGGCTCAGTCACCAGCCACGCCAGCTAGCAGGGCAGCAGCCTCACCATGGCAACAGCAGGGGTCCTCTCTACTACATGCCACCACCTCATTCGTCCTCACACCCCAGTCTTGATTTGGACTTGACTTGCACTTTACTAGAACACCCGAGTGTGTGTGTGTGTGTGTGCGTGTGTGCGTGCGTGTGTGTGTGCGTGCGTGCGTGCGTGTGTGGTACATGCATACATAGGAGAATTTTTTTGTATTTCTGTATTGGCCTTCATTGTACTATTATATTAACTTATATTATTGTATTATACTTCTAGTAGCACTGCATCAGAGTAAAATGATGGAAATAACCAAATTAGGGAAAAGCAGTTGTCTTTATTTTTTGCACGACAGTCTTATGTTTCCTTGAGGTGTTCAAAGTCCCTTTCCTATCACAATTTCAGAACTGTAAAGTTCATTATTTTCCGACACTCACATGACAAAATGTTGTATCACAATGGAAAAAAGAGCCCAAGGCCAGTATGTACTATATTACCGGCAGTTTGTAATAAATGATGAAACACTGTGGAGGTTTATTGAAAAATATCGGCAGTTCTCTTTTTCAATAGGGTTAATGTAAGAATTGGGAGGGTTATGAGGGTTGCTATACTTCTCAGAGATACCCACACTTACATGTAGCTGTTACATTTTGAAGTATTATGCTAAGTTCCCAAATGTCAAATTAGCTCGTTGTTGTAACTAACCTTGTTCTCTGTCACATTGGCAGCATTTCTTTTCCAGCAGGGTTGACTTCTGTCTCTAGACAGGACATCCCAAAACACCATTTTAACTGTTAATTCCCATTCCATATGAAATGTTTGGAAATTGCCTGTTCGTTCGGCTTTTATTATTGTATTTGCTCTGGCAGATAGACAGTTTATGTGTAGTTTTTGTCACTTTTTTTTGGGGGGGGGGGGAATCTCACAAGGAGATATTGGCATAATCACCAAACCAGTTAATTTCTCAGTTTCCTAATTTCCACACAAAGATAACTAACCAGCAGGTCAACCTGCATCTGGAATCACAATATTGAATGCCATTGTCATTTTGTTCCCACCACCTGGTGCAGGTCACCTGCTGAGAGTAATCACATACATATGTATGTCTTGTATTCTTGCTCCTTTTAATTTTGTTTCCCAGGGATATCCAGTGTTTTGTTGCATTTTGAAGAGGGTGGTGGCGTCTCATTGGTTTGTCCTTAGAAATAGCTTTGCATTAATACTTGGGTATAGGTTTTACAGTACAACTGTGTGGGCTTTAATTCGTGTAATGATAACATGCCTGTGCTTCCTGTTCCTTTACTAGTATGCTTGGGGCAAATCACAGGGCTTTATCTGTGTGTTTGCGAGAATAGAAGCCATATAGTAGTTATGTGTGTGTGAGTGCATGTGAATACATGTATGTCTCCTATGTTGGGAAAGAAAAAGCCAGGCCATCTTTCTTTATGCCACTGCAGGGCAGAGCAAGGCTTTTGTATTTCCAGGACAAGCAGAAAATTCATGGCTTGGATGTGACGACTTATTACCCAGGAGCTCCCATTGGCCCCTGACGCCCCCGTTTGTTTCCCCTTGACACACAGCAGATAGTCATAATCGACTCCAGGCTTTCAGCCATTCGCCCCAGCCGACGGAACCCTATATGATTGGTTTAAATTTAGGCAGGTATTAGATTACTTATTCCTGTAGCACAGCCTCACTGGCTTGTGCAGCTTTGTAAGCCCGCCAACTTAACCTAAAAGAAATGTGCTCTGAGTTACAGGTGTCACAGTTACCCAAAGGTCAGAGAAGGAAGCTGATGGCAGGATGAATTTCTGATCCAAAGCCCTGGAGAGGTGACCCGGGTACCGTCTGTGCAGTCTTTACAGCTGACAACAATATGTCCCGGACATGTACGGCTCCATTCCCTTACTGTCGTTTCCAAAGTGTGATTACTCTTTTAAAAAGATAATATTTATTCGATCAACGTTAGGAGCATCTCTCCTGCCCCTGGCTTCCCACATTTCCACGTGTTTAAGGCAGTAGCGTAGGACATACCAATACCTAGCGTTGAGTTACAGCGATGGTTCACATGTATGCCTACTTATACCTTTGTTCTACTCAAACACAAAACATAAGTAAAGTGATCAAGAGGACCATCTTGCTAATAAACAATCAGAGCAGTGTGGGTGCTCCAACCTCCTCCTACAGCCCTTTCTAGAGAATGCCGCAGTTTCTGATTGTTCCTATATGTGCGCATTGTTGTGCAGAAAAAGTGTCTTTCTCTGATTGGACCCAATCAGCCTTAACACCTCCTGCTGTTGTTCGAAATGTAAAACACATTTCTTTCTGTTCTTGAGGGAGGATTGTCTTTCTGAAGCTCCTGGAGGATGGTGAGGTTGAGCGAAGGGCCAAATGTATGCTAAACTGCTTTCCTTGCCATCTAATCCTATTTGAGGGGTTAAGGTGCCGGTTCTTTGCCAGAACAACTTGTTGGACATGATTACGTGTTTCGGACAAACTCTCCTGACCATTTCCGATGTTGAATGACTTTCCTGCCTTATCAGGAAAATGTTGCACCCGGACAAATGCTAGTTTATGAATGTTTAATATTGTCAACGTTCCCCCCCCCCCCAACAGATAGAGGCCAGTGTTGTTAACAGTCTTGTTCTGAACTGTATGTTAATTTTATGGTTAGTCTGACTCTGAATCAACAGTAGAATAAAAAGCAGAAGTGATGATAGGCTTCGGTTGCTTGGGGAGGAGCGGCCAAATGAATTCCTTCAAATTTCCCTATGTTTTCAATAAAAACATAATCTCACTAGACATACCCTTGTGCCCAAACACATTGGACTTTTCACTTACCCTTTTTACAGCGACCTTGCCCTTCACCAAGAACCTGGGCAAAACAGGTCGTTAGCCCTGGAGATTACGTTACCTTGTGATGAATAGCACAGCGCTGTCAGCTGACCAGCACGGCTAGCAGAAAACCATCAGGGAAGTGTCTCTGTTCTCTGTCCCGTTGGCTCTGCAGGTACAAGAGCTGTTAGAAGCAGCCAGACACACCAGGGGAGGTCTGGGATGAAGGTGAACGAAAACAACCAAAAAGCTGTGATCTCTTGTGGAACTGGAGCCATTAAGCAACCTTGGAACTTTGATGTTTTGAGGCACATTTTAAGAAATGGGGGTCAAAATTTTCAAATACTAGTTAGTCACCTGTTTCCAGGTCTTTTCAGCCAATATCTTTGGGTGAAAGTCATCTCAGAAGGCCAATTTTGGCATCTTGTAATATTCGATTGATTGATTGATTCACAAATCAATGCAGTCAGAAAATAGATTAATTGATTATTAAAAATACACGCTGATTTCACAACACTATCTTTGGTCAAGAGATCTATTTTTATATTGTTTGGGGTGCTGTGCTGTGTTGCGCCATCATAAATTCATTTGTCATTGTGCTCAACTCATAGTACTGCTGTCAGGAAACCTAGAGCAGGTTCCATTGTGTGTGTGTGTGTGTGTGTGTGTGTGTGTGTGTGTGTGTGTGTGTGTGTGTGTGTGTGTGTGTGTGGTGCGTGTGTGTGTGGTGCGTGTGTGTGTGGTGCGTGTGTGTGTGGTGCGTGTGTGTGTGGTGCGTGTGTGTGTGGTGCGTGTGTGTGTGGTGCGTGTGTGTTACTAGTTCATTGAGGACCTGATGTCAGAAAATGGCCTGATGGTGGGTTGATGCTCCATATTTCATTCTGTTTTCCAAAAGTAATATGTAATAAGGTCAAGATAACCTTGTGTGTGTGCTGCAATTGTTAGCCACAGGAAAATGTTGACCAGGAGCACCCAGCATCACACTGTCAGCCCACACTCTGAGATAGAGATGTTTCTTCAGAAGCAATTCCCTGGAGGCATCTTCAGAAAATTTGAGTGAAATAGATTTCTTCACCTTAGTAGTGTGTGGCTGGCAGGTGAAGGCCTATTCATAGCAGACTCTGTCACGAATGTGGTGAATGGCTGGCTCCTAGTATGACTCAGTGGTCTGAAGGTAGAACACCATCATCTATGTGCACAGCAAGTCCAAACAGGACTGTATTCCCATAATGGAAGCTGCAGTGGTTCCCAACCCGGGTGTCTGCTGCCCATTCCTTCAAATTCCGGGTTCCTTGTAACTGCATGTTATCCTTCGTGCTACTTTTTAGGAACATCTTCATGCCCCCACACCCACTTTAATGCCGATGGGACATCAAGCTTTAGATCTTCTACCAAGTAGGAACATGTGTTTCTCAGACCACAGACAGTATGCGGTTTGTTTACATTTCTCCCAGTCCTTAGCAGAACGTCAGGCATGCAGGTCTGATTGGTTGGTTCCATTGCTGGTTTTTGCCCTGCCGCTTCCTTCGATCTACTTTGTTGCATGTTGGCCTAGTTGGAGCCATGGGACCTCGTGACTTTGCCTCCTGGAAATCTAAAGTGACATGAAGTGGGGCGTGCAAAGATGAGTGATATACAAAAAGCATTGTTGTATTTATGATATTATACTGTGGCCTTGTTTGTGTACTGATAGAATGTGTGTGTGTGTGTGTGTGTGTGTGTGTGTGTGTGTGTGTTTTTGTGTGGGTGAGTGAGCACGCAGCCAAACCGGTCTGACGGTCGGTAATGGTTATTCCCAGGCCTCTTGAATTAGCTGACAGTAGTCAGATCACGTCTATCAGCATGTATGCCACGTTTCCTGTCGTGATATGTGCCAGCATCAGGAGAAGATGAAGTCTTGAAGTGTGTGTGGAGGGGGGGGGGGTGATGTCATCTGCCTTCTCGCCAAAAAGTTGTGTGGATCCAGTGATCCACAACTTCTCTCGCTGCACAGTCTGATAGAATCTTGTCACAGTGTTAACAGAAGACTTAAGTTATTGTGCTGGCTGTAGTCTCTTTTTCTTGTTTTTCACAAGGGACTCATAAGGGATTACCCGTGTTTTCCCGGAGATCAATTATTGTGACCATGGGGGCACTTTAATGCATCACAGTCAATTACCATGTTGGAGGAATAGCTGGTCTCCATCTAAAGTAAATATTTTAGAGAATCACAAGGACTCTCACACAGAAGCCCGACTGATGTGTCACCAGGTTATCAGTTTTTCCCCAGGAACATCAACCTGCGTGTCAATAGGATAAAAAAACACGGTAAGAAATAATTAAGCGGCCCATTTATACGAATACTCTTCGTATAAACCGCAGCTATCATGAAGCCAAGACCTCCCAAAGATAAACAGCGGCCTGCATGAATGACGTAGATGATGGATGTAAAAAGAAAAATGTCCGACATGCGCAATTCATGAGTGTCATTGCAGCAGCATCCAATGTGCTGACATGCAGTCCCTCTGGTCAGGATTGAAAGCATTTTAGATCTTGAAAGAAATGATGAGGACGAGCTTAGAGCTGCTGGCAGCAGTATCATCCTGTCAGTCGAGCTGTAATGACTCTGCAACTTTGTAAGTCGGCCCGTGGAAACTGTCTACTGGGGTTGTGATTAGCGTCCGATTCACGCACACACAAACACACACACACACACACACAGACACACACACACACACACACACACACACACACACACACACACACACACACACACGCCCCAGTCTGAGGTTGTCTGAGCTTAAAGCCCTGCAGCCAGAGAGGAAGAGGAAACTAGAGCAGCACTGTAGGTCAATGTCAGTCACCAGGGTTTGAGGATGGCCCAAGGTTACCCCCCCCCCCCATGCCACACATCCTGTCTTTACACAATGCTTCCCCAGTAACACACTAACTGATGCACATGCTCAGTCGAGACTACCCATCCATATGGCAGCAGCCCGACACCTCCCTCTGGGAATGATCTATTGTGTGGAAATGTTTTCGTTTTTGTCACAGTGAGACTTCATATCTAAATAATCTGCCTGCGCTTGGTCGCCCCTCCAGCTGCGTGCAAAATTCAGAATTAAATGCCGGGGAGCTAATTGGCTGACAAATTATCCTATGACCTGAAAATGTTTATTTGAAGACGAGATAACAGATACGGAAGATCCACTGCTTACCAATACAAGGGTTTGACACTAGAGTTAAATGGTAGGAGAAAAGAATCCAAACACAAGCATTTAATGCCTTGAGTTTTGACAAATAGACAAATGTAATTATCCATCCATTCATCGTCTGCTGCTTATCCTGCATTCAGGGTCGCAGGGGATGTTGGAGTCTATCCCAGCTGTCGGGTGAGAGGCTGGGTACACCCTCGACTGGTCGCCAGTCAGTTGCAAGGCTACATGTATAGACAAACATTCACTCACTCACTCACTCACTCACTCATTCAGGGCAATTTTCCCAATTTTTTTCCAGTTAAGCTGCAAGACTATCCCATTTTGATCCCTTATCTCTCTCTTTCTATAGCTTCCTGTCGTATTTCCTTATTGTTCCTGGTAATGGACATTTAAAGATATTTTTTTTTTGCATTCATGTCAATCAAAGAAACTTGGAATTCATAATCATCTGTCATTTCTTTGCCATGTTGCTCTGATGGCCTCGTGACCCCTGATCGTTTCACACTGTAGTAATTGTTTTTTTTTTTTTCTTTCTCAAGTTTTTTGTTACACCACAATGAAAACGGGCCGTATTGAAAGACAGTAGCTGCCTTTGTTGAAAGAGATACTTTTGTTCCGCATCTGGGTACTCTTGACTGTCACACTGCTGTCACAGTGACGTCAAGCTGTCATTCCTGCCGGCCAAGCATCATTTTAAAGGAACTTTATCAAGTCGCTGACGGCAGCTGCTCAGCACTCCGTCTTGCATAAGATGCTGTTGAATACAATAGAGAGATAAAGTTGTGAAGGGGAAAAGAAAACATCAACTGTGTTGGTGTAGGACCTTATAAAGACTGTGTTGAAGGGGATTCAATTCTCAACCCTGGCAACCCACATGGGAGCCAGCATTTTTAAATAATATCAATGTTGATTACTCGTGTCTTCTCCGAGGGGATCTGTATTCACTTGACATCGGTGCTAACAGGCGTCCGTTCGTGACACCGAGGACAACTTCTGCAATCTCCTCTCTCCTCATCAAGAAAGTGAGGACTATGGAGCAAATCTGAGTAAATTAAACTGGGTTTCTCTGCTGGATCACGCACTCTCAGGGTCGGAATGATTTATGCTTGACATCTCTTCCAGTATGATGTCTGAGCAGTTCAATGAAGTAATAACGTTTAGCTAATTTTGCATCATGGCCACTTCTCATTTTAATAAATATCCTTTGACAGGAAGTATCCTGAAACTTATTGTTTATCGATAGGCCTCGCTGTCTTTGCCGTGTTCTGAGGTCAGTCGCTTGTTTGTGAGGTGAATTGCTAGTGTGCTGACCGTTAGCTTTGGGGATTGTGTTTCCAACTTTGTCTCCTACTCCAATGAATCTTCACTGCTGTGGGCAGACAAGTTGTTCAAGATTTATAGTTTTGTGTTTTGTGAAGTGCTTCACACACATTTGTGTGGATGTGATGTCATAGTGAAACTGCAATATCGCAACGGGGCCATGATCTTGCCTCAATAGATAAGATGTCATACAGAGAAGTGATGTCACCTAGGAAGATGAGATGTCACAAAGGAGAAGCAATTCTTCATCCCCTTCATGCTAACTTTTGTGCCGTAACGTCACTGTTATGTGACAGCGACACTTCTCCAGCCTGCTCCCCTCAGCAAACCAATCCCCAACCCCAACCCCACTTGCAGATTTTCCCCTCACACAATCATTGGGAATAAATTGAAATAAACAGTCCACATTTTGGAATATATGTTTACTCAAGTCTGGAGGTTGAGGATGAGGTTCGAACACACACACACTTAATGGTCCTCTACATTCCATACCAAACCAACCTCGACATGGGGCTGCAGGTATTGCTCCCACCCCTCAACCAAACAGACACAGACCGAGGCCTCCTCCTTAATGGATGTTCATGGTAATCAGGAGCAGCGGGTGAATTGATGGAGCGTGTTGGAGGGTGGGCGTGGCTGTCACAAAGCACCAATTGATGTGACATTGTTGAAAGTGAAGACGGTGGCGCGACACAAAAGAGGGGGCAGGTCTCGCACGAAGGGCAGAGGCAAGGGGAAAGAGGACATAGTGATTGGTGGGGGGGATGGGAAGAAAGGGGGAAAAGTGTGAATAAAAGGGGGCAGGGGGGAGGAGGATGTGAAAATGAGGCTGATGGAATAAAGCGGTAAGGAAATGTTTTGCTGGATTGCTTCAGAGTGCCTGTCAGTTAAGTGTTAGGTACATAGTTATTAATCTGTCGTCGCTGTTGACGCCACACAAGAGCAGTCATGCTGTCAGACTTGTACTCTTTCAATTGCGGCTCAGGTTCCCCATTTTGTTTCTGCGTGAAGCGTGGAGATCGCTGGGGCAGAGCCCTGAAGCGTCCCATCCGCAGACCTGGGCGACTGGCTGCCGGAGCCGCGTCCTTGAATGAATCCAATGCCAGACCACAATCCTCCGCTCCAAAAGGTCAAAGCTTCAGTCTAAACACTCCACTTGGTGACTTAGACCTCCGTGTTTGTTTCAGCTTTATGTGGCTGCAGACTCAGATTGTGTGTATTTAGTTATAGCTGAGCTCTTGATCTCTTTCCTGTCTTTTTTTTATTTTCCCTGCAGAAGCAGGAATGCCACCGTAGTTGAGGGCTCAGCTGGAAATTAAATTTCATGTCTGAAACAAGGTGCATAGCTGTTGTCTTCGCTCGTTTCCCTATTTTTCATTTAACAAGCAAATATTGTGGGTACACATGTGCGTTGTATGGAGCGTTCCTTTTAGGGTTTGCACCACTAATGGATAAAATCCTGATCCGGTCAGTAAAACTATGGCCCAAAATCTCCAGTGTGCGAAGGGATTATCCCGTCCACCACCTTCGCCTCAGCGATTGCGACCCTCTGACCAGACTTTGATCACCTCCTCAAATGACAGGACAGACAAATACACAAGTCACTAGCATTCAGTTCCTGCAGTGATAGTTCCTCTTCCAGATAATGTATACATCCCAGTTTGAGCTGCACTCCTTGTAGCAAACAACTGGGTCTGTGTACATCAACTTCGGACAGTCCTCTTGAAAAATGGTTTCATTTAACACTTGGATTTTCAATTTCCAAACTGTATGTGTTTTTTTATTGTTTTTTACTTCGGTGCTTTGAGCGAACTCCTTTAAAAAATAATTAACTGCGCTGTGTCCCAACCTGATTCTCCAGGGCACAAGGGCAAGCTCTTTGCCAGCAGCCTGACCCGCTTCCTGAGAAGAGGAGCCAGCGCTTTTGGACCAATTCGATCTGCAGATGCTCGGCAAGATTTTAGTGTGCTGGAGACAGAAACTTTCTCCCTGGAAGGTGCTCATGCAGCACCTGAGGGAAACCAGGCTGGTTCCTGCCAACGTGTGGCTGCATCACAACCTGATCTCCTACCCAGAATACAGCTAATGCACTTCTCAAAATGACCATCAGTCCTGTAAAGTCAACTGTCCCTGTCTCCATGGACGCTCCCTAAAATATTTTGGTGATTCGGCGGAAACAGCCTTGTCTATTCATTGGTGGGTTAAATGCTGTATAAAGTTCTTTTCTGTGGGGCAGAGCTCTCCATTCCCATGATGTACGAGAGCAGCCGAAGGATGCTCAGGGCAAGAGCCATGATATAAATGTAATTTTGGAAGCATCATTTTCCAAAAAAGTCAGTTTTATGAGACGGAGGGGAGCCCCCTTGGGACGGGTTCAGCCGGGATGGGGGATATTTCAGATTGTCATTCCAAGACATGCACAAGACAGGAAGCAAATTAATGAGCTTGGCTTTTGCGAATCAGCAAAAACCCTCAGTCGGATAGGAAGAGCAAACGGAATGCCCGTGACACAGATGTGGCCGTCCATCACGGTGACACTCCTGATTGACAGCCCTGATGAGGGAAGCCAAGCCGTGTGAACTGATTCAGTTGTTGTTTATCTGGTGCATTTTAAAATAATTCCCCCCCCCCCCCCCCCCCCCCATCAGACATCTGATGTTTCTAAGTCTGTATTGAGCGCTGGCTTATTTCTGCCAAGGGTTGGTCATGAGTTGAAGAAGAGGCAGGAAAGACCAGATTTTTTTCCCAGGGGGCAGTTATGGTTCCAATCTTGGATTCAAATGCACTGTGTTGTCGTTTCAAGGTTCCAGCTAATTCAACCTCTGGCTCCAGAGTTGTTTTACTTTGAATAGGTTGCAATATCCTCACCTGGGAAAAAATAAGCTTATCCTGAATCTTGTAATTAAAAAAAAAAACAGAATTCTGAAATAGTCCATTTATCAAAACAAATCAGGTTTTCATGGAGTAAAGCCAGAGAGGAAACCAGTTTTATCTACAGATGAAACATTAAACGTCTGACTCACCAAAGACAGGGGGCCGCGCAACAATCAGGGTCACATGACATGAAAAGCAAAAAAACCTGTATCTCTAATTTTGGATTATGTCCCTCTTTGTGCATTTTCTCCCAAGTAATTAATTCTGGCACAACAATTTCCTTCGGGATTAATAAAGTTGTTCTCATCTCTCATCTCTCAATACCAAACTGGAATGAAATGCAGTAAAGACATTCCTAGTCCATTGCAATATCAGTAGAATCATCACGTAATATAACTTTTATGTGAGCGAATGCTTCCTGCTCTCTCCTATTTCCCTGCTCTTCGTGGCATCTTCACCCTGGCCAGAAAAGTCCAAGCCAATTTGTCTCTGTGAGACTTTGAGCGCTCGATCCACGGAGGAGAACAGATGGAGGGATTAGAGTTTGAAGTTTATGGGGCAAGACCTTGAGGGAACGCCTCCTCTGACCCAGAGGCTTCGAGGCGGGTGAAGCCGGGTCTCGGTTTGCAGACGCTTCTGGAAAAGTTGAACCGTCAGATGGGGAAAAAATAAACAAGAATTTTAAAACAAGAGGAGCTTTGTTTTCTGCACTAAGAATAAATAGTTGTCTCTCCGCTTCAGCACAAAGCCATGTGAATGTACCCCGGCCCGATTAGATGTCTACTTCTGTGCTTCTGGAAGTCGGTAGCCAGTCGGCGGGCTCGGTGCTCCGCTGGCTGAGCATCAGTGCAAAGTCACAGGGCGTCCCGTCCGTCGCTGGCGGCATCGCACCGACACAAGCATAAACAGTGCCGACCTCACAGGACACGTGAATGTGAAGAATGCAGACTGTGTTGGTTCAAATGGGACTCGGAGAGGCCTGGACATGCCGGCTCTTCATCTATTACTCTCTAGCCCTGGTCCCGGTCAGGACACTGCAGGGTCTGGGGTCTCATCACCATATTCCATATTCCTAAAGAATAAAACAGATGTTGTGTTTCCAGAGCCCGGAATGCAACAGTCTTGAGTAACTCAATGTCCCATGTTTTCTCCATTGCCTGAACAAAGATAGCGGTCTCATGAACATGTTGTTTTTCTCCAAGAACCTATTATAGCTGAAGTTTACGTTGATGCTACTTAGTGTATTTCCGGGTAAAATGATGATTTTCAAATCCATATCCATGCCTGTTCGCTGCAAAGGAAGCCCTTCCCCAGGCCTTTATAGTCTATGGTTGTCTTTCCCAGCATTTATTTTCCGTCATACCGTCAAGAACAGAAAGAAAAACACAGTGCAGCCGTACTGCTGTTCTCATGGCTTTCCCTGTCTCTCTGCAGCATGCCTCCCTGTCAGCCAGCCGCTCAGACAAGGGCACCGGCTGGTCAAACCGCTCGCTCGGGGCCCGATGTCGCAACTCCATCGCCTTGTGCTCGGACGAGCAACCCCACATTGGGAACTACCGGCTGCTCAAAACCATCGGCAAAGGCAACTTCGCCAAGGTCAAACTGGCCCGGCACATACTGACGGGCAAAGAGGTGAGTCCAGGGTGAAGAGCGTTCCGCAGTAACATGTTGACTGAGGAGTTGTATTGGTTCCGCGAATGAGCTCCTAGCTCAATCTGATTGTATGTCAAATCACAATTTCCCATTAAAATTGATTGAAATGCTATACATCCATTGAAGCTCAGCGGTTTAATGTGTTTTTAAGCAAGAAAAATGTACTTTATAGATTACAAACAGTGTATACAAGATAATACATGATCAGAACGTAAAGAAATAAGTTGGTTTATGAAGTGAATTTACCTTGAAGATGGGCCAAAGATGGCAGCAGTGCTGGAGGAAGTTGGAGGAGTTTTTCATTTGGTGCTCTCTCCTTAACATAACTTCCTGGCTACACACTTAATGCTTCAACGTGTGTCTAAACCATAAAACCATCCCTGCCCAGCTTTGAACGACTCTTCCGATGCCTTGCCATTGACATTCCTGCCGTCTGCCACACCAAATCCCTGTAAATGTCTCCTGCCTTCTCATAGGCGTTGTTCCCCATCACCATATCTCACCGACAACGACTTCTCCATCTCTTCATGGATGCGTCCATGTCACGCACTTATTGTCACGCACTCATTGCATTGAATGCAAGGAAATATGCAAAATTTCATAGTGAAGCCAGGCGTGTTGGCATTGATGAAAATTAAGCAGACCTGTGTGACCTCGCCAGCAGAAGGGCTGTTCTGTTGAACACAGGGCACAGAGTCTTCTCTCTACCAAACCTTTTGAGGAGCCGGCGCGGTCATGTTTTTTCCGTTTACGTGTTTCAGTACACTATATTCATTCTTCTGGAATAAAAAAAAAAAACCTCATACACGCGGCAGATAAGGCCGTCAGGCCTGTCGGAGACTTCCTGTCCGCAGCTCAGCTGATCATGTGAGTGCTGCAGCAGTCAGCCCAAAGACGTCTTTGACAAAGCAATGATGAGAAGCCCTATACGGTTGGTTTATAGCAGCTGTTTGACGCAGTCTTTGACCGGGTCACTGGTCCATAGCTCTCCCATAAAGCCCTCTGGTGTGTGTGTGTATTTTCTGAATACATAAAGCCAGTTTGTATGTCAAGACTGCTTAAAACATGTGATATTTATGACACGAAAAAGGCACTTAAACCGTGTTTCATACATTTAGATTGTTATTTTAACCTATGAATCCCTAATCAGGTGAGCTTCAGACAGCATCAGTGTCCTTGCAATCATGTGACCTTCCTTCCCGTCCAGACTGAGGCGGGTCAGTGCTAATGGACGAGAACGTTACAGCTGTGTTTTCTGACCTCTCCATTGTTTCCTCCCAGGTTGCAATAAAGATCATCGACAAAACACAGCTCAACCCGACCAGCCTTCAGAAGGTGAGTGACGTGAGTCTGGACGTGTGTGCAAGCAGACCTGTCATTTTATATCTTTAATTTGTTTTTGAATTATTGTGCTTGCACCCCCACTGTGCGGATTAAATCCATATCCTCTGTATTAAACCTCAGAGCTGATCCCCTTCTTTTCGGGAGAGTTTTATTTGAGCCTGGACCTCAGAGTAGTCAGGTGCATATTTGTCACCTTTGGGGGGGGGGGGCGAGCAGATACGCTGCTGCATCTAGGCATTATAGAGATGTAAGTGGCTTCTGGTGGGGTGTGTCAGTTGGATTATTATCCCTGCCTCACATCAGGAGCTGCGTGCGCAGAAGGTTGGCCTTCTCATTGGCCAATTGGCCTCACGTGTGGCTGCCCGCTGCCTGACCTTTAACATCCTCCCTTATTTATTTTTTAATGGCAGTGTCAAGTTGGCCAGCAGGTGTTAAAACACGTCACCCTGTCAAAAAGCTTCTGTTTCAGAAGCTGATGCCAATAAGCTGCTGCTGCCTCCTGGTAACGATTTCACTGTCAATGTGCGCTGCCATTTTTTTTTGACATTTTTCCTGTATTTGAAATAAATCTCAGGTGGGTATCAATAGAAAAAAGCCCAACTTTTTCCAAGGAGTGTGCTAGTGGTTCCCCAGGGCCCAAGTCCCCAAAGCTCAGGTTGGTACCCCCTTGGTCATCATAAATTTAAATATTAAGGGAATATAGTGTACTGAAACAGGTAAAATAATTTTCCAGTTTTCAGTTCTGGCCCCAGTTCTAGTCTTAATATTTAATCTCAGTATTCCCATCCTGCTTGAATGGAGAATAAAAAGAAACACTCCAGAAACATTTTGAAAAGTTTAATCTCTTGGGCAGCCAAAAGAATACAAACATGGAAAAATGAAAATGAACGAGTTGGCCATATTTGTTTTGAAGCTTTGGATGTGAGACCTGTCAGGTGAACACGGCCAGGCCAGGGAGCCGCAACTGCACCGGAAGTGACATTAAGAAACAGTCAGTTAACTGTAATATCGTGTTCAACAGCATTGGTTGTCATAAGTGGAGCATATTTCACCGAAGCTGGGTTGGTAAAAGACGTTGAGTGGTCGTGGGCAGTTGTTTTTTAGCCCACAAAGAACTCCAGAACCGCAAAGATGAGATGATGTGGCCTTCTTGTTTGTGAGGCTTGGCTGATGGATCCAGGTGTGTGTGTGTGTGTTTAGTTGTGAGGTCTCAAGTTTCCCTAATAATCCTTTGCAGAAGATTTAAAAATCTGTTTGATCACCAGTGGAAATAAAATGCGGGATAAGCAAATTCTGCTCCCAAGTGCTCAGAGGTTCCCCTTTTTTCTCGGGGTTTCATTTGTGTCGACACACGTTCTGCCCCAGTTTGCAGTCAGTCAGTATCTTTTCAATAGCGTAGCCTCTCTTTTCACAGTTTCACTGCCTGCTTCTAAGTTCTAACACCTACGGCCTTGTTTTGTTTTCTGTTTTACTTTGTCTTTACCTCAGTGAACTCCCCTGACAATACAGGTTGTTAACTCAGGATGTGTGTGATACACCCTTTGGTGCGTGCGTGCGTGCGTGCGTGCGTGCGTGCGTGCGTGCGTGCATGTGTGCGCATGTGTGCGCATGCGTGTTCCTGTGCACACGTTTTTCTGCTCATGGTTTGCTCAGCCTTCCCTGTCTGGCACTTCCTGGTAAGTGGTGGCTCCCTCAACTGCGCACCAGAGCAGGTAAACACGGCTGATGAATGGGGCTCAGCCTAAGAGGGTGACGGCCGTATCAGGTCACAATCATTACGGAGCACATTTACTTTATCCACTGGTCAATAAAGAATAACAGCAACCCGATGCAGGTAGTTAACACCGGATGACAAGCAGCAACTAGCAAACGAACCTCTCCTGTAATCATTTTCCTGTTTACAGGCGTGTTTATCAGCTGGCATCTTATAAAGCGTGGATAAATATAACCACCAAGGTCTTTACCGGCAAAGCTGGAAGGGAAGGGGTTGCAGATGTCTGATGAATAAAGTGGCTCCTACATTTAACCTTCTCCAGGCAGATGTTGCAGATTTGCGACAGCCAAATATCAGATTTTTCCTGCAACTACAACTTAATTTGAGCCTGAGAGGGTTAAATCCCCAAAATGGGCCGCCGGGTTTTGAGAAGATCTTTGTACATTCATAAGATTAGTTCTTTTCTTTGTTCTTGTCTTACGACCACATTTATCTCCCAGAGACCTGGCTGTTCCGCTACCCCATGTGTCTTTGTTTTGGTTTTTGGTATCGTTTCCAGAAAAGGAGAACTTTGTTGGAGGCCTTCCAGCATTGTGTTTTTGTGTGCGTTTGAGCCGCCATCTAAAGCCTTAAATTTTTGTTTTGTTTTGTTTTCTATGTCCCCTTGCGCAGGCCCCCTAAACCCGGGGCTGAATTCCAGTCGGGCCAACAAAAGGGATGGGCGAGACGGTGTGGGGGGAGGGTGTCAGGGGGCCTTGGCACCAGAGCCAGAACGCTGAGAAAGACAAGACACAGAGCAGAACTGAAGGGAACAGACGTGCATTTTTTTTTTCTGCACGCCGGATCACAGGGGGATAAACCTGCTGCCTGACATGGCCTGCACCCGGCCTTTGTCCACCCTTGTAATGCAATTATCTGTGTTACTATTGTGTGCATCATACTGCCCCTGTGTGTGTCTGCATTGCCTCTGTGTGCAGTGCCGTTATGTTTGAAAGCAAGTAATGGTAATAACCATAGAACAACACAGCTCCTTGCTGGAAACCCATCACCCTCTGGCTCCTCCTGTCCGTCATCCACCGTCCATGACCCTGTGGCTAATTCACCTCCTCTGGTCCAGCTGAGTCAATATGCTGATTACCTGCGGGAGTAGCCAGTTGTACAAAGCCAATAGCCCTTCAGCTGCCACTGGTGGATGATTCAGCACCTCTTGTTGCAGTACATGAAGGCAATAGGGGGGGATTGGGCAGTTGCGTTTGTATGGTTATCTTTTTATTCAGATAATCTGGAGGGTCATCCATAAAGTAACTGGAAAATATGGGGTCAAAAGCCCAGTGTCTTCTGGTAACCGGCTGAAAAATGTGGTCGGTGCACAGAGTGCTGATGGGCTGGTTCGCTACGGTCTATCTTCTTCCACAGTGACATTTGCTTACATGAACTTTGCTGAAATATGTTTCCGTGTCCAGAGGAGGAAGAAGGCCACTTCGGGTACTCCCAGCATTGGACTGCGTACATTTTGTTGCAGACAGTGCAGACTCTTTGTTTTCCCTCCATTCAAACTAAAGAGGGTCATGTCTAACACAAGTACACTCCTACTCTGAGACACTGAGGCCTCACCCACTCAGGTGAGTGCAGCATAGAAGCTTGGTGAGGCAAGTTTCTGTCAGTGAACCAAATGAAAGGAAAGGTGCTGTTCTGTCATTTTTATTAAAGGAACCATCTTCACTCTCCGTATACTTCCCCCTCACACCCCTTTATTCCCCCAACTGACTTTGCTTGAGCCGAAAATGGGAAGTGTGTTTCACAACGTGCAGTGTTTTGGTGTTGTGCAACAGAGGTGCGATTGTGCCGGTGATTTTAATATAAGAACCAGTTTTGCAACATCTCTGTATGTGTAAATGTCCTCTCTTACAAAGCCCCATGGGGTGTGTTTGTGTGGATGTTTGTGTGGACACAGCCTGGATGAACAGGTCAAAGGTCAATGAAGCGGTGGGTATGACGCGTGAATTGAACCCGGTCACATGACCTGTCGCTCACAAAATGAGAAAGAGAAAAGTGCTAAAACGTGACAGGCGGCCATTATGTTCCTGTGTGTTAATCTGTTAATCCAATATAGAGAGAATGCCCTGAGTTTGTCGAATAATCCCTGAAAACAGCCAGGAGATGGGGGGGACGCAGGGACTGATTGATCCTTTTCATCATAACAGGTGGAGAACGACAAATTAGTGGCTGACACACTCCCGCTAAGACAGAATCGTGGAAATTTCTGACAGCTATGACATTTAATCCCACCTGTGTTCCCAGCGTTCCAAATCACAAACCTCCGCCGGGACCTCGAATGATGGCAGCTGTGCATTTAGCTCCCGCCTTTGGCTCAGCATCTCATGACCTCCTTCGGTTCCTCCCGGGAAAGAGGGAAGCATTCGGCTCTGGGGATTAATACCTGGGTTGCTGTGGCAACTATGACGCGGGCCATTGCCATGGGAGAAGGCCAGGAAGTGATTTAGGGGAAGATGAAATTAAAATGGCGAGAGAGTGGGAGCCGAGACCTGCTGGAGCGAGGAGTGGCTTGCTGCCACCGGCCCGCTCAGCCAGGCCGTGTTTTGGAAACATTCTCAGGCTAGTTATTTTTACCCAGTGATACGTGACGTCTCTCGTGGTCGACGTCTGGACGCAGAGGAGAAAAAGAAGAGAGGTGGGGTGGAATATACTAGGGAGGAGGAGGGGGATAGTTTATGAGGGGGTGGGGAGAGTTTGCTGTTAATTCCTTCAATCTCAGATTAACCATTGATAAAGTACTCACTTAATTCAATCAGGAGCACTTCCACATGTTTATGGAGATAGGCTGTTCCATCCCAGGAGCAGGGCACTTTACACCGCCTGGGATTGGATTCATCTGGGGCGGGCTGGACCTCTTGGGACTTGGATTTCTTGTAACTCTGTTTTATTAAACCCTAAGCGAGCGTCAGCGTGCCTAGTCATTGTGCTTCGGTGAAACAACACGAAGAGCATTCTAGTCAAATCAGAGGCAGTATTTTGGTTGCCATGGCGCCAGTCAATGCTATGCTCTTTCTTATCATCGAACCAGCCATTATCATGTGTGCACAAGTATTACACTTTTTCACACAAGATAAGAACTTAAATATTAGCACTCCGGACTTTTCTTTTGTCTCCTTTTCTGTTCTTTTTCAATTTTCCTCCCCGCTGACACACCTCTTTGTAATGTATATGGCGTTCCACACACACAGACACAGGCTCCCGGTGAAGACTAATATCCCCTTGGTTTGGGATGTCTCATTTTAATGCAAATTAAAAACTCACATGGCCTGAAGATAGATGAATGAGGCCTCTGCACAGCAGGACTTGTATGCGGGCCCTCAAAGATACACGTTCCCCCATCGGTTCTATTTACTTCAGTCCATTATCATATGAACATCTAGATTTCTCTGGATGTTCATTTTACTTTTTTTCCCCGCAGAGAAATCATGCAGCAGATTTCAGTTGTGCTTTCACTAACCTCTTCAGCAGCTCGTTGTACCTTGATAACTGCGGTAATGGAGCTTTTCACATTGAAGCGTTTAAAAGGGTGTAGGGAGAAATGCATTATCTTAATTGGACACAGAGGGAGGGGGGTTTGCGTTGTGATGAGACAGCTCCATGATAGATGGGAGGGAGGAGGCCCACTGCTGGGCCAGTGGGAGCAGCTCGCTCCCATGGGTGGTGCTGGGCCTGGAGGTGGACGCTAAAATGATTACAAGTGTGTTACAAATGTTACAAATGCATGCATGTGTGCGTCAGCTCACGATGATATGAATGAAAAAATGAGGAGGGTGCCCACTTTGAATCTGGAGAAATGAATCAGATTTATCTAGAAACTTCTATGTAGATTGTTTGCCTGCCAGATGTTCCATCACCAAAGCACTGACACATCCCCTTTCCTGTTGTCCATCAGCTGTATCGAGAGGTACGCATCATGAAAACACTGAACCATCCCAATATAGGTGAGTACTCAGGCGCAACTGCCAGTACCTGTAAATACGTTTTATACCTGTACATTTCCAATATATCTCCTCCTCTGTGTTCCAGTCCAACTGTTTGAGGTCATTGAAACGGACAAGACTCTTTACCTGATTATGGAGTACGCCAGCGGAGGTCAGTGCCACCGGTGTCATTTTGCTCATGTCATTTCTTGACAAAAAATCTGGAGGTTTCTCTATTTTCTCCGTGAGTCGTTCGGGTCTTCATTAGCGTTTCGCTGCTTCCCATGCTAATCTCTTTTTTTTGCAGCATTCCACTCATATCCCTCTCTGTCATGATCCTCTCTGGCTTCCATTACCTAACGTGGAGTTGGCTGCTCCGCAGTCTGCCATGCTGCTCTACTCAAGGAGCGCCGGGGTCAAATGATTGGCACACATACATAAAATATATATTTAGTTGGGCTTCATACACTCAAGACTGTAGGTGACCGCGATTAGTTAGTCGTCTTGTATCTTCTCATATTACTGTGAACGTGTAGCTCAGTGCCAGAGCGCATGCTTCGCATGTATGAGCTCCTGGGATCAATCCCTGGCATCTCTACTATAAGTCGCTTCGGATAAAAGCGTCTGCCAAATGACTATTCTTTTGTACTGCAATAAAATCTCAATATGTAGTTTTCACACATGTTTTACTAGACCGTTTTCTAGAACTTGAGGATGTTCAAAAAAGGAAGATAAATACAAAGATTGTATTCCAAGGAAAAAATGTATTTAATATAAGCGTTATCTCTGTAGCTCCATGCAGGCAGATGATACACTCATGTATTTGTGCAGAAAGGCTGTGGTGGACTTGGTTGTTCTCATCACTACGGCCAATGAAACTGGACTAGATGTGAGAGCAGGATGTATTTGTAACATGGTTCTCTCCACCTCCCCACAGGTGAAGTGTTCGACTACCTCGTGGCTCATGGCAGGATGAAGGAGAAAGAAGCCAGAGCCAAGTTCCGACAGGTCCAATCACACTGCTTTGCAATATTTCCAGTGGAGGTCATGTGACAGGATGTTAAACTCCTGAGCTTGTCTGTGTGATTAATGAGCACTGTTAAGATATGATTGTCACAAAGTGCGATGCCTTCGGCCTTTAAACACTGAACTCACAACTGAAACAGTCAAATAAAACCTAAATATAACCCCATTCATTTTTCGTGACATCCAATTCTCTGTCTCCTCAGATTGTCTCAGCAGTGCACTACTGCCACCAGAAGAACATTGTTCACAGGGACTTGAAGGTGACCTCATGCAAACAGTTCATAAGAAACATTCATAAGAAACACATAAAAGAGTATAACCCCCCCAAAAGAAGCTGATCATGGCCTGCTTCTTTAGCAATTACATTCATCAACTTAAACCTTGACGAAGGTTGATGAAACTGACTCATCACTGTTTCCTCTCCACCCCCAGGCGGAGAACTTGTTACTCGATGCCAACTCCAACATTAAAATCGCTGACTTCGGCTTCAGCAACGAGTTCACAGCCGGCAGCAAACTGGACACGTTCTGTGGCTCCCCGCCTTACGCTGCCCCCGAACTCTTCCAGGGGAAGAAGTACGACGGGCCAGAGGTGGACATCTGGAGCCTGGGTGTCATCCTGTACACGCTGGTCAGCGGGGCCCTCCCCTTTGACGGGCAGAACCTGAAGGTGTGTTCAGTGGTTGTTGGATTAAACGTGGCCTCTTAGAGACACATGGTCAGTTACTTGTGAGCAGCTGTTGAGTTCAAGGACACGGAGGAACCACGATATTTCTACTGCGGTCTGTAAAGGTCCTCTGTCATACACGTCATAATACTTCATTGAATAACGTTGTCATACCAACTTGTGTAGTTTATTAAAGATGTGAACTGAAGACACCTGGTGGAAGAGTGTAGTGATACCTTGACTTAAGAGTTGAATTGATTCTGTGACTCATATAGCCAAATAAAATTTCACCATTAAAATTATTTGAGGCACTATTGTAATGGTTTTGTTACGTGTTTTTAAATAGGAAAAAGGTCATTTATAAATAGCAAATCATGTATTCTATCCTCTCCTAACTAAGATCTCGGCTTGTACCATGAAGTAAAAAATCCAACTGAGCAACAGCTCATATTTGGGGGAACTCCCAAGTTGGTGCACTTGTAAGTCAAGGTTCAGGGATTTCTAATGGAGGACACAGGTGTTTCCCTATTAACTCGAGCGGGGGGGGGTTCTGCATGTTCCAGCCTAAGGAACCCAAATGATGTGGTATTGCTTCTTTAACCCCCCTGCTTCATCTGAATGTTTTGTTCAGGAGCTGCGAGAACGTGTCTTGCGAGGGAAATACCGTGTGCCCTTCTACATGTCCACAGACTGTGAGGGAATCCTGCGTCGCTTCCTGGTCCTCAACCCTACAAAGCGCTGCTCTCTGGAGGTGAGCGAGGGGCCCCGGATTTGTACCAGTACATAAATTGCAATTTAACTGCCCTTCACATCCAAACTCAACCTTTAAAAGGTTTTATGGGCCTGGACAGTAATTAAAAAAAGAAAGGCAACCGGCGACTAACATGGTAAAAGATAAGTGAGAAGTGACATTGAAGGTGCTGCGAGGAAGTCCAGAAGTTAGCCATGCTTTCAACCAAATGTCTTATCCCCCATTTTCTCTCCTCACCAGCAAATAATGAAAGACAAGTGGTTGAACGTCAACTATGAGGGTGAGGAACTAAAGCCTCACACTGAGCCCGAGGAGGATTACAATGACACAGGACGCATTGGTGAGTCAAACCGGAAATGCACAGATCCCCAAAAACTTTGCTTTTATGAACCTTGTGGCAGAAGCAACTAATGTAGCAAATAGACTGAACACTGACGCTGCTCTTAAACATCTACATCAGACCCGGACCCACTTAGTAGTGGATCAACAAAAACACACTAAACTCAGTCGGACATGGATTCATTTACCCTGAGCTCCTACTGGCAGGACTGCCACAGTATATGGCCGTGTAAATGTTCTCTATCAATGGAGCCAGGATAAACTTCTGGGAAGCAGCCTACTCATGGGGAAAACCCCAAGCTCCTGGTGTTTGGTCCCCCAGCTGACCGCTCTGTGTGTGGTCTCCATCGCATAGCCGTTGCTCAATTAAAAAGATGTAAACAGCAGTGGTACATCCCAGGGAGGGGAGATTTGACTGCTCAGAATCGCCTGATTTGCCTGCTGTTCTCTTGTTCCAGATGTGATGGTGGGGATGGGCTTCACCAGAGACGAAATCCGAGAGTCTCTGGTCAGTCACAAATATAACGAGGTGATGGCCACATACCTGCTGCTGGGACGCAAGAATGAGGCGAGTGCTCACGTTTGTTTTCTGTGGATTAACCCATCTTGGGTGAATTCAACTGTAATTTCAAAAGCCTGGAGCAAGGAAGTTGTTCTGAGATGGTCTGGTTTTACACAACCTAAATGATACCGGTCTCCGTTCATCTCCCAGTTGGAGGCCAACGTGTCACGATCGGGCAGCAGTCTGAGTCTGGCCAGGGTCCGGCCTGGTGCCATCACCAACGGAACTACCAAGCACTCCACGTCCTCCACTGGCACAACGTGTTCCTCCTCTGGCCACAAGGCGCAGCGCAGTGCCTCCACGTACCAGCGCCAGAGACGGCACTCCGACTTCTGTGAGGACACATTGATATTAGATCCAGGGTTTAAACCCTGAACATGCAAATCTGCTGTTTTATCATTTAGTAGCTTAAATGCTTAAATGGACCCCTCATCTCTAGGAATAGTGGGATGGCCTTTTGCCTCCCACCCTTATTTTGGAGGATAATGTCTGAAGATGTTAAGAGGAGCCCCTTTTTGGCAGGAACTAAAGATGTTTTATTCCCAACGTCACCATTCAGGTGGTCCGGCAGTCCCGGGGTCCATGCATCCCAAGCGCAGCCCCAGTGGTGTAGCAGAAGCGGCAGGGCTCAAGGAGGAGCGTCTCTCGGTCCGCAAGCCAAGCACCAGTGCAGTGGGCTCCCGCAGCATCCCTGCTCCATCCAGCCCCATGGTCAGCTCCGCTCACAACCCCAACAAGGCAGAGATACCCGACCGGCGCAAGGACGCCACCTCGGCCATAGTAAGGCGCAGCATTCCCGTCCTGACGCGAGGAACCTCTCAGTATGCAGATGTGTTGAGCAGGAAACTGTGCAGATGGCCAGCCCCTAATCCAGTTTCCCTAGATTACGGCACAGTGAGACTCAGCTGACACAGATATTATGGAGGCCGGGGATTATCCGCTTCCGTTTAGAGAAGGGAAGGAAAAAAATAACATCACACCTCGGATTGTGAATTACCATGTGATTTACCACGTAGCATTTATTCAATTTTTTTTTCAATCAGATTAGTGTAGGGGTGGAGCTTAGGGAGCGTAAGGTTCAGGGTCAGAGGTTGTATTAGCGGATTACTGTGCGTCATAGGTTCATAAAGTCAACGCTAATTTCTATTTACACAATGGATATTTATGGATGTGGATTTCCAGGATGAAGCTCCACTTTCTCTGAAATGAGAAAGTCTGGAAGCAGCAGCTGGTTTCAGATTTCATTTTGAGAATGCTGAGTGGTCTCATCAAATTAAAATGTCACTTCTCTTTGTCCAGAACAACATCCCTGCCAGTGCCATGACCCGAAGAAACACTTACGTGTGCACAGACCGATCTGGTAGCGACAAATACTCTTTGCTGCAGAATGGCAAAGAGAACAGGTAAGGAATGGTCAAATTGGGCGCATATTGGGCAGCATGGCACAGTAGGTAGGGAATCGTATTTGGAACTGAACATTCCTGGTTCTATTCCCGGCTCCTCCTAGCCGGGAAAAAATTGTTGTTGAGCAAGATACTGGTGGACGGCAGCCGACTGCTCATGGTTAATCCATGATGGGTTAATTTCAAAAAGTGGACAAATTTCCCCACAGGGATTAATTACGGATAAATCATTATTTATCATTATTATTATTGTTGAATTGTGTCTGGACAATGGGTGTTGGAAGCGGTCGTTAGGAGATTAATGTATTTGTGACAAGATCCAGGAAATGCCTGAGTCGTTCACTTTCTGTAGCAGACTGTCTTCAGCTGTGCAATCGTCCCCCAAAACCCTTCTAGTCCAAAAGGGAAACGTCACGATCATCGTGCTC
The DNA here is from genome assembly GCF_037954325.1 of Fistularia commersonii. Taxonomy (NCBI): domain Eukaryota; kingdom Metazoa; phylum Chordata; class Actinopteri; order Syngnathiformes; family Fistulariidae; genus Fistularia; species Fistularia commersonii. The sequence continues at coordinate 10,842,679 of NC_141286.1, forward strand.
CTCCGGGCTCTGAGGCAAACTTTCACGTAAAGCTGAACTTTGGTCCCTCCTGCTGGAAATGGCAACTGTTCTCTTCGCGAAAGCTGAAACTACTGGGGTGTTACTGCCAGGCAGTGGAATCGGTCCCCGCCAGGGTTGCTTCTGCGACGCACCGAATCTACCCAAATCTCACACAGATTCTGGAGCAACATGAAGCGGTCCTGTGCAGGGACACCCGCCACATCACTATTCAGACGTGGAAGGCATGGCCTTTGACCTCTGCTTACTGTCCGACTTGTCTCCATCTAGCACTGAAGACCCAGTACTGTCTCCCACCTCATGATGGTAGGACCTCTGGGTCGTCTAAGACTCTTTGCACTTCATCTAAAGGATAGGAAGTTCAAACTCAACATCTCCCTGCCACTTGCAGTGAAATCAAGACAGATGGGAATTCAGCGGCAGCCACTGAGTTGGAGTCATGGGGTTTGGCATCATAACTTCAGCCTAGAGCTCTGAAGTCTCTTCCCTCCTGGTGCCATGCTGGGTCTCCGTGCCAGAAAGAGAGGGCACTCGTTCTGTCTTGAGCACTGCAGGCTTGTCAATCCAAATTAATTTCACTGAGGGAGAAAAACGGCGTCCCGTTTCAGATGTAGAAGTAACTGCGTCTCACATCAGCTCAGAACTGGGACCAAAATCGGACGGAGTGCCGAGAGTGCCATTGTCACTGACGACGTTCCTGGAATCAGAAATGTTTGTTTTGAAAAGCAGGAAGTAGCCTGAGCTTCATGGCCGCAGACCTCAGTGAATGTTTGTTTCGTGAACATCTCGTTCCTGCTAAAGGAACAAAAAGCTTTTCCTGTGCATGAGTGGATCCATGAGGCGCCTGTTGTTGTGACAGATGCTTGTTCTCCTCAGAGTGCCGGACACCACCTCCTCTCAGTCTCACTCCAAGTTACTCTCTCAATTTCCTACTTTTGTTTCCTCAAACGTACGGCAGAGCGTTCCATCCGTATGGAGACACACGGACTGCTGGGCTGGGGAGGGTTTTCAGAAAGTCCACAGTGATTCCACCGGTTGAGTGTGCTCTCTGTAAGTGGAGTCTCCATGCTCTTCTGCCTGGATCCTCTCCAGTTTCTCCCTAGAGAGTGTGGGTGTGAACAAGGGGGTCAAAGGGGGGGGTCCTGTGATTGACATCCGCCCTGCCCCATGTTAACTCCGCCTCTCACCAACTGTCAGCTGGGATTGGTTCCAGCACTCCAGGTTGTGAAGAAGGCCAGCCGTCTGGATATTGAATTTTAGACTCGAGTGCTGTTGGAGGATGTATGTAAAGATGACAGGATGAAGAATAAAAAGGCCAATGAAGAGGAGGAGACAGGAAGTGGAAGTGAGGACGGGCACTATGCCAGCATTTGCCTCTGAGCCTCTGTCAATGTGATGCCATGCGTGTGGTTGATGGGGCCAAAGGCACGCACACACACACACGTAATAAAGGAAAAATATGTAACCCGTTCAAGAGGGTAGACAGGATCTGTTTGATTCCCTAGGAATAAAACCTTGAGGTTCCCCAGTAGGAGGGAAACCACACAATGTCCTGGACTCCCCAGTTACTTCCCAAACACTGGACAAGTCAGTGTCCCTCCTCCCCCTGCCCCCACCCCTTCCCAGTAGCTGGCAGGCTCTCATTGACACTAAAAGACTGTTGTGGAGCGACTGCGCTTCAACTTAACCTGTCTAATGGTTTTGCTCCACTTGAGCTGTGTGTGGGTGTTATCTAGAGCGTTATGAAAAGCAGCCTCGGGCCACCAGCCACCGTGTGTGTGTGACAAAGGTGTTGGTTGAAAAAAGGAATTTGGTGAGACACACGCTCCTTAATGAGGGCCCTTTTCAGTCTGTGGTGTTTCACTGGCTATGGCATCATCGAGGTTATTGCAGATATATTTATTTAGTTTATTGCAGTGACGGATGTACATACTGCATACATATATTTATTCTCAAACCGTGCTCGGCCCTGCTCAAGAAGAAATGAAATCCATCCTGCAAAATTGTGTCCCCTTTTCAAAGAGCACCGCACTGAGTCACAGGCTGAACTTGACTAGATATTAAATTTTGTCATTGTAAATTGTAGAGTTGCCCCAGTAGAAATTAGACAAACAATCATTTTCACTGCATAATGAAGATATTTTAGATTTTATTTGATACCTAACTGATTCTAATGGGTGTTTTTGAGTTGTCATGACAACCCTCTGGACGATTGACTCACTAGATTACAAATGAAGATGGCTTCATAGTCAGAGTTAGTCTTTAATGCAGTGAATTCATGGGACTACATTTCCCAGCTTGTTTTCTGGATGGTTTTGCATCATCATGCAGTATCCTTATCATGCTCTCTGTGTTCTTCCTCCAGTACCTTATCCCACCGGCCACCCCCCGCCTCCCCTTCCACCCACAGCATTGCCGGCGCCTCTGGGGTCTCCTCCACATCCTCCACGCTCTCTGCCCGTCTCTCCAGGGGATCCACGGTGAGGAGTACCTTCCATGGAGGCCAGATCAGGGATCGCAGACCTCCCTCCCACGCGCCCCCGTCTTCCCCAACACCGTCCCATGATGCCAGCCCCCTGCTCCATGCCAGAACCCGGGCAACCACCAACCTGCTGAGCAGACTCACCTCCAAGTTGACTCGCAGGTAAGAGGAGCCAGTGGGAGGGGAGGGTGGTAGTGGTGGAGCTCAGAAGGGATCTACAGTGGAACCTTGACTTACAAGTGCATCCATTTTGGAGTTTTCTGAGATCCGAGCTGTTGCTCAGGCGAGTTTTTTGCTTTGTGATTGGAGCCCAGATCTGAGTTAGGAGCAAGCAGGATGAGCATTTGACACCAGCATGGCCACATATGTCTGTAAACTGGCCTTAAAGGATAGTGGGATGCACCACCCACAACTAGCTAGCCCAATTGACATCATTGAAAAATATAACTGAGGTGTGCATGTTGTGTACTCATCCATGAAGAGATGGAGTAGTTGTTGTGAGAAGGCAGGAGACATTTCTGGGGATTTGCCGCCACAGATAGCAGGAACATGAACGGGCAAGGCGTCGGAAGAGTTGTACAAAGCTGGTCGGAGACTGTTTTATTGGTTTAAAAAGCGAAGCACCTTCACTCCGTCCATAAATGGAGTTCAGATATAAAGGATAGCAAAGTGTGTATGTTACATTTAGATACACATTGTAGCATTACAAAAGTTTATTTAAGGATAGCACACCAAATGAAAATTCCCCCAACCTCCCGCAGTGTCTTTGTCCCATCTCTAAGGTTAAAAATGTAATAAAACCACTTAATTTCTTTACCCTCTCTATTTTTTTGGGAGAGAGTTATATGTTATTTGTTATTTTTAAAGTACACTTTTCTTATTTAAAAGCACACAATGAAACTGGAGTCTGGAATGGATAATTGTTTCATTTCATTTTAATAGCAAATTTAATTTGATGTACAAGCAGACTGAGTTACAAGCTCAGCCACAGAACCAATTCAACTCCTCTAAGTCAAGGTGTTACTGTATTTGTATTTCAAAGGCAGGTGTTGCAGGTAAACTGAGAACACTGGTAGAGACACTCCTGATCTTTTGGAGGTTATTGAATGTTCTTTAATGACTGGGGGTTAACGCTTATGCTAACATGCTTCATTGCTAGCAGATAGTATGCAACCAGACATTAACAGCTCCCCTGCTGTAAACCTGATCACACAGATCATCCTGCTGCTCTCGCTGCTTCACACGTCCTCTCTAACCGGCACTAACCCTCCACTCCAGCCTCTCCTCACCGGACACGGGCCCTAGACCCGGCCCCTCGGCCCCCAGATCGGGGTCTGCGGCCGGAGGTGCTGTCCTGCAGGGGAGCCTGTTTGACCCAGGTCTGGGCAGGAGGCGGACGTGTCTTCGGTTCATCTTGGTTGCTTCTCGTCGCATCCGTTTTGTCTCTGTCCGCTCACTTGATTTCCTCAGACTTTTCTTCTCCCCAGCCGGTAACCTGACGCTCTTCTACCCATCTTTTCCTGGATGACAGTAGATCAAAGTTTTATTTGTTCTTCTCTGCCTCTTGTGCTTTCTGCTGTATCGTCCTCCTCACTTGGTCTCTCTCTCGCTCTCTCTTACACTGGACGTCTATGAAACTCTGCTGTTTTGTTTGTGTTTTTTTTTTCCATTCCTCTCATCCTCTCCACAACTCCTTTTCTTCTTCCTCTCTCCTGTAGGGTCACTCTTGACCCTTCTAAACGTCAGAGCGCAAACAAATCCATGTCGGGCTGCACCCTCCCGCAGGGGACAAAAACAGTTAGTAAGTCTTCCTTGTGTTTTCCCATGTTTGGTGGCTGCTTCTGTCTGTGTCTGCCTGCCTGTCTGCAACCTGTCAACACCTCCACCCTTTGAGTTGTGCCGCAGGTCGGGCTTTAGCCGTACAAACATTTATCGTCAGGCTGCTCTGCGGGCTATGGTTTTCACCTGCGCCCAGTGGATCGAAAAGCTGCCTGGCTTTTGTGGAAACCGGATTGCTTGAACAGGCCATTTGCATGAGTTTGTGTTCTTCTTGTGTCTTTTTTTTTAATTTTCCCAGATGAAGTGACGTGGTTCAGATGGAGGCTCACGCACAGCTAGGTTGTTTTATTCCAGCTGTTAGATGCTAAAACGCCTGGCAAACAGCTTCCAGTCCATGAGGACAGAATGACAGTCCATTTCAATATATGTCGAGATGAAGTCCATCTTATTTGAAAAAAAAATGGAAATCACATGAAACTCTGAGCTCAGGGTTCATTAGGGCGCCCTCCCCCTTTTGGTACTGTTAGTGAGAGGTTTTATCCACTGCAGTTCTCTGATTTGGAGATCTACCACAAGCTATAATGTTACAAATGTCCACGATTGACTGTTTATTTCATATAGTGATGTCCAGCAGTTAGTCCAGGGTGGTTCTCCTATCATGAGTTGCATAATCAGATCCTCGTCTTGGAATAAACAGCCACGTTTTCCCTGAGGGGTTGCGGTTTATTGAAACCCCACTGTACTTGTCTGACTCATGAGATTAACACCCCCTGTTTGCTGAAGAGAAGGAGCCTCATTAGCCGGCTCATGTCCAAACAGGTCCAGCATTATAACGTGGTTGTATCCGTTGACTTGGATCATGAATGCACGTCTTTATCAGTACATCTTTATGGTGGATCGGCCCTGCCTCCTGTTGAAGTATAACTCAGGAGATTATTGCTCTTGCTGTGCTGGCCGCCTGGGCGTCAGTAGACACTTCTAAGTAGCCTTGGCCTCTGTCTGGGTGACCTCTGAGGGACCGCTATGGAACCACCATGGTCCAGACACATGGTCCAGTCATTGCTGCCCCCCCCCCCCCCTCTGGATCCATCCCCCCTCCTTCTCAGCACCTTCTCCTTCATCCCTCTCACTTTAAGCCCATCTCCTGTCTGGTTCTCTCTCTGCTCTATCATCCCTCTCTCTCTCTCTCTCTCGATATATATATATATATATATATATATATATATATATATATATATATATATATATTGATTCCTTCACCACTCTCTCTTCCTCTTCACTCTTTCGCTCCCTCTCTCTCACTGCCTCTCTCCCATCTACACCCTCCCTCTTCCTCCTTTGTCTTCACCTATCACTCCCTTCCTCTCTCTCTCTTCCTGTTCATCCCTGTCTCTCTCCCTCCTCTCCCATCCCTCCATCTCTCCCATCAGATCAGTTCTTTGTCTCCGCCCCTCCTCCGGGTTTCATCCCCAGGCCATGAAGTTCCGTCCATTGAGCGGCCCACTGGGCAGTTCCAGCCTTCCGCCCAGTGTTAGCTTCCCGCTCCCCGTTCTCAAACGCGGGGTGGATATTTCCCAGATGTGGAGCGAGGCTTGGGTAGCAGGTAGTAAGGGAGGAGCCAAGCAATGCACAATGTGTTTACCCAAACACAGGAGGTCGACGTATTAAAGGACTCAGAACATTTCTACACCCTCCTTTTTTGTTTTTCTCGCCAACACAATGGTGGTGCAGGCCAGATGTCCTGGTAACAATGGGCCTCGAAGCCTGTTAGGAATTCCCCACCATATATGTGCAGCGTGATTCTCTCCAATAGTTTACTCCAAAACGCGAGGCGCTCTCTGTCAGTTGACCCTGTGCCTTGGCTCACGTATCGCTGGTATTTTACCCCAAAAGTCATTTAAATCCAATTATGATCAACCACAATGCACTCTATCAGAGTTGGTGTCATCGGGAGGCTGCTTTTTAATTCCAGTAAATACATTTCATGGTTTCCTGGAAGGAGATTTGTGTGTGGGGGGGGGGGGCAAGTTACAGTTTTTAAGCTCTGAATTTAGCGACAGCGCCCCCCTGTGGCTATAGCAGAGAACTGCACTTACTGGTTCCATGCGTTCAAAAACAATTGGTGACTTGCTCATGCTTCTTCCAACACTGTGATAAAACCCAATACCTGACTGCATCAGCTCGGAAAAACAGGATGTGAAGTTAAATTTGTACAAACACATTGAGGGAAACCTCCATTGTGTTTGTACAGGAAGATGGAAAATACACAAAGACGTTTCAGAATAAGATGGTTAAAACCCTGTAAATTAAAGTTGGCAACTCTGGAGTTCAGTTTAGTCAATCTCAAATTAGGACAAACAAACCCAGGTGACTTCAGCTGGAGAAAATGATATCTCCCACCGCATTTAGTGTCAGACACTCCTCATCAGGTCGGAAATAAATGTTTGTATTTCCCAGTGTTAGATTTCCAGTTTTGAGTTGAGTTTTTCCCGCCACCATGTTTGTTTTCTTTTCACACCTCAGGCCTTTTCTTTCTGGATCCAACTTTTTTCCATCTGTTCCCCTTTATCTATTTTGTTGTTGTTTTGGGTGGTTTCACCTCCATCCACCATGGGAACTGTGGTGACGACCCACATGTGGTTTGGCCACAAGCTATTTGTGTTCTGTGCCGTGGTTGTTGCTCTGTTGATTTGTGCTTTTAAAACCTGAGGTGGGGCTGGGCAGAAATGTGATCGGCTGATTGATTACTAATGGATACCTTTGTGTTCTTCTTGAGGGTCACAGACGAACCTGAGAGAATCAGCAGATCTCCGGTCACAAGGTGAGTACACATCCAGCTTCCAGCTGGGTTACCAGGTGTCGAAGAGTGTTTTCATAGACATACACACTGTTTTCTATATGTATGAGTACAAAGGTCTGTTTATCATAGCATCTTCATCGTCAGTCAGTCAGACGTCCTGACGTCTTATTATTGATGTATATACAGAGGAACGTTGACTTATGAGTGCATCAACGTAGGAGTCTTCTGAGATACAGGCTGTCGCTCAGCGGATTTTTGCTTTGTTACACTCCTATGTCAAGGTATCACTGTAATTGTTTGTTAATGTATATTTACCACATCTTTTAATGTAAACCAAATAGCTTCCCTGCCATTCAGGACACCGAAGATCAAATAAGCTGTGAGAAAAAGATAAATCAGGTGAAGGTTTTGTGGACCATTAAATCACACCAATACCAATTAGCATCCAAGACCGTGAGTAACCCTTATGGCTCCATACAAAATCACCTCATGGTGATCAGATATTTTAATCTGTCCTCCCAGTTGTCCAGCAGCTGTCACCACAATCACCCAACCCCTGGTCTCACTCCATGACAGTACATGCAATACACACAATACTGAGCAACTGCACACACTGCGTTCCTTCAGGTGTGGACTGTGTGTGACTAAAGCTCTCATGCTCTTCCTCCTGGCCTCAGCAGCCTCGGCCCGGTCCGAGTCTCAGCTGAAGAACAGCAGGTAAAGAAAGACAGACTGTGATGGTGGCTGTAGATGCAGAGCTCCTCGTGGTGCACGCCGCCCCACCGCTGGTAGAAGCCTGACAGTGGTTTTTGAGAAGAGAAATTGATCTTTGTTTGTGTCATGTAGAGCTCCAGTGTCCTTCATCTCCTCCCGTTCTTGAACCACGTTTCAGTTGTAATTGGGCCTTTTTCAGAGAAAATGTTGGCGGGTTGTCATGGTTACAGTAACACTCAGCAGAGGGTCCAGGACCCTCCATTTACCCCGCTAGTGGGTGCTAAGAGCTAAAGCTAACACGGGAGCAGGTGTAAGGCAGGGTCAGTGGAAGGATGATAGTATTTATGTTACTGACCTGGTGGACCTGATGCCCCCCGGAAGGTCCAGCAGGTCACCCATCTTCACCCTGATCAGAATCCCTGGATGAAACACCCAACATAGAGATGATTTTTCTTGGAAAGGAAGATAATCTGTGAGACTCACATCTTTTATAGTTCTAAGACGATATTAACAAGGAAAAGGTAGTAATACAGCCGTCGGTAAAGAAGGGAGCATTTGTGACACAGATGTTGAACATCTATATGTAATAACATCTAACGCCAGTTCCTATTTCTCTCCTCCACCTCTACCCCAACATTCACATGGTCACCACCACTGTGTTCACTTACTCTTCATCCCACTTCAAAACACCCCCCCTCCTGTCCCCTCACACTTTTGTTCTTGCCATCCCATGAACACTCTATAATTTCTCCCCCCATTCTCTCCTCACCTGGCACCTCCTCCCTCCTCCTATCTCCATCCCTCTCTCCTCTACAGTCGCCATCTATCTGGGCATCAGCAAGCGACCGAGCCCCGGACCCCCCGATGTGGCTGGGATGTGAGGGTGCGCAGCCCTCGCGACCCGGCCGAGCTGGTCCTAGCGTTGCGAGAGGCGGCGCAGGGCTGCGGCTGCCAGGTCCACCTGGCCGGACCTTTCCTCCTGTCCTGCACCCACGGAGCGGCCGGCACCCGCGTGGCCTTCGAGGCGGAGGTGTGCCAGCTGCCCAGCGAGCTGGGCCAGAGTAGCGGCGTGAGGTTCAAGCGCCTGTGGGGGGCGCCGTTGGCCTTCAGAGACATTGCCACCAAAGTGTCCAAGGAGCTGGAGCTCTGAGGGTGATTGGAGGTGGGGTGGCACGACGACCAAGGGTCATTTGAAGAGAAAGAAAAAGGTGAGATGAGGAGGACGACGGGGAGGGCTCGGCCTCCTCTTCATCTTCGCAGCTCCACCCTGTCCCACCTGGTCAGCGATACCTCGCCTCTGCCAAAGACTTTCGTCTCCCGTGGCCCCACCACGTCTGCAGATCGCTGACCACCCTTTGACGCTGGGACTGTCGGTGACCCGCGAACTGCAGGAAAACAAAGCCTCCATTTATTTTCAGCTCATCCAGTCAAACTTTGATTTTCCATGTCGAGAGAAGAAGGCTAGTGATGCTGAGAGTGGGAGAGTTTTTTTTAGTTCATCCTATTGTATTAAATTTGTCATCATTCCTTTCTTAAAGAGCTGCTATTTAAAGAAATGTTTTATTTTTTTGTGTATCAAGTTTATTTTTCTTCTTTTAACGCTTTTTAAAAACGGCCGGGTGATAGACAGCTGTCGTCACTCCCGTGGGGGCCAATGGATGTCACATGTGCAGGAAGCGTTCTGACCTCCGGCCACTAGGGGGGAGACATGCAGAAATGCAGAGACATGAATCAGACTGAGTGTAGTGCTTCGGACTTCCTGCCTGTAAATGTCCGGGTTTCACTTCTAGTTTGTTTCAGCCCACGACTCGGCCTTGTCCAGGGGTTCCTCTCCGTTTCTGAAAGGCAAAATATCAGGTAGTTGATTCAAATCAGGTCCGTCCATGTAGACTGTAGGGTCTGGGTTCCTCCATGATTGTGGTTTGACCCGAATGGATTTAGGACCAAAAGATCAGGATGAAGAGCATTGCTGTTCTCTCTGCTATGTCTGTTGTTCTCCGTGATGTGAGGTGAAGGTCTAGACTGGGCTGAGGGGGACCTGAAGCTAAGGAACTTTTGGATGTGAGGACAAATAAAGGAATTTGGGACAGTGGTAACTTAACAGTCTAAACCAATGTCCACTCGCCGCCCAAATGGGATAAATATTTGAAATGTAACATTTTAACTCAACATAAACCCAAAAGATCCCTTTGGTTGGCCCGTCAAAGAGCACAGAGGACCCCGCAACTCTCCTGTTCTTCTCTGCTCTTTGGTTCAGAGGCCACATGAGGTTTCAGCCTGCCTCTAGTTTGGTGCAGAATTGGGCACTGCCACAGGAACCAGAACCGGGACCTGAACCATGAACCGGGCGTGAGCATCTCAAGGTCACCTGGCTCTTGTAGGTCTATCCCAGGGAAGACTTCATGGCACTGGAACTCTGGTGTTTAGACCATTGTTTTAAGCCACCCTTTTCAGCCTTTTAATGACTGGAATTTTGATCCAGGTGCTCCAGATGGTACTCAACCTGCTCCAGGTCCATTCAGCTGGCAGCAGCCTGTTAGCTGTTAGCACCAAAGTTCTCTGCACCAGTTGGCAGTTCACAAATAGCATCGGTCATATGTACATGCAGTATCAAAAGTAAAAGTATGAGTTAAGCATTAAAGCCGGATCAGTCTTTTGTCTATCATCTGTAGGTATCAGATTGTTGACATTCAAGCAGAGAGGCGGCACCGGATGCCACATTCAGGGCTGGACACGGACTCTGATGGCAGATCACAGAAGTCATAGAAATCCCAGCACACTCAGTCCGATTGTAACAGGGAGTGAGCGGGCGGTTGAATCCCACTGTTGCCTCATCAGGCCTGCAAATACTGTCTCCAAACAGGACCCTGGGTTCTGTCCCCAGATGTGGCCCTCTGTTCCATCCCCTGACAAAGCTTGTTCGTCCCCTATCAAAGGTCTTGGTCCTGTCCCGTGATGAAGCAATGGGTTCTGTCCTCTGTGGAGGCCCTGGGTTCAGTCCTTTTATGACCTGTAAGGTTCAGTCCCCTGACGACTCCTAAGGTCCTAACCCCTGATGTCCCCTTTGATTTTGCCCCCTTTCAATACCTTGGGTTCTGTCACTAGTAGAGACCCTGCAGCAGTGTTCCCGCTTCTGGATGTGGCGAGCTGCCATCCTAGGCTAGTTAATCTTTTGTTTTCTCCGTTGACTGCCTGGACTCGCTCTTCAGACCCCATTGGGCAGCACTGAGGGCCTCTGGTCCACGGACAGAAATTACGGACCTGCAGTCCTGCATGTCTCCCCAGGAACCATGCGTGACAACAATAAAGATGTTAAAAGACATGTATCATAGAATTACTGGTGGTTTGTTTGCAAATGTGACCCCGTTCAGACCTCGCGAGCCTGTGTTACACCTGATCTCATAGCCTCTCTTGTCTGTACCTGTAAACTGTAAAACTGTAGGTTCAACTTATTAGGTCGATACTGAAGGATCGATCGTCTGAAAATATTAAACTGAGTCTCACAGAAAGTCACAGTTATTCGCACCTCCGTCCTGCGGGAGTGAAAGAACAGTGCTGCCCCCCCCACTATTAGATAGCACCTGATTCTTTGGCCTTAGGCTACTGAAGCTAACCCCTGCAGAAACCCAGCACTGACGTCACCACAAAAGAACACAGGAGATAATGTTTCTTAAACATGGGGCATGGTTTTAATTGTCCAGTTGTACTTTACATCCAAATACACAGGGTTTGTTTTTGTTTCCTTCCATTTCGGTGCACATGCGTAGCCACTACCGGACTAGGCATGGATCGATCCCAGGATGTTTTGTTACACAGAAGGTGGAGGGGAAGGCGAGAGGAGCCAAGAAGGTAAAGAATGAACGGAGCAGAAAGGAAGTGTCCTCAGCAGAGCTGCCACTTCACAAGTCTACCCCTTCATTTTTGTATTTTGTAAAAAAAAATACGCAGTCACTCATTCTCGTGTCTCTCCCTTTACTTCTGGGCGGGCATCATGTTATCGATGGACTCTCCCTTCTCGAGCTTCTTCTCCATCTCCACCATCAGTTTGACACCGTCAACCACCAGCTGGACCTGGGACACCTCGGAGGAGCCCAGACGGTCAGCGTTGGAGATGTCGAACACTCCACCCACGGAGGCCGTATCCACACCACCTGGAGTGGGAGAAAAGTGGAAGGTCAACTGAGCTCTATCTTAACTGTCCCACTGGGTTACAGCAGATAGGAAAACTCTCAGAAGACCAAAACACAGTAAATAAATGCTATAATCCAATGGAACATTCATATAAGTACTACTTTCCCTAATACTTCAGAGTAAATCTTGATCTAATAGTGCACAGCACTACCTGCTCCTATGATAAGAACTGATAACCTTCTGTAGCTCGTTCTGTTCCTTTGTTTTGTCTGTGCAAGAGCAGGATAATGTACGCAATCATTGCTATAAACGCTTTGCAGTCTAGCTAGGAAACTGACAAGCAATACCAATTTTCAGCCATATACATTGCAGTGTTTTTACAGACTAGTTCAACTGGTCTTTTACTTATTTAGCTCTTCGTCTCCTGTTACATAATTTGATTTGCTTAGCTAGTGATCTTAATATCAGTCGAGCTAACCGGTGAGCTATACAGATGATGAGCTAGCTTTCTAATTGTTAGCCTTAGCTGTTTTTCAACTTTAACCCATAATCTCTTTCTATAAAAGGGGGTTTACTTTGCCAATCAAAGCAAAAATATAAACGTTAATATTATACTGTTACTTTTTAACAATGTAAATATTCATAGTACCCCCTGCAGTACTTCTAACTACCCCTCGGGGGACACAGTAACTGACCTGTGCCACGCTTCTGCAGACGCAGTCTGGTCAAGATCTCATCAAACTTGGCATGTGTGCTGAGCTTGGGCAGCTTGACGTGCACGCCACCGCGCAGGCCGGTGCCCAGGTTGGAGGGGCAGGTCAGGATATAGCCCAGATGCTCGTTCCACATGAAGCCGTGGTTGTGCTTCTTGAAAATTGTCTCAATCTATTGAGGCGGAAAGGGAAGAAAGCAAGTCAGATGAGGAACCGATCCGTGACTTTGATTAGTTGCGTTAAGAGTGAGGGGGAAAGGGTGCAGTCACCTTCTGCAGGCCAACACAGAAGCGCCTGAAGACCTCCTTCATGTTGCCACCCTTCTGCATGGAGATGACACGCAGGTGATCCTCCTCGTTCACCCAGACCAAGAATGTCTTGTTGTCGTTGTGCCTGCAGGGGGACACCAAGCTCCATTAGCAAAACTAACAAAGAATGTAAAACAAGTGACACTAACGCTCTCGTCGAGGTCTACAAAAGGTCAATCCATTCAATCTGCTCGGCAGACAACAATTTAGACAAATTATGCGAGGGAACTAGTTGGCAGAGTGGACGAATACGTGGTCACGCGACACTACGAAGAAGGCGGGTCTGTTTACATTCCATGGTTATGCACCATATTGGATTGTGCTATATTTGCTTTCTTCCAATTGTGTTTTTTGCAAACTTTTACTCTTTATTATGCCTCCCAGCCATCAGTCTTTTGTCATTTATTTCTTATTTTTACTGTCTGGGGTTTTAATGTCCTACAATATGATGTGACCAACGTGTAAGCGTAGGCCAGGAGGTACTTATGTACTGTATGTGAGTTCAGAAAATTGTGTTAGGTTAAACTGTAGGAATGGAATTGGTAATGCTAAGTTGAGGACCTCCTGTAATCAAGTAGTCCAACTGCATCTGGTTTCATGGTCCTTTCATTCATTCATATCTGAACTTCTAATCCTGCAGACAGGATTGTGTGTGTGTGTGTGTGTGTGGGGGGGGGGGGGGGGGGGGGGGGGGGGCTATCCCAGCTGTCATTGGGTGAGAGGCAGGCCTCACCCTGGACCAATCAGAGAGCAACATAAAGAGAAAACCATACCCACATCAATGTAGGGTCTACAAAGAACTTCCTGCATGTGTTTGGACTGTGGAAGGAACCCAGAGAACTCTGATGAGCCCCAAGCAAACAGGGTGAGACTGCACACAGAAAGGCCCCTTGTGGGAATCCAACCAGGGACCTTCTTGCTGCGAGGAGGAGGTGCTAACCATGGCCTCCCCTCATTCAAAAAATTTCATCTAAGTATTCTATTCCCGTCCGCCATCTCACCAGATGCCTCTGCCGTCGGGCCAGTCGCGGGCCATACCAGCACAGGTCAGTAGTGGCGACACAGGCTTGTCAAACAGGAAGTGATCAGCAATCAGCTGCTCCTGCTCGGCGTCGGTCATGCCAGTCAGTGGATAGTACTTCCCCTTGAACTCACCCTCCAGGCTGGCAAGGGCTGGGGTGAACAAGGTGGGGGGGGGGGGGTGTCACACACGTGTCAGGGGTCACAATTGGGGTGGCGGGGTCAACGCTCACCCTCAATGGACAGCTTCTCAATGGCTCTGCGCTCTCCGCGGCTGTTGTGGGGGGGCAGTGTGAAGCCCTTGATGCTGCGTCCGGTGCGGACACGGCTGGACAGAACGTAGTTGGGGTCCAGGTCATCTCCACCCTGAGGAGAAGCACATATGATGGCAGATGATTGGGCGGGCGCCCGATGACGTGCACTTGCAGAAACATTGGCGGGATTCCTCACCTTCAGGTTCTCGAAGTTCAGGTCGGTCTTGTGCTTGTCGGTGGGCTTGTAGCCACCGTGGCGGTCGGAGATGACGGGATCCAGCAGGTCCTTGAAGTACTCGTAGGACTCCTCGTCACCAGCAACGCAGCCCACAGTCATGATGAAGGGGTGGCCTGGGGAGTTTGGAGGGGGGTTACATCTAGGTACTTCTTATGTGAGATGAACTGGAGTCCTGCTCTCCACCTTACCAGGGTTGTCCACGCCAGTCTGGATGACGTCATCCAGGGTGAAGCCGCTGGGGGTGGACTTCCCCCTCAGCTTGCCGTAGATCTCCTTGGTCAGCACCTGCAGCGGGAGACTCCCTGCCGTCAGGCTTCTGAACAAGCTGCACCTCCCCAGAGAAGTGGTGGTCCTACCTTGGCCATGTGGTTGTTGTGGAAGGACAAATCGGGATACTCGTCGTCCAAGGTGAACTTCATCTTGTAGTCGTTGTGGCAGTTCTTCGCCATGGCTGCGTTTGTTACTCCGCCTGAGATAAGAGAAGGGGGGTTTATTGTCCTTCATCTTTGGAAGCCCAGCTCCATGCTAGTCTAAAGGTTACCCTGCTTCTCCTCTGCCGTCCCTCCCACCCTCTCCAGTGCTTGGTCCACCAGTCTTCTGGTGAGGAGCAGACACCTCCTCATGCCCCCTCCCTCGCCCCCAGTGCTCAGCTGAGCTGCCTGCATACCTTCAGTCGACTAGCCACCTGTTCCCCCGCCCTGCAGGTTATTAATAGCCCCTTCTGACCTGCGACCCCCTCTCCAAGGCCTTTGGTGGATCGGTTTCTCCTCGGGGGGGATCCAACCCCAACCCCAACCCCAACCACCAAAACCTCGCTGTTTTGAACCAAATGCTCTGGAAGCTTGGGCAGGTAGAAGGTCTCCAGAAGGTCAAACCGGCCGCAGAACTATATCAAGCCCTCCCTCATATCAGGGAAAAACCATGAAGCAGAAAATGACCCCCTGCCCTCGATATTCACATGGAACATCTTTTGTCTAAAGTAGTAGCTGATCATTTTTCATAAACTCATGAAGTCGGGGGTTTACCTGCTCAGGAGAAAAGAAGGAGGTAACAGATCCCGGGATCAGATCCTGTCCACCGAATGTAGGGGTTGCCCAACTCAGCCTGCTGCCCAACCTACGTATTTATACCCGGACCCCCTCCCCCCTGCCGACCGAGGCCCGCCAGCCTGCCCTGCTGTGTACTGTGATTGGATGTGGGCGTGGGGGCGGGGGGCCTCCAGCGCCCGGGCCACTTTCTAAAAGGCAAGACAGAAATGACAGCGCACAGGAGCAGAGATGGGGCGACAGCTGCAGCCCCTCCGTCCAACCTTTCACCTCCTGCCTGCTGGGAGGGAGAACCCGGAGGAAATGGAGGTTCTCCTCCCCTAAACCTGCGCTCGCTCCACCTTTTGGGGAGGATCTCTGCTTCAGGATCAACACCTGTGATATGTTGAAAAAAACACACTGCCTTGTTGTGTGATGCTGTGAAATGATGCTGAGATCTTCCAGATGCAGATGTCTGGTGCCTGTGGTTCTGCTCGCAGGCTGCACCGGAGCCCTGGGTCGACTCCTGTATGCCTGCCAGTATGATTACGCCCGAGCTGTAACCCAATAGGTCTCAGTGGCCTGCTGGACATGAGACGAGACTCACCCAGACCACGCGACCACATGGAAGGATTCAGGTGTTTCCACCAGCAGCTTCAGCTTCTGCTTTAGTTTCCACCAAACAGTCCCTCAGCTCCAGGGTTCTCTGGAGCTGGAGTCGTTTGCTTTGCAGAATCTTTCTGAGCAGAGCCACAGGATCTATCAGTGGTGGAGATGAGATGAAGGAGAACCTGGACCATTTAACGGTGTTAATAAATAAAATCTTCACCGTCTCTCCATCTCTGCGCCCAGAGGCTGCGTGGAGACCAGCAGCCTCACGCCGAAATTTGACCACCAGGGTCTCAACTTATTCTATTTCATGATTCTTTGATTTATTTCTTGGTTCTCCAGTGGTTGCAGAGGAACCCCAACCTCACAGGAAGACGGGTCTGGTTCCCTGCAGGCCAGGGTTCTCTGTGTGGAGCTTCCATGTTCTCCTGCCTGAGTTCTCTCCAGGCTCTCACAGTCTGAGCCGTCAATAGTTGTCAGAGTGGTCATTCTGATGACCGCTCATGTTTTATATGTCATCCAGGATCCAGTGTTTGCTGGAGAAAAGGTTCTGGAGCCCCTTGAATTTCCATCTTTTATTTTGAGACGTTTGCTTTGAAAAGCCTGGGAAACCTCCCATTTTTGTTTTTAGGATTTGCTTTGTTAGCACACGTTGGCTCCGGCAGAGAGGAGAGTCGGGTTGGCCAGTATGTGGGTGAACTTCAGTGTCTCTCTGGACTGAAGCGTCCATGCAAACGGCTCTTGTAACTGTTGCTGTGGCCACCAGCTTCTGTGACTGCATTTCTAACAGGTGTTGTGTTTGCAGGTGTGAGCCATCAACCAGCCCCCTCTAAATCCACCCTCTGGCTCTGGTTTCACTTTCGTGCCCTCTCCATCCAAATTAGCCATTCCATGTGTCCTACCTGCACATTTACCACGTTGCAGACATTCGGACAATCAACCTCGAGTGGCGGTCACATCGAACCCTGGCCCGTGTGACAATATGAACTCATCTGATGCTATCTGATGCCACAGCAGGAGGCTGGAATGAGCATCAGCCTTTTATCATGCGACCTTCATCAGCAAACCTCAGTGGAAACCAGAGGTCGTGCTAGCTGACGTGTGATCTCCGGCCTTTCAGGTCCCGTTTAGCTCTCCGGATTGTGCACAGCCCGGGCTCAGATCCACGATCTCACACGCACACACACAGACACGCCCCCCCCACAGCAGGCAAAATAGCCCCACAGCTTTGCAACTGCCCAGCACCAAGGACACATATATATATAACCTCCTCATAGGTGGGCTGTTTAGTCTGTTTGCTAAGTGAATATAGCCAGTGTGTATGTGTGTGTGTGGAGGAATTCAGTCCTAGCGTTGTGCTTGCATGCTAATTTACTACAAGCTAGCTGCAGCATGTGGCTTCAGTGAATGTTGGTTGTTTAATAGCAAGCTTCCACAGGTAGCTTGTATGTGCAAAAATATAAAACATGCTACCCCATGGGTGGTGCGCTGACCCGGCCCGTCTGTCAAATTTTAAAAGTCAATGCAGCCCCTTCACCGAAAAGTTTGCCCACCCCTGTGCTACCCCCTCCCCCTTGCCCGCCCCTGCCAGAGTGGGCAGTTCCCATGGCGGTGTTCACACCCCCCAGTGTCTTTGTGTCGGACTGTTGGTGCTTTCTTGATTTCTTTGTTTTTTGTGAGGATACATCTAAACCCCCCACACCGTCGGCCACGATGCCTGACTCAGTGTTCCGACGCTGTGTTTCAGGCACTGGATAGGAGCTGCTATCCGGCCTCTGCCACACCTCTATAGACTGTAAAGGCCGGTGAGCAATCGAGAACTTCCCACGTTCACACCTTAACACCATCTGTTGCCAAGAACATTCTTAGGTCCGGGCCAAAGGTGGCCTCCCCTGACTATCATCTCATAAGCAATGACCATCTCTGTGGGCCAGCCAGCCCGTATACAAGAGTGTGAACAGATGTATGTTTCTATAGGATATGGGAATAAGTGTGAGTGGTTGTATGTCTGTATGTGTCCCTGTGATTGGTCCAGGGTGAACCCCGCCTCTCAGCCAATCACAGCGGAGATAGGCCCCAGCACCTCTGCGACCTTGGATGAAGGAGAAGTCACCTACATCATGAATTAACCAATACATATTTTTTATTCTTTAAACCGCTTAATTTCAAATGTTTTTCGTAATTGTTAATTTTTATTTCTCTAGAATTTTTCTCCACAGGATGGTGTGAAATACTGGGGGGGCGGAGTCGGGCGTCATGGCGTCTGGAGACCTGACCTCAACCCAGAGCAAGGGTTTGAGACATGCAGCAGGAGAAAGCGTGCTGGCGGTCTTACAACGCCCTTAACAGACACACCACACATGCAACGGGGAGGGGGGAAAAGGTGTTTGTGTGTGTGTGTGTGTGTTTGTGTGTGCGTGTGGAGTGTATTTTTGTTGCACTCCACAAACTTAGTGAAATCACAGGAGGTATTTTCTGTGCAGTACTCTGCACCCAACGCAGTAGTACCTCCTGCAGAAGTATCTTGTCGAGGGCGAGTTTTGGCTTGGAGGTTATGACGCTCCCGCAAATAGAGCACTCCCACTCCCACGATCTTCAGCCTGGCCTCTGATCTGGTGGACAGAATCTGGTCGAGATTTTTGAGGTGTCTGTGCCTGGCTCCTACACAGGGAGGAGGCGCCAGTGGGGGACTTCTATCTTTAGTGTGGCTTCCTCAGGTCCTCCCATCTCAGATGCCACTTCTCCTGATTGAATTGCATTGACTCAGCTGGCAGTCTGACCCCCCCAACCCCTATTCATCTGCCCAGCCTCCTTCAGAAAACCAGCTGAACACCAGATCCTCCTGGCAGGATTCACAAGTATGTAGTAATAAAACCTTGAAGTCATCAGAAACCTCTGAATGACGTGCAATGGAAAGTTCTGGTCCAGCAGGCGGGTTCCAGGTTCTGAACTGGTGGTCATCTGGGTTCTCTCTGTGATCCCTTCTTGTTCTCTTGCCTAGCATTTTTCCATGTTCTCCTGGCTGGGTTCTCTCCTGGCTCTCCAGGTCCCCCATAGGTAACCCACCCAGCATAAACCCGTGTACGATTTGATTGATTCCACAGAAATAACGGAAGTGATGGGGAAAGACTTTGAACACTAAACTGTCATATTCAGCTGGAATAATGTGTGTGTGTGTGTATATATATATATATATATATATATACATGGAATGTATGTATATTATATATATTTATATATCTCCATCTAACCCTATTCTCTGTATCCTCATTTCTCACACCAACTACCTTCATATCCTCTCTCACTGCATCCATAAATTTTCACTTTGGTCTTCCTCAAGACCTCCTGGCTGGCAGCTCCAATTCCAGCATCCGTCTACCAATATATTCACTATCCCTCCTCTGTACATGACCCAACCATCTCAGTCTGGCTTCTCTGACCTTCTCTCCAAAACATCGAACATGTGCTGTTCCTCTGATAGACTCATTCCTGATCCTATCCATCCTGGTCACTCCCAAAGAGAACTAGCATCTTGATCTCTGCGACCTCTTGCTCTGCCTCCGGTCTTTTCGTCATTGTTACAGTTTCTAGTCCATACATCATCGCTGGTCTCACCACTGTCTTGTACACCTTTCCTTTCATTCTGGCTGATAGTCTTTTATCACATAGTACCTCTGACACTTTCTCACCCATTCAAACCTGCTCAAACATGTCTCTTCATCTCTTTTCCACACTCTCTGTTGTTCTGGACTGTTGACCCCAAGTACCTGAAATCCTCCAACGTCTTGATCTCCCCTCCCTGTAGCCTCACCGTTCAACCCGGGTTCCTCTCATTCACACACATATATTCTGTCTTGCTGCGACTAACCTTCATTCCTTTCCTTTCCAGTGCATCCCTCCACCGCTCTAGATTTTCCTCAACCTGTTCCCTGCTCTGACAACAGATTACAATATCACCTCCAAACATCATGGTCCATGGAGATTCCTGTCTAACCTCATCTGAAAAATCTGAATCTAATTAATTTGTCAATAATCAAAGCTCTTGATCAGAGGACTGAGGGGTCAGGATGAGAAGAACTAAAGAACCTTCAGCATGAGGTTCCTTAGGTGAGTGTGGGGTCAGATCGAGATCTATCAATCTTATCTGTCCATCCATCCATCCATCCCCTGAAATGCGTGTTAGCTCCTGACTCCCCCTGTATATTTTCTTCAGGTCAGTGGACAGATGTCAGAGGTCAGATGTCAACTAACCTTGGACCCTCAGAATTCTGGGGCTTATTTGAAGGCGGCACCCGAAGAGGGGAACCTATGCCACTGATGGGGGGAAGGGGAAGATATTTAGAACTCAGCTGATGTCAACTGATTTTTTAATTTTGTGGACTTCTTCCTGTGTTCTCTTAGGTTCTTTTTCAGCTGACCCTTTGTTCTCCTTGTCAGTCTGTCAGTCTTGTCATGTTGATGACGCCATAATAATGGGAGATGATTGTGTTGTCATGTAGCGCTCAGTAATTCATAACCCAGGTCATGTGACTGTGGGCAGTAATTATCTGGTGTGTGTTGAGGGTGCGAGAGGGGCCTGCGGAACCTCCCCAGAGGCCTCACACCTTACATGGTTACATCCCACTGTCCTCCCCTCTCCACCCATTGGTGGCGGATTGTCAGCCTCTCCCTGACAGCTGAGCCCGATCCAGCCCGCTGTTCCAGCCTGCTCATGGAATGCAGCACACACACACACACACACACACACACACACTCGCATATACATGCACACATTCTGCCTCATGTTTCAGTGAGAGCGTGAGGAAACACATAAAAACCCCGACAAGAGTCCCACACACAGTGTGGATGTCTTATTTCAAGTGTATATGTACGTATGAATATTTGTATTACGTTAGTACACACAATTAAAAAATGAATGTAAATAGTAAATGTATGCATTTACTAGATTTTTCATGCTTTATATATTAGTGGGTATAAATACATGCATATATATGATAGCATTGCAAAAAATTAGTTTTGATTAAATTTAATAAAACCATCATTTATTTAAGATATTCAGATATTTATTTAAGATATTCCTCATATTTCCTCTATTTTATAATTCATTGGCAATGCATATTTGTATATATTTATGTATGAATATTTGGATAAGAGTACCTTCCAGCGCATCCCTCCACCTATAGATTTTCCTCAACCTGTTTTCTACTCTCACTACAGATCACAATGTCATCTGCAAACATCGTGGTCCATGGAGATTCCTGTCTTATCCCATCTGTCAGCCTGTCCATCACTACTACAAACAAGAAGGGGCTCAGAGCTGATCCCTGATGGACTCCCACCACCATCTTGAATCTCTCTGTTAACCTTACAGCACACCGCACCACTGTCTCACAGCAAGCCTACATGTCCTGCACCAGTCCAACATACTTTCGGGCACGCCTTATTTCCTCATACAATACCAGACCTCCTCTCTTGGCACCCTGTCATATGCTTTTTCTAGGTTTACAAAAACATAATGAGGCTCCCTCTGGCCTTCTCTGTACTTCTCTGTTAGCAGTATGGCTTCATGCTATAGATCCAGTATTTGCTTTGAGAATGATGTGCACGAATGCTGACTTCTGGTCTCAGTCTGGTAATCTTTCCCATAACTCCATTGTATGGCTCATCAACTTTATCCCTCTATTAGTGCCGCAATTCTGCACATCCCCCTTATCATTAAAAATGGGCACCGTCACACTTCGTCTCCATTCTTCAGGCATCTTTTCACTCTCAAAGATCCTTTTGAATAATCTAGTCAGAAACTCTACCACTGCCTTTCCTAGACACTTCCACACCTCCACAGGTATATCATCAGGATCAACTGCCTTTCCACTCTACATCCTCTTCAATACCTCCCTCACTTCACTTTTGCTAATCTCTGCTACTTTTTGGTCGACACTAGTCACCTCTTCTACCCTTGCCTCTCTTTCATTTTCCATATTCATCAGCTGTTCAAAGTATTCTTTCCAGCGTCCCATCACTTTTCAAGCATCGGTCAATACATTTCCCTCTCTACCCTCTCTATCCTTAATCACTCAGAACTGTTGTACATCCTTTCCATCATTATCTCTCTGTTTCGCCAACCTGTATAGATCATTCTCTCCTGTCTCTCTCCTGTACTCCTGTCTGTTCTCTTCAGTCCTCTCAGTGTCCCACTTCTTTTTTGCTAACCGCTTTCTCCTGTATATACTCCTGCACTTCCTCATTCCAGCACCAAGTCTCTTTTCCTTCCAGATGGCTTTCTAAGTTGTCTCCTACCTGTCTCCCTGATAACACTAGCTGTAGTTGTCCAATCATCTGGAAGCGCTCCCTGACCACCCAGAGTCTTTCTCAACTCCTCCCTGAAAACCATACAACACTCCTCCCTTTTCAGCCTCCACCACTTTGTCCTCTGCTCTGCCTTTGTCCTCTCGATCTTCCTTGTCACCGGAGTCATCCTACAAACCACCATCCTATGCTGTCTTGCTACGCTCTCACCTACAATTATTTTGCAGTCACTGATCTCTTTCAGGTTACCTCGTCTATACAAGATGTAGTCTACCTGCGTGCTCCTACCTCTGCTCTTATAAGCTACCCTGTGTTCCTGTCTTTTCTGGAAAAAAGTGTTCACTGCAGCCATTCCATCTTTTTTGCTAAATCTGCCACCATCTGTCCCCCTGCGTTCCTATCCTGTATACCAAATATGCCCATCACTTCTTCATCCCCTCATTTGTCTGCACCATGGCTATTGCCATGCCCATTAAAGTCTGCACCAATTACCACTCTCTCATCTCTAGGGATATTCTGCATCACTTCATCTAGATCAGGGGGAAAAGTTGCATTATGTATATTATATAAATATCTTTTTTTTTCTAAATCTCAAAATTAAATATGTATAAAATATCTGTATGCCTGTGTGTGCACACATACATATAGAGCAGGGGTGCCCACACTTTTTGCCTTGAGAGCTACTTAAGAATAAGAATAACAGTAAGAACAACTTTATTGATCCCGAAAGAAATTGTTGTGCCGGAGTAACCAGAAAAATATAACATTAATAAGTAATAGTAGAACATTGTATAAGCAGTGAAAAAAAGGGGGGGAGAATAAGAAATATAATTTAACTATAAAGTGTCTTAAGTAACAAGTGAACGATAAGGAGTGCACAAGAGTATGAACAAATATTGTACATGTAGCTGTCATGAAATATTGCACAGTTATGAACATATATACAGATAAGCTATTACAATTTACAGTAAGTGGGGGAGATTGTTTTTTTTTTTTCTTTTTAAGGATTTAAGATTTTAAGATTCCCTGGGGCTGACGGGAGAGGAATTAAAACATCTCATAGCCTCAGGTAGGGAAGACCTCCTGTGGTGTTCAGTGGAATTCTTCTGTTGTATCAGCCTACAGCTGAAAGAGCTCTGACAGGACGTCAGTGTGGCATGCAGGGGGTGACGAACATTGTCCATGGTGCTGAGGAGCTTCCTCAGCATCCTCCTCTCTGACACCTGCACAACAGACTCCTGCTCCAATCCCAGGACAGATCCAGCTCTCCTGATGAGCTTGTTGAGTCTGTTAGCGTCAGCTGTCTTGAGCCTGCACAGCACGCTCAAGCGAAGAAGATGATGCTGGACACCACAGAGTGGTAAAACATCTGCAGCATGGTCCTGCAGACATTGAAAGATCTGAGCCTCCTGAGGAAGAGCAGGCGGCTCTGACCCTTCTTGAAATGACCATTTGAAAATTATCTACCACCACTAAAAATGCTGAATATATTTTTATTTATATATCTACTGAGTATACTTAACACAATAAATGTTTGTGGATCTTGCATAACTGCATGAACCCTTATGGCACACTACAACAGAGTCCCTTTTTGGTAAATACCAAAAATATTCTGATGACTTGAATGGAGTCAGTAGCATTGTTGAAGTTAGCTGTGAGAAAAATTACTGCCGGCATGACAGCTGAGATTTTAGTTCCTTCACCTTTCTCCTTTTCAGCTCACTTTTCGGAGGGAAGTCGGTGTTGTAGTTTTTATAAACAGTCTGATAATGCCGCTCCACATTTCCTTTTTTCAGTATACCAATGGCAGACTGGTGGATGAGGCAAACGCACTTTGAAAATGACATAGTAAAAAAAAGTTCACCTCCCATTCCTAATGGAAGTGATACGTTTTTGTCTTTTTACTTGGTCCAGCTCCCCCACTCATTTTTATACCCATAAGTGTAGAAGACATAAATTGGAGGCTAACTCGCTAGCTTGCTGGAACGCGCCATTATGTGCTCATGAGGAGTGACGCCTGTGTCAGAAAAGGTCAGATTGGACAGACCGACTGTTAGTCAAGTGACAAATTTCATAGTGAGGATGATAAGCTGATGTCTACCTTTTAATGCCATGCGATCTACCCACACTACCTTTGTAATCGACCGGTAGATCATGATCGACGTATTGGGCACACCTGATATAGAGGGAAATTCAAATCATCAAAAGCCACATGTAAAAAATTATAATCAATCAGTTTTGGCTTTACTAGAAAAATCTGAATCAAATTGATTTGTCAATAATCAAAGCTCTCGATCAGAAGACTGAGGGGTCAGGATGAAAAGAATTGCAGAACCTTCACCATGAGGTTCTTCAGGTGAGTGTGAGGCCAGACAGGGATCTATCTATCTATCTATCTATCTATCTATCTATCTATCTATCTATCTATCTATCCATCTATCCATCTATCCATCTATCCATCTATCTATCTATCTATCTATCTATCTCCTGAGATGCGTGTTAGCTCCCAACTCCCCCTGTCTATTTTCTTCAGGTCAGTGGACAGATGTCAGAGGTCAGATGTCAACTGACCCTCACAATTGGACACTCAGAATTCTGGGACTTATTTGAAGGCGGCAGCCGAAGAAGAGAACCTATGCCACTGATGGGGGGAAGGGGAAGATATATAGAACTCAGCTGATGTCAACTGATTTTTTAATTTTGTGGACTTCTTCCTGTGTTCTCTTCAGGTTCTCTTTCAGCTGATCCTTTGTTCTCCTTGTTAGTCTGTCAGTCTTGTCATGTTGATGACGCCATAATTGTGGTAGATGACTGTGTTGTCATGTAGCGCTCAGTAATTCATAACCCGGGTCATGTGACTGTGGGCAGTAGGTATCTGGTGTGTGTGTGTTGAGGGTGCGGGGGGGGTTGCGGAACCTCCCCAGAGGCCTCACACCTTACATGGTTACGTCCCACTGTCCTCCCCTCTCCACCCATTGGTGGCGGATTGTCCACCTCTCCCTGACAGCTGAGCCCGATCCAGCCCGCTGTTCCAGCCTGCTCATGGAATGCAGGACACACACACACACACACACACACACACATATACATGCACACATTCTGCCTCATGTTTCAGTGAGAGCGTGAGGAAACACATAAAACTCCTGACAAGAGTCCCACACACATTATGATGTGTCTTATTTCATGCATGCATGTATGTATGTATGTATGAATATTTGTATGTACAGTGGGCCAAAAAAGGATTTAGTTAGCTACCAATTGAGCAAGTTCTCCCACTTAAAAAGATGATAGGCTTGCAATTTCCATCATAGGTATTCTTCAACTATGAGAGACAAAATGCAGAAAAAAAAAATCTAGAAAATCACATTTTCTGATTTTTAAAGAATTTATTTGCAAATTATGGTGGAAAATTAGTATTTGGTCACTTACAAGCAAGCAAGATTTCTGGCACTCACAGACCGGTAACTTCTTTTGTAAGAGATGCCTTAGTCCTCTACACGTTACCTGTATTAATTGCACCTGTTTGAACTGGTTATCAGTATAAAAGACACCTGTCTACAACTTCAAACAGTCACACTCCAGACTCCACTATGACCAAGACCAAAGAACTGTCGAAGGACACCAGAAACCAAACTGTAGACCTGCACCAGACTGGGAAGACTAAATCTGCAATAGGTAAGCAGCTTGCTGTGAAGAAATCAACTGTGGGAGCAATTATTAGAAAATGGAAGACATACAAGACCACTGATAATCTCCCTCGGTCTGGGGCTCCACGCAAGATCTCAACTGGCAGGGTCAAAATGATCACAAGAATGGTGAGCAAAAATCCCAGAACAACATGGGGGGGACCTAGTGAATGACCTGCAGAGAGCTGGGACCAAAGTAGCAAAGGCTTCTATCAGTAACACACTACACCTTCAGGGACTCAAATCCTGCAGTGCCAAATTTGTCCCCCTGCATAAGCTAGTACGTGCCCAGGCCTGTCTGAAGTTTGCTAGAGAGCATTTGGATGATCCAGAAGAGAATTGGGAGAATATCCTATTGTCAGATGAAACGGAAATAGAACTTTTTGGTAAAAACTCAATTTGTTGGGGTTTGAGGAGAGGGAACGCGGAGTTGCATCCAAATAACACCATATGGTGGACACATCATGCTCTGGGGCTGTCTTTCTGTGAAGAGACCAGGACGACTGATCTGTGCAAAGGAAAGAATGACTAGGGCCATGTATCGTGAGATTTTGAGTGAAAACCTATCACTGAAGATGAAATGTGGCTGGGTTTTTCAGCATGATAATGATCCAAAACACACTGCCTGGGCAACAACGGAATGGCTTCATAAGCATTTCAAGGTCCTAGAGTGGCCTGGCCAGTCTTCTGATCTCAACCCCATAGAAAATCTTTGGAGGGAGTTTAAAATCTGTGTTGTCAAGCAACAGCCCTAAAACATCACTGCTGTAGAAGAGCTCTGCATGGAGGAATAGGCCAAAATACCAGCAATAGTCTGTGAAGACTTAGAGAAAACATTCGACTTCTTTCATTGCCAACAAAGGAGGTTGAGATAAACTTTTGTTATTGACCAAATACTTATTTTCCTCCATTTACAAATAAATACTAAATGGGATTTTATGTTTTGTTTTGTTTTTTTGCATTCTGGCTCTAATAGTTGACATCTAGCTATATTCAAAGTTATAGACCTCATCTTTTTAAGTGGGAGAAATTGCACAAATGGTGGCTGACTAAATACTTTTTTTACCTCAGCAAGCATATCCTGTGCCAGTCTACCATCCTTGTCTGCCGTATTTCCTCATTCAATACCAGACCTCCTCTCTTGGCACCCTGTCATATGCTTTTTCTAGATTAACAAAAACACAATGCAGCTCCCTCTGTACTTCTCCATTAGCAGTAAGGCTTCAAGCCCAGAAAGAGTACTACAGATGCAGTATTTGCTTTCAGAATGATGTTCACAAATGCTGACTCAGTCTAGTTTCCACTACTCTATCCCATAACTCCATTGTACAGCTCATCAACTTTATCCCTGTATAGGTGCCGCAATTCTGCACATCCCCCTTATTCTTAAAAATGGGCACTGTCACACTTCGTCTCCATTCTTCAGGCATCTTCTCACTCCCAAAGATCCTGTTGATCTAGTCCGAAACTCTACTGCTGCCTTTCCTCGACACTTCTACACCTCTACAGGTATATCATCAGGATCAACTGCCTTTCCACTCCTCATCCTCTTCAATACTGCCCTAACTTCACTTTTACTAATCTCTGCTACTTTGTGGTCTATACTAGTCACCTCTTCTAACCTTTCCTCTTTCATTTTCCACATTCATCAGCCTTTCAAAGTATTCTTCCATCACTCTTCAAGCATTGGTCAATACATTTCTCTCTCTGCACTCAGACCTGTTGTCCATCCTTCCCATAATTATCTCTGTTTCGTCAACCTGTAAAGATCATTCTCTCCCTCCTTACTGTCCAACCGAGCATACAGGTCCTTCTCAAAAAATGTGCATATTGTGATAAAGTTCATTATTTTCCATAATGTAATGATAAAACTTAAACTTTTAGATTCATTATCTGCAATTTAAATAGTTCAAGCCTTTTATTGTTTTAATATTGATCTTGGCAAAAGTAAAGAAAAACCAAAAATCCCTATCTCAAAAAATTAGCATATATCATTCGACCAATAAAAAAAAAAAAAAAAGACCTTTAATACAAAAAGTCAACCTTCAAATAGTTAATGTTCAGTTATGCACTCAATCCTTTTGCAGAAATGACTGCTTCAATGCGGCATGGGATGGAGGCAATCAGCCGGTGACACTGCTGAGGTGTTACTGAGGCCCAGGATGATTCGATAGTGGTCTTAAGCTCATCCACAGTGTTCGGTCTGGTGTCTCAACTTCCTCTTCACAATATCCCACAGATTCTCGATGGGGTTCAGGTCAGGAGAGTTGGCAGGCCAGTTGAGCAAAGTAATACCATAGTCAGTAAACCATTTACCAGTGGTTTTGGCACTGTGAGCAGGTGCCAGGTTGTGCTAAAAAATGAAATCTTCATCTCCATAAACCTTTCAGCAGATTGAAGCATGAAGTGCTCCAAATCTCCTGCTAACTATCTGCATTGACCATGACCTTGATAAAACACAGTGGACCAACACCAGCAGCTGACATGGCACCCCAGAGCATCACTGACTGTGACACTTGACTCTTGACTTCAGACATTGTAGCATTTCCTTCTCACCACTCTTCCTCCAGACTCTGGCACCTTGATTTCCAAATGACATGCAAAATTTGCTTTCATCTGAAAAAAGTATTCAGGATCACTGAGCAACAGTCCAGTGCTGCATCTCTGTAGGCCAGGTCAGGCGCTTCTGCTGCTGTTTCTGGTTCAGAAGTGGCTTTGGTTTTGGCAAAAATGTTATGCCAGATGCCCTTCCTAATGCAACCTGACTGCATTTATTCAGTCTTGGGACTGAGAAATGCAAGCCTGGATACATTTCATAGATAACGCAAATGATTTAAATAAACATATCCTTGTGTTGTGTATAAAATATATACATTCTATATATTATCCTGTACTGGGGGGGGTACAAGAGTCTATCCCAGCTGTTAGAGGGCGAGAGCTTGGGTAGACCCTGGGCTGTTTGCCAGTCACTTGCAGAGCCACTTATAACGACAGACAACCATTCACCCACTCATTCGAGGCAATTTTTCCATTTTTTTTTTTTTTTTTTACAATTCACGTGCTGCGTGTTTTTTGGACTGTGGGGGGAAAACCCACGCAGACACGGGGAGAACATTGAAACTCCACGCAGAAAGGTCCCACAGTCGAAATCGGCCGAGGGTCCCTTGAGTTTATATTAATATTATATACTCTATTGTTTTGTCAACTTTAATAATGTATATTTGAGACATGACAACAGACACTCACACATACGGTTTCAGCCCCGGGCAGTGAGGTCCGTCTGCCGCGAAGGATGACGGGAAATGTGGGATCATATAAGCTGCTCAGCCCGGAGGGACTGCGACGATCCAAACAAACATATCCAGGAAGTAACGATAGCTTGCCTTCAGAATAAAAGCCTTGGTGCCGATGAGCGGTTTCAATGAAGAAACAGCGGATTTTTAAGAAAATCCATACATTGCCCACCAAGTTGATATTCTAATGTTCAAATATTGTCATCTCTGTTCTTTTGCAGTATATGTAGATGTTGTACTCTCCGCTACTTTTCCACAGATATAGGAAAATAATTTACAAAAATAACTGGATTTGATTGTCCCTAAATAGTTTTGGAGAACTCCACCTGTAGGTTTGATTTAGCGTCATACACCATCTCTTTGTGAGAAGCGAAGAGAAAAAGGCAGCCACACATTTTTTTTTCTCCACGCTGTACCAATATTTTGATTTAAAATTTGAGTCATCTCAATTTCTAGGGGTAAAAGACGATCTCATTTCATGCCCATCTTCGCAAGGCAATAAATAATAATAATAATAATAATAATAACTATTATTTTGAAGGCGAGCGCCAGAAGTGGCTGCTAATTCCAGACGACTTGACGCTAGCACCCCCGTGCTGGCAGGGAGCAGCCGAACGGGTGGCAGGTGGATGACTTACACACTCCAGTGTTGTATTTTATTTATTTGTACTCATTACTTTTTTTAATATCACTGGGCCGGTTCGACGTCTAACGCGTCTAGCGGACGGAAACAACGTCTCCGCGTCGGAGATACTCGGCCCGTAGGTCGTGATTACCAGTACTAGAAGTAAATAATAATAATAATAATAAGGAGTGTCCAGGCAGACGGAACCCGACGGGGCCTGGAATTAACGGGTAACGTTACAGCTAAAAATAACTTTCCTGTGCGTGTGTGTGGGCGTGTGTGTGAGGAACGTGCGTCACGTTTGTGTCCGCGCTCCTCTGTGGACGTCGCGTCCGGTTCCCCAGCAGCAGCCGTCCAAAACCTGCAGAGATATCGCGAGGTTTGGTGACGCGACTTCAGGACTGGACACCCACCTGCCGTGGTGCGTGTGCGTGTTGTGTGTTTTTTGGGGGGCAGTGGCACCAAAGGGGGCCTCTGTTCCTCTCTCCTGGTTCCTCTAAAGGTTCTCTAAATTCCACGAAACACCTGTCCCAGACCGGGAGGACCGGAAAGTGTGTGTGTGTGTGTGTGTGTGTGTGTGTGTGTGTGTGTGTGTGTGTGTGTGTGTGTGTGTGTGTGTGTGTGTGTGTGTGTGTGTGAGAGAGAGAGAGAGAGAGTACTGCATGAATAACTTTATGCAATAAGATGATAACAAAAACAAACACACCTTAATCAGTAGATGGCAAACGAATTGAAAATAAACATTATAAATATACCTATGACATCATTCCAAATTAGATACATTAATATGAATATATGTTCATATATATATATATATATATATATATATATATTTATGTGTGTGTGTATAACCGTCTTTGGTCTGTATGGGACTAAAAAGGAAAAGGTTTACCAATGCTGTTACCATGGTGATGCCTGCTGGTTCTGGTTCTCCAGTAAAATTTAAAATATGCTTGTAATTATAAGGAAAAATCAATTTCTTTTTAATTAAACTTATGTTAAAAGTGAATGGGAAAGTAAAGCAGGGCGTCAGAGGAGGCGGAGCCATTGGTGAGCTAATCTCCAGCAGACCCCCCCCCTCCCCCCTTTCCACTTCTTGGTTCTTCCAGGTGGGAGGGGAGGAGCTGCTGGCCGTGGTGCCGCCATGCTGTCAGCAGAGGAGATCCTCTGCAGCACCCAGCAGGTGATTGCTGGCCTGGAGGCGCTGCGGGGCGAGAACCATAGCCTGCTGGAGAGCCTGCAGGGGGTGCCGGAGAGCCGGGCGCTGGCTGGGGGTGGTGCCAGCAGCAACAGCGTGGAGCAGGAGAAGAGCGGCATCATCCGGCAGTCCCTGGAGAGGATAGAGCTGGGGCTCAGTGAGGCACAGGTGAAGATTCACAGGAATCCATCCCATCATAACCCTCCACTCACCACTGGCAACTGGGAGAATTTAGAACATCATCCCATAATATTCGCCAGCCCCTGTGGGGAGTAAAAACTGGGCTGCTGTGTGTCTTCAGGTGATGATGGCGCTGTCGGCTCACCTGGGCTCCTTGGAGGCGGAGAAGCAGAAGCTGCGAGCTCAGGTGACACTCGGGAGGCAGGATAGAGGCGAAGCCTGGTTCTTCTGCTTCTCAGGTTCACCCCATTGTCCTCCACCTCCTCAGGTGCGGCGTCTCTGCCAGGAGAACCAGTGGCTACGGGACGAGCTGGCCGGTACCCAGCAGCGCCTGCAGGACTGCGAGCAGGATGTGGTGACCCTGGAGGAGCAGAATCGACACCTACAGTTCATGTCCTCCATCCGGAAGTACGACCAGGAGGAGCCGCCGCTGGTGAGGAGACCAGGAAGAGCAAGAGGAGGATGTCTCTGATTGATAGCTGAGATGTTTGGCTCTGCCCCCTCCCACCCTGGGGGAGGACAGGCTGTGAAGGAAGGAATTAAAGAAAGAAAATGAGATTTAGAGACAATTTAAATTCAGCAGAAAATTGATGTGTCTCCAGGATGACAAGGACGCATCCTCAACCCGGGACGCCCTGGACGACCTCTTTCCCGCTGAGGATGAGGACCCGTCACACGGTGAGGATTAATCAATCTATAATCAACGGGCTTTGATCGATTATCGAGCTGGAGAGACGATAGTCAATCCTAAAACAGGATTAAACAAGACCAGCCTCAGACCTGAACTCACAGTGATGTCTGTTTGCCTGAGTCTTTCTGGGTCAGAAGCACTGTGAAGGCATTCCTTGCACTTACCAACCACATTTCCAACAGCAGCGTGACATTTGGAGCGCCACCACTGTCGCCCCAGTCAACCGTCCAATCACAGGCCAGCGAAATTATGAAACCCCTCTCTCGCCCCATTGCTAAAATAAATCACTACCTTCCGGTTCTTCAGGGTCTCAGCCGCACCACAGCAGCGCCGCCGCTGCCGCCCAGCAGGGGGGCTACGAGATTCCAGCCCGCCTGCGGACTCTCCACAACCTGGTGATTCAGTACGCCTCGCAGGGACGCTACGAGGTGGCTGTGCCGCTCTGCAAGCAGGTGCGTCCTCCTCGCCGCCACTTCCTGTTTGTCCATCAGGGCTGAGACGCCTCTCCAAGAAGGTCTCACCTTCATGTCTTTGCAGGCCCTGGAGGACCTGGAGAAGTCCTCGGGACACACCCACCCAGATGTAGCCACCATGCTCAACATACTGGCACTGGTGTACAGGTGAGGCTGGTAACCATGACGACACGAGACTATCACAGAAAGTAAAATACAGTTTCTCGGTTGGGCTTCGCGGTATAAATACTGCATGTGCTGCTCCTTTGTAGAACACTAAAGAAGTACTATCAGAGTAATACTGATAATAACGTGTTGCAGGGACCAGAACAAATACAAAGAGGCTGCAAACCTGCTGAATGACGCACTGGAGATTCGGGAGAAAACCCTGGGGGTGGACCATCCGGCCGTAAGCCCCCTCACCGCCGCCGCCGCCGCTGCTCTGCCAACCTGGAATAACACAACGTGTGTGTGTGTGTGTAGGTTGCGGCAACACTTAACAACCTGGCAGTGCTCTACGGGAAAAGGGGGAAGTACAAAGAGGCGGAGCCCCTGTGTAAACGAGCGCTGAGGATCAGGGAGAAGGTAAGAGCACAGACACACACCGACAGAAGTACTACTACTGTTATTACTTTCCTGTATTACCATGTGTCCTCTTTCTACTATGTGTATGTATGTATATGTTATATGTATGTTTGTGTGTCATCAGTGTGTTGTGTCTCTGGATGACCCCTGACCCCTCCAGGTTCTGGGGACAGACCACCCCGATGTGGCCAAGCAGCTGAATAACCTGGCACTTCTGTGCCAGAACCAGGGGAAGTACCAGGAGGTGGAGCAGTACTACGAGCGGGCACTGCACATCTACCAGAGCAAGCTTGGCCCCGACGATGCCAACGTGGCCAAGACCAAGAACAACTTGGTGAGATGATGCTCTGTAGAGCTGGCGGAAAGACGATCCACCTCTTCCTGTCTCTCAGCCTGCCAACGCGTTGACTAGTCTTCTCACTTGTCTGGAAGCTTCCGATCTTCACCAAGGTCAAAGTCAGAAACAGGACTGGACAGAGCTCAGAATGACCTTTGTGACTCTCAAAGGAGACACTGCCCATGGATGGATGGATGGATGGATGGATATAAATATTCAACGTAGATGTATTGGTTGGTCAATCCATCCATAGATAGATGCGTAGATATGGATTAGTGCTCTTGCTGAATGGATGACTGGTCAGATGATCACCCTACGGGTGGGTGGATGGATGGATGGGTAGATAGATTAGTGAAAGGATGGATGGACAGTCACTCTGGATGAATAGTTACTCTTGGTGATGGATGGATGGTCAGACAGATGGATAGATGGTCACTCCGTGGTTAAATGGATGGATTGACGGTCACTGAATGAATGGATCGATGGACGAATCGATGGGTCAGTGATGGATGGATGGTCCCTCTGGCCAGATGGATGGACGAATGAGTGGGTGGTTGCCCCTGGCGCCCTTTGACCCTCAGGATTTTTCTCCTTCAGGCCTCCTGCTATCTGAAACAGGGGAAGTACCGCCAAGCAGAGGCTCTTTACAAGGAGATCCTGACTCAAGCCCACGAGAAGGAGTTTGGATCAGTAGAAGGTACAGAAGCCCACCAGGACCCATCTGTCCTCTCCTGCCACCACGCTTTCCTCCAGGATGGGTTTCTCTGGTGATAGACAAGCATGGAGATAGACAAGCCTTTGAAAAGACCCACAAAATAACTTCAAAGATCAATGATAACAGGGATGAATTCAAATATGTAAGGGATGGCTATAGAGATAAAAATGATGAATTCAAAGAATGAGAGGGCTGGATTCAAAGCTAGAAAGGGATGAATTCAAAGTTAAAAGCGTTGGATTCAAAGATATAAGGGCTGGATTCAAAGATAATAGGGATCACTTAATAGAAAAAAAAGGATGAGAGGGATGAATGTGCTGCTCAGTCGGGTTAAATGTCCTGGATCCTGGATGTCCTGGTTCCATGTTTTCACACTGTTCAGCACACCAAACACAACCAGCCTGCAATAAATTGTGTGTCGATACGCCGGTAAGTGTGTGTGTGTCATCCCAGGCGATGGGCGCCCCACCTGGTCTGGGAGCGAGGACGGTAGCGGTGACCATCAGGACGGGAGCAGCAACTTGAAACGCAGCGGCTCCTTCACCAAACTCAGGGAGTCCATTCGCAGGAGCAGCGAGAAGCTGGTCCGCAAGCTGAAGGGGGCAGGGGTGGAGGAGGGCGTCCCGAGCAACCCTGGGTAATAATGGCCGCCACCTGCGAATGGCTCCTTTAACAGCATCCTTCACCAGCCTCAATCCTTGATTTCCAGGATGAAAAGGGCCAACTCTCTCAACATGCTCAACGTGGGGTCCAGAGAGAGCGAGGACGTCACCCAGGTGACCCAAACGCCGCACATGCCGACAGGAAAATGGCGAGTGGCTTCTGTTTCCTGTTACCAACATGACGACTGACCAGCCGTGTTTCCTCTCCGTCCCCAGTCGCAACGCCTGACCGCCAACCGGGGCCTGAGCTGCAGCACCCAGAGCCTGATTAGGCGGAGCTCTCTTGGAGGGACGAGCTAGTGCACGCACACACACACACACACACACACACACACACACACACACTTTGTTAAGGGATAATCAAGGTCACCTGAGACCAAAGTTCCCCCTGAGAGAAACATCCAAGAGCTTATTGTTACATCGCCATGACGACCCAGAAACACGAAATCCTGAGATGGAAACTTTCCCTCTTTTTCACTTCCACGTCTTCGTTCCACCTTCACTTGTTCAGTCGAACCTCCTCTTCCACTCCAACGTCTGACAGGAACTGAAGACCACATCTCTAGAAAGTTTTCTTTCCCCCAAGAAGTGCTGCGGGTGTTAGAAATGCTGCAGGCGAGCTTCTCTGTGCTATTCTAACAGTTGGTTGGTGTACAAACATTCCACAGCTACCACTTATTGGTTATTAGTTACCGGCAGGTTAACAAAAGACGGAGCTACGTCGAGCTGGAGCTGGTTTGAGCCAGTTTCTCTGGAGGCTTTCAAGCCCAGAGGCCATTGCCATTCCAGGTTTTTCCATGATCTCAAAAAGCCTCCTTTGGCAATTTTTTTTTTCCCAAATAGACGTGTTTGAGCTTGGCCCAAAGAGCGGTTCAATCCTACTTTACTCTTTGCGCTGACCGTGTCTAAAATCTGACATCTGAATGTCTCCGCCCCCGGAAAAGAAGAATGTTGGGCTCTTATTTATTTAAAAAATTCGCATTACGAGCCCAAGGAATTTTATTTATTGTTGTTCTGAGGATGAGGCGCATCAGCTGAGAAACTTGGAGACCCTCTTGTACTTCCTGTTTACGTCTCGCTGATTCATTAGGCCCCACTTAAAGGGTGGAGGTGCTTTTTGCGCCATTCCAGCAAATCCCGGTCCTTTCCCGATCATCAGAAGAGATGCTCCATCTGATGTCTCCCTTCACCTTGAAGGCATGAGGAGCTGGAACAACCAAAAGACTGTCTGGGAATATTTCAGCTTCTTTCTTAGTCGATTTGGATTTTCATGTAGCAATAACTGATTCCTATCAGAGGTGGTGGGTGAACAAGACAGTGCTGACCAACACTGACCTCGCAAGAGGATAGGGCACTCCATACCTAACTCAGGTATGGCTCAACCATCTCTAAATGAAGGTACCGACTCGGAGTTGACCCGAGAGCCCGTCTTCTTCTCGGCTCAGGTAAACATTTTGGGAAAAGGTCATGTTTGTCCCATAAAATGCCACTCATTGTGGGTTTGCAGTTTTATCTAAAAGCCTGAAATGACAGCATTACTTTGTGTGTGCGTAACCTGCTAACACACACACCCTGCGGAGGTCAGCAAAGGGTCCTCATCTGATACTGCTGTTTTTCAATCTGTGTTTTCTAACTGCAAACCTGCGCGAGAGTTTACAAAAATAAAGTACAGGAAATTAAAAAACAGCAGTTCAGCATTTGCTTGTCACCATGTATGCACCTACAGTTGTATGTGGGCTGTACATTCTTGGAGTGAAAAGGTGTTTTTGCTGAAGAATTGACCAGAAGGAGCAGTGGCGTCAAACACACAGGTTTATTGTGCAGCTGCCCAGCGGGTGACTGCTGGATGGAAATGGGTTCTGGTCTGTGTGACGCACATCTATTGACCAGACAAACGCCTCCTGGGAGACCAAGGTCCTTCTGGAGTTTGGCAGGGCTGGAGATGGACAAGTGTTGCTGGTATGACTCCAGTGGTCTGCAGAGCAGGTGACCTGTCGCATGAGCCTCCGACCAAAAATGTAATTTGGGTTCCACTTGGGAAAAGCCAGTTGCAAGGCAGCATGAGGGAACATTGCTCAGAGATCTGTACTTGACGTCAGGAAGTCAAATCAGAACGTGATCTGTGGACGCTGACTTCCTGTCCTCTGCTCCAAGTCTTTGGGGGCTCAGCGTCTCAGGTCCTGGCTGGTTTTATCCTGATGATGCCACCTGAGGGGCGGATCCGCCAATTGACATGGTTACCGCCCGGTGGAATCTCGGCTTCAGGTCTGATGAGCGATTTGGGAGATCTTCTGTAGCATCTCTTCTGACTGCAGCTGCTCCAGAGTCAACAGAGACAGACCCAGCTGGTCCTCCTGAGGAGGGGGGTGAAAATAATCAGGTGTAAAGTGACCTTCCAGGAAGTAGATGGCACCTGAGGCCTGGCGAGGCCTACCTGTCTGAAGGGCTGGGCCATCTGACGAAGGAAGTGCTTGGAGAGCTGAACGGCTTCATCCACCGTGAGGTTCAGGCTGCCATCGCTGATGTGCTCCTGGATCCAGCGAGGAAGCTTCCCACGCTTATCTGCCCGGGCGTAGCGCTGCAGAGGGAGGGTCACCCACCATCAAGAGGAAACCAGATGGTCTGGGCTCCAAGTATCTGGAGAAAGGTCACCTTCCCCTCATGTGTATTTACCTTAGTGCTAAGCTAACCTGCTCTGCAGCCCCTCACAGCTATCATTAGCATTTACACACAAACTCAGTCAGGGAACTTAAATACAAGATACAGACAGGTTTGTTACCATGCCTGTGTTTGTTCGCTTGTTCATTCACTCACACGCACACACACACAAACACACACACACCTTGTCAGCAAAAATCATGAGCCCGTAGTCGGTCTTTCCTCTGATGGCTCTGCCGACACACTGGGCGGCATGACGCATGGCATCAAACGTGAGGAAGTCATTCTCCCGGATCTGAAACTGATCTCGAAGGTACTCCAGGCGGGCCTGGATGGGGTGGCAGGAAGGAGACGCCAGGTTAGGACTCACACAAACACACTTACCAAGAAGTGATGGAGTAGAGAGAAAGGCGGTTGGGACCTTCAAGATGCGGCTCTGGGTGTAAACGTACGGGACTCCAAACATGATGACAGCACGGCCGAAGTGGTGAACTGGAGAGGAAACCACACGAGAGCTGAGTATTCTATGATGGATGCCTCCATTCTCTCTGATCTTCCACCGCAGGAAATTCTCCATTCAGGTCGTGTACCCGCTTACCGAAATCAATCCCCTCAGAGACCTTCCCTCGGGCCACCGAAAGCAGGATGGCCCCTCGGCCGTTCTCACACGCCTGAAGAGGAGAGATCAGAGGTCAGAGGTCTCCTAGGGAACAGATGATGATGCTCCATCGTGTGAATATTCAGACAATGTTAGAGCGACGATTGATTGATTGATGAGAGGCGAGGACAGCTGTCAAACCTCCTGGAATTTCTCAAGGGCCATGCTGGTCTCTGCGCCATCTGGAGTCTCGATGAAGATCAGCTTGTTCTTCTGGATGTTCTCCAGGACTCCCTGAAGGCACAAACACAGAAATGAAAGGCTGAACATAAACATTCACTCATCATCTTTACGACTCCTGTTCAGAAGGTCCCTGGGGACCTGCAGTCAATCCAAGCGAGAATTCGGCAAGAGGTGGGGTTCAACCATGGACAGGTAAGATGTCAATCACATAGTATGCATGTGTGTAAGATGCATGATATTTCTCACTGACCTGCTCGTACCAAGAGGCTACTATATTCTCCATGTAGACATAGCTGGTGAAAAAGGCCACGATACCATCAGGGACCACGGCCGACATCTCCAGGAGGAGATTGCCATAGTTACGGATCACAGCTGCGGGGAGGGGGGGAGAGGTCAGCTGTTAAGTTGCTGGAGAAGCTAGAAGATGTGTTTCATTGCGTGGACCAGCATCCGCCCACCAAAGTCCTCTCTGGTCTCGAACTTGGAGCTCAAGGCCACCTGGTCATTTCCCCTCCCGACAATCTGGAGGGACAAGGAGACAGGGGCCGGAGTTTGGAGGAGGTCTCAGATATCATGTGACTAAGCCCTGCGGAGGTTAAAGTCTGCTACCAGCGGACAGAGGCAGGTCCGCGCCAGCGTCATGGTGAAGGACGCCATGGTCACAGGACGGAAGTCCAGGATCCGGGGGTAGATGTCCAGAGGAGAGAGGGTCTGAGGATGGAGATTCAAAGATCACTAAGAGAAATGGGTGACTGTGAAAACTCCCGGCTGGGAGAATGGCAGGACAGAAAGGACAGGAGGCAACGCACCCCTGAGGTGATGATGACCGACTGGAACCGCTGGAAGACGGGCTTGATGGCG
Source organism: Fistularia commersonii (assembly GCF_037954325.1). Classification (NCBI taxonomy): domain Eukaryota; kingdom Metazoa; phylum Chordata; class Actinopteri; order Syngnathiformes; family Fistulariidae; genus Fistularia; species Fistularia commersonii. Next base: position 10,881,860 of record NC_141286.1, read on the forward strand.
ATGGATGGGTCCATGCAGCTGCAGAAGAACACAAACACTGTAGATATGGACCCGCTCATCCCGTGATATCTGAGAATGCGAAGGACCCACCTGAAGTGTAACACCGGGTTGGCAATGGTCGGCGTCCGGTCCTCAAAGGGCTCGATGATGATGGTGAAACCTTCACAGGGGGAAGGAGGAGGAGGAGCAAAAAGACGAGGAGGAGGAGAAGGAGAAGCAAATGGAGAAGGAGAAGGGGGTGACCACAGCTGGAGGCCGTACCTTGGCTGTAGGTGCTGACAAGTGTGGCAAAGTTGGAGATGAGGGTGACGGCAGAGAAATCGGCGATGTCGGCGATCTCCAGCGTCCGAAGCAAGGACTGCAGCCGCTCCGCGCAGAACCTGGGAAGGACGGTGAAGATAGGGTGAGGGCTGGAGATCACACCTCCATCTCCTGGGGGGTCTGGACAACATCCACCTGAGAGGCTTGCGGTCGATGCAAACTTTGTCGAAGATGTCCTTGAGAAACTGGGGCGTGCTCTCCTGCACCACATGCTGCACCCGCAGACGGGACTTCAGGTATTCAAGGAAACGCTTCAGGAAGCCGACGAAGTGCTCTGCTGTGCGGATGGTTCCGGGGACCGCCTCTGGGGGGAAACATAGAAAGAGCGTCAGATCTGCGATCAGCACCGCTGCGGAGATGGTCCGCCTCCAGGGGAGCCCACCTTTGAGGATCTCATCCGGCAGCACTGGGTTGGCGAGGTAGACGTCAGTTTCTCGGGCAACGTTGGCCTCCTTCAGCCCCTCCACCATCCTCCTGTACTCCTCCTTCAGCTTGGCAGCGTCTGTCTCTTTAATCCTGTCAGAAAAGATTCAGGGCCATTCGTGTCCATACACATCTGGATGAGCCTTCTTCTTTACAACCCCCGGGGGCACACATCCTTTGACCTCCTCAGATCAGACCAGATCTTTAGGTACCAGATCTCAGGTGTCAATGGAATTCTCTCTCAACAGAATCAACTGGATCGTCTGGAAATAATCTGGAAAGAACCAAGGCAGGTTAGGGGAGAACATGGACATGTCTCACTTGTGTATGGTGGTCTGCAGGGTCTCCACGTTGTTCTGGCAGCGGTCCAACGTTCGCCGGGTGATGTTCACGCTCATGGAGTCAATGCACACATTGTCTGAAGACGAAGGAAGCTCAGATCAGCCTCTGTCTCAACTCCAGGACAGCAAGCTCTCCCACTCGACCTCCACCCACCAATGTTATGGGCTTCGTCAAAGACCACCACCGACTTCTTGGCCAGCTCTTTGGAGACCAGGTCAGCAATCTTGGGGTCCAGGAGGTAGTGGTAGCTGTATACCACAATATTTGCGTGCAGGATCTGGGAAGGAGCGGTTGCCACAGAAACATCAGGAGGCTGTGCCATGAACATTACCACATCATGAGGTATAAATGCAGAGGGTTGCGTCAGGAATTACATCCAACATAAATCTTTTGCCAAAACAAAACATGCAACTCAAACTTAATAATCAGATCATACCAGATCGGTCGAGGCCCTGGTTAACAACGACCGCCATTGGTATACATGACCTACAGGGAACCAATTGAAACTGGGCTACTATAGGTCAAAGAAGGAAAGAAGGAAGGCATGTTTGGAAGCAGAGACAGAAGAAGAAAGGCAGGAGTCTGGGACTTTGAATATTGGGACTATGACAGGAAAAGGTAGAGTTAGTTGACAGGATGCAGAGAAGGAAAGAGGATACACTGTGGGTCCAGGAGACCAGATGGAAAGGTAGTAAGGCTAGAAGCTTCGGGGTAGGCTTTAAGTTGTACTACCATGGTACAGGCAAGAAGAGAAATGGAGTAGAAGGTAGTTTGAAGGAGGAATTTGTTAGGAACGTTCTGGAGGTGAAAAGAATGTCAGACAGACTTATAAGTCTGAAACTGGAAATTGAAGGTGTGATGCTCAGGGTTATTAATGGCTATGCCTCACAGAAGGTATGTGAGTTTGAGGAGAAGTTCTGGAATGAGCTAGATGAAGTGATACAGAACATCCCCAGAGATGAGAGTGGTGATTGGTGCAGACTTCAATGGGCATGTTGGTGCGGGCAATAGAGGGGATGAAGAAGTGATGGGCAGATTTGGTATACAGGATAGGAACGCAGAGCAACAGATGGTGGTAGGTGAGAGTGTAGCCAGACAGCATAGCATGCTGGTTTGTAGGATGACTCCGGTGACGAGGAAGATCAAGAGGACACAGTGGTGGAAGCTGAAAAGGGAGGAGTGTTGTATGGCTTTCAGGGAGGAGTTGAGAAAGGCTCTGGGTGGTCAGGGTGAGCTTCTAGATGATTGGACAACTACAGCTAAGTGTTATCAGGGGGAAAGGTAGGAGAGTATTTGGTATGTCATCTGGAAGGAAAGTAGATAAGGAGACTTGGTGGTGGAATGAGGAAGTGCAGGAGTATATACAGAGAAAGCGGTTAGCAAAGAAGAAGTGGGAGACTGAGAGGACTGAAGAAAACAGACGGGAGTACAGGGAGATACAACGTAAGGTAGAGATAGAGGAAGCAAAGGCAAAACAAAGGGCGTACGATGACTTGTATGCTCGGTTGGACAGTAAGGAGGGAGAGAATGATACCTGTTGGCAAAACAGATAGATAGGGAAAGGATGTACAACAGGTCAGTGTGATTACGGATAGAGAGGGAAATGTATTGACAGATGCTGGAAGAGTGATGGCAAGATGGGAAGAATACTTTGAAGAGCTGATGAATGTGGAAAATGAAAGAGAGGAAAGGGTAGAAGAGGTGACTATTGTAGACCACAAAGTAGCACAGATTAGAAAAAGTGAAGTGAGGAAAGCATTGCAGAGGATGAAGAGTAGAAAGGCAGTTGGTCCTGATGATATGACTATGGGGTGTGGAAGTGTCTAGGAAAGGCAGCAGTAGAGGTTCCAACTAGATTATTCAACAGGATCTTTTGAGAGTGAGAAGATGACTGAAGAATGGAGACGAAGTGTGACTGGCCATTTTTTAGAATGAGGGGGATGTTGCAGAATTGGGGCAACTATAGAGAGATAGAGTTGATGAGCCATACAATGAAGTTATGGGAAAGAGTAGTGGAAACTAGACTGAGAGCTGAAGTCAGCATTTGTGTATGGCTTCATGCCCAGAAAGAGTACTACGGATGCAGTATTTGCTTTAAGAATGCCAATAGAGAAGTACAGAGAAGGCCAGAGGGAGCTGCATTGCGTTTTTGTAGACATAGAAAAAGTATAAGACAGGGTGCTACGAGAGGAACTTCGGTATTGTATGAGAAAATCTGGAGTGGCCGAGAAGTATATTAGGCTGGTACAGAACATGTATGCTAGCTGTGAGACAGTGTTGTTTGTAGATGACATTGGGATCTGTTGTGAGAGCAGGGAACAGGTTGATGAAAATCTAGAGAGGTGGAGGTATGTGCTTGAAAGGAGAAGAACGAAAGTTAGTTGCAGCAAGACAGAAAATATGTGTGTGAATGAGAGGAACTCAGGTGGAACAGTGAGGCTATAGGGAGTGGAGGTCAAGAAGTTGGAAGATTTCAGGTACTTAGGGCAACAGTTCAGAGCAACAGAGTTTGGAAAAGAGGTGAAGAGAAGGGTTCAAGTAGGTTAGAAAGGGTGGAGAAATGTGTCAGGGGTACTATACGATAGAAGACTATCAGCCAGAATGAAAGGAAAGGTGTACAATACAGTGATAAGACCAGCAATGCTGTATGGCCTAGAAACAGTCACAATGGCGAAAAGACAGGAGGCAGAGCTAGAGGTTACAGAGATGAAAATGCTATGGTTCTCTTTGGGAAAGACCAGGATGGATAAGATCAGGAATGAGTCTATGACAGGAATGGCACATGTTGGACGTTTTGAAGAGAAGGTCAGAGAAGCAAGACTGAGATGGTTGGGTAACGTACAGAGGAGGAATAGTGAATATATTGGTAGACGGATTCTGGAATTGGAACTGCCATGCAGGAGGTCTAGAGGAAGACCAAAGAGAAAATTTATGGACATAGCGAGAGAGGATATGAAGGTAGTTGATGTGAGAGAGGAGGATACAGAGAACAGGGTTAGATGGAGGAGGTTGATTTGCTGTGGCGGCCCCTGAAGGGAAAAGCCAAAAGGATAAGAAGAAGAAGAAGAGGTAAAGAAACATAGGAGTGTGTGGGGATCATTCTAGGTTTCTCCTCTTCTGAACTAAGCTGCAGGAAGAAGTCTGTCCCGCTAACCTTCTGCAAACACCCGCCCCCCAGCCCTGAAGTCTTATCCTCACCGCGTAGCGTGCCAGGTAGTATGGACACCAGCTCTTCCTCCGGCCATAGTCCTTCAGGTCGTCCAGGTTGTAGATGCCTGCCGGCAGTGGCACCTGCCTGCCAACGGCATCGAACTCCTATATTTGAAAGTCTAGGTCTGGTTACATTCATAGTCATAGTCTACATTCAGTGGATATAAATCATCCCCATGGTTAAAATATAAGGAACTAAAAATAAGCAGAGTCAAGCTCAAACAGTGGAGCCAGTTAAACAGACGACCACCCTCACCTCATAGAAGCGGCACAGCGGCTGCCCGGGGTTGCTATGACGCTGGGCGCGGATGTACGACGCTGTCAGACTGTGACACTTCCCATCCACCTCCTTGCCGAAGCGCAGGGCACTCACCTGGTAAACCAGCAGAGTGTCAACTGAGACTGGGTTTTGGTCGGACCCCAGACTGACACAGCAGAGCATTACAAAGTTGTAACAAGGAAATGGAATGAGAAAAAAGGGGATATTTTGGATGCCTTTTCATCAGAAAAGGTGGATAGAGGAGCTTGTTACTTGCTTTGGATAAGAAACAAGGATCGAGCCAACCTGATCAGACCCCTTCCCTCACTGATGGCAGATATTAGCCAGGGACGGCAAACATATGTCCTGAATGCTACCCAATGCAAGAGCAATTCTTCCACATATGATTCAGATTCTGACTGTGTGTGTGTGTGTGTGTGTGTGTGTGTGTGTGCAGACCTCCGGGTGGATGCAGAGGTTTTTCCTGGACGAAAGTGCCAGAGCCAGGAAATTGTTGCTCTCTCCCGTCTCTTTAGAGTAAAACTCGATAAGCTTCCTCAACTCCTCCACAACCTGCACAGACAGACAAGCAGCGAGAGCACACCTTCAACTTCTCTGCGCCCACTCGGATCTCTTTACACCTTCTCACAATGCTCCACAGGAGCTCCAGTGACAGAAAAGGGTGCAAGAGGCCCCGCAGCTTGGCTCCACTGACCTGCTGTTGAAGGTCGTGCATATAAAAGCATTCATTTACAGATAAAAATTCCTAGAAATTTAACAAACAAATTAAAAGTTCGGACTGAAAACTAAAGGGAACATGAAAAAGACAAAGGTTAAGAATAAAATAAGCAATACATAATTTGGAAATAATGTAAACAATTACAAATCTTTGCTCCAAACCCACCTTTTCGATCTCAGGAACTGTTCTGGAACAGTATATCAGCTTGGTCACCTCCAGCGGGAAAGCCTGCAGAGGGAGAAGCACTCGGTTTAAACAAGACTGGATCCCATCAGCCAAGGAGGACATCAGACAAACGCACCCTCTGGTATGCTATGATGAGGGACAGCAGAGAGATAGTCTTCCCTGTTCCTGAGGGCATCTCCAGGACACCATGACCCTGAGAAAAACACATTTAAGGTTCACAGTTGGAAAGCAGGAGGCTGAAGGTGTCCACTGATCGCCTGGCCACAGAGTCACCAGAATAAAAGCAGTTCTCCTTCACACTGCAGCAGATTCACCCCTTACCTTTGCATCCAGTGTTCTCTTCAGCTCGAGCATGTAGGAGTACTGCTCCGGATAGATGTAGTCATACGGGAAGTATACCAGCAGACCCTCGATGTTGAGCCTGAAGGAAAACAACTGATGTCATCATATTTGAAGGTGTGTGAGACAGAGTGAGTGTGAGATTGTGTCTGTGCATAGCAGTGTGTGCAATTATTCTTATCGGTGTCTCAGCAGTTCATAACTATGGATATATGAATTAAGACTGGGACACTGATACATGTAATTAAGATACTTATAAATAGAAATATTGAATACAGATGTTTATAGGATTAGCATTATACTTATTTTCCAGTTCATTTCCTTGGTCTTCCCCCTCTTATCTATAAATCATTGGATCTTAACAGGGTGGTTCCTTCTAATTTTAAGAGAAGTTACGAGGGACCTTTTAAGTATTTTATTGAAAAATCTCCTTGTTAATTTTGAATTACTCCCCACTAACGGTGGTGAGACACTGAGTGGCGAATAGGAGCTGAACCGGGCTGGTTCGGGGTTTAAATCGAGCTTGCTAGCAGGAATTCAGTCTTTTTAGCCGTTTTATTCAATATTAATGGCAGAATATGGACCGACTCGCGATTTAAAATGAAAAGAGAACGTTCACAAATGAAAACAAGTAAAAAGAATAAATATATATATATATATCTGACGGGAGTCGGACCTGCTGCTAGCTAAAGGAAATGTTTAGCTTGGCTAATTAAGCTAACGCCAGCGAACCGTAATGCTAGCGGGGGTCCTGGCGGGAGGGCAAAACTCACTTCATGGCTGTTTCACGGCGTTCCTACTTCTGTAAAATATAAAAAAAATACCAGTGGACAATTGTGCTGTGCATAATCAATGCACGCTCTGTGCAGCGGAAAGTTTTCTTCTTTGTGTTGTTGTCGTTGCCGGCCCCGTGAACGCCACACAACGCCCCCTGTCGCATGGGAGCCACCAGGCCGAGGCAGTATAAACCATCGTTGAATTAACTTTTCGTACATATTTTGAAAGGGATCGCCTCCAGACCGGAAGCGCCAAAAGTAAACAGGGCTACACTCCGTATATTTAACGTAATGCCTTCGTCCATCTTCTGCCCGAAGGGCACTCAGGGATCCTGGAGCCTAATCCCAGCCGTCATCGGACGACAGGCGGGGTACACCCTGGACTGGTCGCCTGTAAATCGCACGGACATATATCATTGTATGTTTAAAAAAATTCGATTAGCTGAAGCAGATGATAAACAGACATAGATATAGGCGTTACTTCTCTTATACAATATATGTATTTCACAATTTCTGAGGTTCTTTTTGTGAAGTTGCTAAATAAACATAAACTGGAATGAAAGTAAAACTTTAACTTTAAACTGAAATCATTTATAGTAGCCGAATAATTTCAGACCGTCGTGCGTTGTTTTTCTCAGCTTAGACCTTGAGTTGACTTTATTTCCTGTCACATACTTGACACTTGGCCTTTTGTCCGCTGAGCGTCAGTAAATACCTCTCCACGGCGGCTCGGAACACATGGACATTTCCGGGAAATCCTTTTAGTGTAATACAATAAACTTCTGGTTCTTGCTCAGTTCAGTAACACTACTTTACGGGAGATGTTGTGACGTAAAAGCTTCACGCTAATTAAATATGACGAATCAGGAACTTTTGGGATTTTTTTCTCCAGTTCTCAAGAGCGTGGACAATCATTTAGACATATTTGGAGCTGTATTTACTCACACTGTAGGTATTTTCATCTCTGACAGAAATTTCTCTCTCGAAAACAAAAGCCTTTTCTTTTCAGGAATATCTTTATTTTTTGTTCATATGTTTAGCGACGTACACAGCATACATGACTGTTGAATAATAAGCTACTGTGATGAGTCAGACAGTTGCTGAGGCAACGACGAGCCACGACACAGAGGAGGAATTCTTCAGATATGTAAAATAACAAATCTACAGGGCATTGCTCTCTTAGCACTCCTGCTTTCTATTAGTGAGACGAGTCGGATGAGCATGCTCTAAGATACGAGCAGTCGTAACTACAGAGCTTGTATCTCCATCCAGGCGTCGGCTTCATTCATGGACAATGAAAGAGGGGCAGGGGACAATCCTTCCAGTCAGTAGGAATGGGAATCAAGATGCTTTTTTAGATTCAATCTATCACTGCATTTGTTTTATAAATATTTCCTGATCTCTTAACCGGTTCAGAATGTACTGACCAGACAGGAGCTGAGGTTGGGCTCCTTTTCAGGATATTGACAGAATTCAGTATTCACTTTCTTTTTGACAACAGTCTGCATCTTTTTATCAGCAGCTCTTCATTATGAAATCTGTCGACTTCAGTTTTTTTATTTTTTCAGATTTCACAGAGGAAATTGAATCAATAGATAAATGAACAAGAATGTATAAGAAAAAATTGTTAATATTTTGCCTTAAAATCAACTTGATTAAAAAGCAGGATGAAGAAAAGTGAGAATTCAGATATATTTTTCTAAAGGAGATGTGTCAGACTTCTGAAGTTAAAGTTCAACTTCTGAATAGGGGATAGAGTTATTTTATTCGTTGGTGTTAACAAGAAATAGAAGAAAATAAAAAGAAAACAAAAAAAACTGCTCTGGAAGCTCAGCCCAGGTGTTCATCCAACCTGTGAGGTCAATGACGTTATTTGGTAAAAGAGTTATAAAACACACACTCGACCGTGTTCCTCCCGCCTGGGTTCTCCCACCAAGTCCTCCTCCTACAATTAATGGGTTAATGAAGGCTAAAAGCTGTCCATGGTGAAAGTGAGATGAGATGTTGGATGTCTGTATGTGGCTCTGTGATTGACAGCTGACCCGTCCAGGTTAGGCCCCGCCTCCCGCCCTGTGAGCAGGGTAAGTGTGTGTTATTGCAGCTATTCAGAGGAAGGAGTCCCATGAAGAGTCTCTGGACTCGCTTCCGTGGCTTGTCCATTCTCTTCGTCAAGAGTTTTCCGGCAGTTGGCAAAGAGTTCCCCATTATCAGGCAGAAGCAAAGGAGACAGAGCCTCCTGTCAGGCTTGGGTATATTTGTGTTGGTTCAAACTGCAGCTCTGCTCTCCATTTTTGTCAAAGTGAAGTTCAGCATATGAGAGGCTTTCAAGGTCCAGCCCATCACCTCTGCTGTTGTCCGCAACCCCTCCGGTACGTTCTCTCAGACAGGAAAAGGTATTTCTTATCTCCAACACAGTGTGAAATGTCAGTAGGAAGTCCAGCTTGCTCTCCCAAGTTCTCAGGTTCTGTGTGACGGCGCCACCTAGGGAACTGGGCTACCCGACAACTGCTGTCCAGCTGCTGGGTTTAAGAATGAAGGTCATTTCTTCTGAATAAACAATTCCACTTTCCATCTACTCTTCATTCGGTTTCAGATTTGCTCCACCCTAGCAGTACTTCCTGTCAACTTACTTCAACTTTAGCGTGTTTGCTCAGTAAATACCAGCTCTTATTCATCTACTCGTTTTTCATTTCCCAGAACTATTCATGTGGGATCTACCACTAGTTTTAGATATTGCAATCACATTTTTTCCCTCATTAGCTAGTTTTGAAGGTTTCCCATCATACCCAAAATATTCTTCAAAATAATATATTACTGCAGGTATTTAGAGTAAGTACTATGTGGGTGAGATGAAGTACTTTGAAAATCTGTAGTGTTTCCATAGAATTCCACCTGGCAGCAGGTTTCAAATTCACCCAGTCCATTCTGTGGCGCCGTCACGAAAAAAGAGGGTCCTGAAGCTGCAGCCACTGTCCACCATGTTCATGGCCCGCCACCCTCCAGGCTCACAGGTTTAGAAGACAAACCAGAATTCCTCACAGCTCGCAACGGTCGTCCACGTTCTTGTAGCGGTCCATGATGCTCAGGACATCCTCGAGGATGGACGGCCCCAGGTCCAAGTCCAGCCCCGCCATGGACTCTGACGGCAACAGGCGAGGCGTGGCGGTGAGGCGGAGGGGGGCACAGGGCGAGTCGCTGTGCTCGCTCTGCAGGTCCTCGTTGCTCAGGCCGGCATCAGAGTCAAGGCTGAGGCCCCGGCGGACATCCAGGGGCCCACAGGTCTCTGACATGGAGTCCTCAGAGGAGGCCTCCGAGAAGGAGCCGGAGGAGGGAACCAACCTGCGGACGGTGGGGGACAGGGATATGTCGCGGCAGGGCTCAGACGACAGGCGGGCCACCAGACCGTTCTGGCAGAGTGAGAGGGAGGGGAGCCCAGGGCTGCCGCTGCCACCGCCCTCCACATGGCCATTGCTCAGCATCTGGCCACTAGGTTTCTCCTGGAGCTGCTGGATGGGGGGCTCCTGGACAGAGGGGTCATCCAGGTGCAGGCGGGGTGGTTTGGGCGGCGCCTGCTCATGGGCAATGAAGATGGGCATGGAGACAGTGGTCTTCAGCAGGCCGGTGGAGCTGTGACGGTAGTGATAGCCATTGTAGGCGTAGCTGTGCGCCGCCTTCTTGGAGAGGAAGCCCTCCTCTGGGCAGTGCTCCATGCTGTGCGAGCGCACGTTGCTGTTCTGCACCCGGGTCATGGACGGCAGCATATCAATCTTCCCCTGGAGGAAGCCCACGTCTCCGAACATGTCGCCCTCGCCTTCAGGGCCCACGTGGGCGCTGTGACGTACGTCACCCAACGGCGGGCTGATCATGTCCCCCGAGAGCACGTCACGCAGCTTCAGCTTCTTCCCCTTCTTGGGGGTGGTGGTTTTCAGGTAGATGGGTGTCTTTGCCGGCATATCGCAGGGGGGCTCCCCAGTGCTCAGCAACCAGCAGGAAGAACAACAACAGGAGAGTATCTATTCCCACTTCCTGGTCGTTCTGGTCTGAGACGCTTGTCCACAGGACAACTCAGATCTTCACATCCACGTGTGACAACAAGCGGAGACGACGGGGGAAGGAAGGCCTCAATCTTTGCTCCCGCCCACTCTCTCAGTCCCGATAAAAAAATCTTTATCTCCAAAGAGGATGAAGGGATAAGGAATGTGATCTTCTAAATCCTGGAATCTGTGGAGACACAAGAGAGAAAAAAAAGTCAAATAAAGGGGGAGGAAGAGAGGGAGAAGAAGGGCAAGAGGGCAGGAGAGGAGCCGGGGGTGGGGGGCAGATTTACAACCCTCTTTTCAGTGAGTCGGAGGACGTATGATAGAAAACACTCCAAGAATCCTGTGTGTTTGCAGAGACCCTCTTCTCACCCCTCCTCCTTGAAAATGTGAAGAATTGTCACATTCAGTTACACATAGAGCACAACATCAGCAAAATTTGATCACCGCATTTAACCCATCATGGGTTAACCATGAGCAGAAGGCAGCTAGGGAACAGCGCCATGCTCAGCAACGCTTCAACAGGCGAAGAGGAACCGGGACTCGAAGCAGGAATGTTTGGGTCCAAGGACGACAGCTCTAAACTCCTGAGCCACGCTGCCACAAAAGTCTGAGGTCTGAGGTGTGAGTCTGAGGTCTCGCTGGCGTCAAGGCTTCTGATTCAGACGCTGAGTCTGGATAGAAAATTGGTGGCGCATTCCCAACAACGCAACACCTCCATTCAGGGAACCCACCGGAGTCCTAACCACCCAACTCCTGTTATCAGAGAACCATCTAAACTTCCCTGTTCTCTGGTAAACAATGTGGATGATGGGCCTGACGTTGGGTCACTGCCCGGGGGCGGGGTCAGGGGCAGGGGGGCATCCCAAACATTCCTTCACTATTTATTTGCATTTTTAAGAGGCTAGAGCAGTAATTCACATCTCATGTCAGGAAACAGAGAAGAAAACTGTAGAAACAGTAACCATTGGGGTGGCGTGGTGCAGGAGGTTCGATTCCCGGCTCCTATTAGTGCAGGCCTGGCCAACCTGCGGCTCCCAAGCCACATGCGGCTCTTACGTTCATGTCGATTTTTGTATTTGTGTGTTTTGTTTTTTTTTTGCTGTGCGCGGAGAACACTGGAGCGGCACGTGATTGCACAAGTAAAAAACACACAAACACAAAAGTCGACATGAATGTAAGAGCTCCATGCGCCTCAGGAGCCACAGGTTGGCCAGGACCTGTGTCCTAGTGTGTCGAAGTGTTGTTGAGCAAGACACTGAACCCCTAACTGCTTCCCTTGGCGTTGGCGGATGGAATACTACTGCTCATGGTTCATCCATGATAGTTTAATTGCAGAGAATGAATTTCCCCACGAGGGATTAATAAAGGATAAATTATTATTGTTATATTGGAGCAAAACATCCAAGATGGCTGGAGATCCAGATCACTACTGATCCAGCGGGTTCTCCAGGTTCTCCGTCTTCAGTCCAAAAACAGTCAGCAGGCTCATTGAAGCTCTAAACTGTCCCTTGGTGTGAGTTAGAAGTTGAATGGCTGGCAATCTCTGTATGATTGACGGATGACCGGATAATGACCAGTCCAGGTGACGCCTCACAAGTGGGATTGGCTGCAGTGTCACACATACACACACACCAACCCCTGTGTGTGAGAGACAATGGCTGAGTGTTTGTGAATCCTTTGGAATCAATTTACAACACTTCACACAACAAAAGGCCTCAGATCAAATTAAATTAGAATTTCTGCCTCAAATATTGATTAAATTGCATAACTGTTTTGGTTGCTGAACGCGTCCTGTGACTGCGGGCCTCCCTCAGAAGGCTGAGCGGAGGAGATCCGAGGCCAGGAGTCCCACTCTGTCTGAGATGTTTCCGTCAGCCCAAACTTTCCACCACCTTTCAGTTTCCACGGCAACACCAGAGCAAAAATGACAGGAGATGAAGATACCATACGACGTTACGGTTTCATACGGAACACTCTGGTTCTCCTCACACTTCTTAAAGTGACTGTGCTCAGTGGGAATTGCTAGCTCATATCTGTAAGGGAGTCAACTGCTAGCTTGGCCTATATTGCCATGGAGAAAAAAAATGCAAAAAGATTCCACACGCACAACAAGTCAACAATTAGCTTGGCTCTAGCACATTAGCTATGCCACTCATCTCAGTCAACCACACAAGGAATTCAGATAGCGTTGAATATGCTGACTAGAAAATGTGTTTCTATGAACCACAACAACCATCACTAGCCTTTGGAGTGAAAATATATTCATTCATGGATTTTAGGTGGATAATAACTGGAACCCACTTAAAAACACTAAAGTGGCTAAGCTAACTCAAGCAGCTGGATTGTTTACATTTCTCCCCTGAGTTTTTCTGGCAGGCTGTACCGGCTGTGAATCACACAGTCTCAGCTCGGTGTGAGTTAAATAACATTGCAAGAGGAAAGCCTAGTGAAGATATTTGTCCTTGCGGTTTCTCCACGGCCGAGGCCAAGCTGGAGACCAGGGCATTCAAATCAGAAGTATTATTCTTATGCGGACTGGATTGAAAAACATCCCCAGGCTCGGACCGGGAAGAAATGTCTTCATGAATGCACAATTATCGACGTCTTATGTAACTTGGCGATCTTGTGACTGCGAGTGTGTCAGGATGATTGCCGATTTATAAATCTGACAGGAACCGAGTGTTCATCTCATAAACACCAGGAAAAAAGAAAGAAAGAGGGGCTTTAAAAGAACATAAAGACCAGGATGTTTATCTTGTGACTGAGCTCACGGGGCTCTTCCCAGATGACCGCCCATATTCTCAAAACAAAACAGATCCGAAGCAAAGAGTACTTGAGAAAGATCTACTTCCTCTGTGTTCGGTGAGAAGAACAATCATCCTTTGGAGGAACCAACAACCACTCAATTGGCATAAGAGGCTGGACGGGTCAGCTGTTAATAACAAACATCCAACCATTCACTTGATTATTAGTTTTCAATTTACCTGCTAACTGGAGAAAGAAAAGGACAGGTGGGGGCTTGTTCTGTCTGAATCTGAGATCCAACAAGTCTTCCTGCGGACTAATTTGCTGCTTTGTGATTGTAACAGCATATTGAAGTATGTCATGAGTGAAGAGCCGATGTTCTTCAGGCCACAGGGCCACTCCAATCATTTTTATCAGACATCAACAATTGACTCGGCCTTTGAGGTCATCTTAGCTTTTATTTTAGCTCTTCGGCCAACTATTAAACTTTCTCTCTTGCTCATGCTAACACTTGCTGACAGCAGTCAGCAGCAAGGCTAGCTTTCCATCCGGTTAGAAATCCCTCAGTTCTGATTCTGTCAATCTAAGTCTTAACCTCTGTACTCCATGAAGATCTTTTCAGAGACCCTCAAGGGTTTCCTTGGTGTTGTGATGAGTCCTGACAACAAGTCAACCACCTTTTGTGACAAAAAAACTGAACTTTGATGTAAGTCTTTACAAGCTCAACTCCTTCTGTGATGAAGACTAAGCAGTAGGAGGCGCTGCTGTGCATGTCACCACAGAGGATTTAGGATCCTTGTTCCAATCCTGTCTGGGTTCTCTGCAGGTTCTCCAAAATTAGCCAATCATAGCTGTGATTGGGGAGGGGGGCGGGGTTTAATATGGACAAGTCAGCTGTCAATTATCCAACCACTCACCCTCTTGTCCACACCGGACGAGTGAGAGCCTTCAATGAACCAATGAGTATTTCGTGGACGGAGAACCTGGAGAGAACCCAGGCAGGAGCTAGGAGAGAACACACAGCTAGAACCCAGGGGAGAACATGGAGGTAGATGGAACCCAGACAGATGCTGGATTAGAACCAGAAACCTCCCCGCTGTGAGTTGACACATTACATATCATTGCAGTCCTCATTGTTTTTTTTCCAGGGCAAGACACACACACACACACACACACACACACACACACACACACACACACACACACACACACACACACACAGAGTGTGTCTGCAGATGATGGTGATGCAATCCGCTAGACCCCACATCTGTTTCTGCCCTCAGCCCCGAAGAGCCCCCACCACCACCGACGGGCCTGGACGCCTGAGGCCTTCACCGCTCTGGACCCCCTATCTTCTTCACCGGCCAAACTTGAGGACCGTTGCCTAACTTCACACGGGAAGTCTCCAAGTTTCCCGTTCGCCTGAGCCTAGACCCGACGACCTGAATCACCACCGTCATCTAACATGTCGCGCTTTTCCTTTGCAAACAGGAAGCCGCTGTTGGACAGGACGGTCTCCAGGAGGTAACGGGTGAAAATAAGGCCGGGCAAAGGGCGGGAGCCGTGATTAGCACCCTCCAGAGTTATGTAACCATGAGCTCAGCCTTGTCCTCTTGAAGGCTTGACTGATCAGCACCAGAGGGACCACACACACACACACACACATACACACACACACAATTTAATCCACACGGACAGTCTTAGTTACAGCGCAGCTATTTCTGATTGGGTCGCCTGACCTCCTCCGTCCGTTACACACACACACACACACACATGCACCTGGCTAACTTTAGGTTCTGCTCTTCTACCTCCTACAACCCTCCTCAGATCTTTTCCAGGTTATGGTCTGAAGAAGTCTGAGGAGGATGAGAAGAGGGAAAAACTAGGCCCAGTTTCCTTGATAAGATTACACAATTGGCAAAGACCAGAGAGACAGAACCTCCGCAGACAGGATGTCCTCAAAGATGTGCAGGGATGTCCCAGGTGGTTTGAAGGAAGGTCAGGGTCTTCTTTCTGGTCTCCAGATGGACTTCAGCCAAGAAGATGAAGGGTTGCCTCATCAGATGTTTTATAAAACCCTTCTCGAGTTAAGTATTCAGACAACTGGATTCAGAACAAACAAGGTCTCCAATAAACTCCTTCTGGAACCTTCTCGCAAACATCTGAAACATCTGCTTGGGGGGGAGGGGGGTCCTCGATCCCCGGATCAGAGATCTGCGGCAATGGTGGGGGTGAAACCCGGCACAGAATTAACATATCAATAAAATATCTATACGTCGATCAATAAACAAATATCAAAAGGACATTCAGACGGAAATCTGGCGTCACTTCGCGTCTCGCCCTGGCGCGCGGGGGAGAGGGAGTGTCTGTGGGGCGCGCGGCGGAGTCCCCGCTACGCTAGCAAGTGACCATAACTTTAAGATGAATAAGAAACGGTCAGTTTTTAACTTGTTTTTTGTTGTTCCTTTTGATTTCAGTAAAATAGCCGTAAATTAAGGTGAGGGGGGGAAGGGGGCGCAGGTGCGCGGAGCTCCTCCGCGGATTTACGTACCTAAGACGAGACGCGGCGCTCGGATATCCTCACGAGTCGAGGTCAAATAGAAGATAAAGGAGAAAAACAAAAACTAACGATGATTTTTCGGTTAAATCCAGCGGAGTAGGCCTCGGCTGCCAGGTAAAGCCTCTTAACAGGCGGCTGGAGATCCGTGACTGGAGCCCCTGTGACCGAGACACCAAATCAGATTTTCTACCCGAGAGGAGCGGTAGCAAGTTAGAGGCTAGTAGACAGCGAAGTGCTTCCGGTGGAGGATTTCAAAATAAAACAAATGTGATTCCTGTTAGCCTTTTTTGTTTTGTTTAGATCCGTCTTTCTGAGGGGATATTTGTCCAAGATTATGTTAACAAAAACAACACGATTCACTTTAAGAAATATAAAAGTAAATCCACAAGCTGGAGTTATGACTGAGTTTTAAACCTGATGAATTCAAGATGGTTTTTTTTTCCAGAATTCAGTTGGTTAAATGTTCAATATGAGTATATTTAATTTCATTATTAATAACAATTGTTTCTTGATTGGAGCGGGAAGTGTCTAGAACAGGCAGTGGTAGAGTTTCTGACTTATATTATTCAACAGGATCTTAGAGAGTGAGAAGATGCCTGAGGAGTAGAGAAGAAGTTTGATGGTGCCCATTTTAAATAATAAGGGGGATGTGCAGAATTGCGGCAACTATAGAGGGATAAAGTTGATGAACCATACAATTAAGTTATGGAAAAGAGTAGTGGAAACTAGACTGAGAGCAGAAGTCAGCATTTCTGAACAGCATTCTCAAAGCAAATACTGGATCTGTATTAGTCTTTCTAGGCATAAAGCCATACTGCTAATGGCAAAGTACAGAGAAGGCCAGAGGGAGCTGCATTGTGTTTTTGTAGACCTAAAAAAAGCTTATGACAGGGTGCCAAGAGAGGAACTCTGGTATTGTATGAGGAAATCTGGAGTGGCCGAGAAGTATGATAGACTGGTGCAAGACATGTATGCTAGCAGTGAGACAGTGATGTGGTGTGCTGTAGGGGTAACAGAAAAGTTCAAGGTGGAGGTGGGATTCCATCAGGGATCAGCTCTGAACCCCTTCTTGTTTGCAGTGGTGATGGACAGGCTAACAGATGAGGTTAGACCATGGACCATGATGTTTACAGATGACATTGTGATCTGTAGTGAGAGCAGCGAACAGGTTGAGGAAAATCTAGAGAGGTGGAAGGATGCGCTAGAAAGGAGAGGAATGAAGGTTAGTCGCAGCAAGACAGAGTATATGTGTGACTGAGAGGAACCCGGGTGGAATGATGAGGCTACAGGGAGTGAAGATCAAGAAGTTGGAGGATTTCAGGTACTTAGGGTCAACAGTCCAGAGCAACGGAGAGTGTGGAAAAGAGATGAAGAGACAGGTTTGAGCAGGTTGGAATGGGTGGAGAAATGTGTCAGGGGTACTATGCGATAGAAGACTATCAGCCAGAATAAAAGGAAAGGTGTAAAAGACAGTAGTGAGACCAGAGATGCTGTATTGCCTAGAAACAGCTACAATGGTGAAAAGACAGGAGGCAGAGCTAGCGGTTACAGAGATGAAGATGCCATGGTTCTCTCTGGGAGGAGTGAGGATGGATAGGATCAGGAATGAGTCTATCACAGGAATGGCACATGTTAGATGTTTTGGAGAGAAGGTCAGAGAAGCCAGACTGAGATGGCTCGGTCATGTACCGAGGAGGGACAGAGATTATACTGGTAGACGGGTGCTGGAGCTTGGAGCTGCCAGGCAGGAGGTCTAGAGGAAGACCAAAGAGAAGATTTATGGACGTAGTGAGAGAGGATATGAAGGTAGTTGGTGTGAGGGAGGAGGATATAAAGAATGGGGCTAGATGGAGAAGGTTGATTCACTGTGGCGACCCTTGAGTACCCCACCCTGAGTGCATGATCAGTGGTATAGATGATTTATGTATAGCTAGTGTAGTATAGATTATTCCAATACTAAAAACTTTTGTCAATTCACAGTATTTAATCTGATTACAACGATTACACTTAATATTAGGTAATTACAATATGGAATGTGGCAGTAAGGCAAAGGCAGGAACTGTCATTTTTCAAAATGAGATCCAGAAGGTCTAATGAAAAAAACTATAATTTGTACCAAGAAAGATTTTCTTTGCGGACCGGTACCAAATGATCTGCAGACCAGCACTGGTTAAGGGACCGGGAATTGAGGACCACTGATCTAAATCATGAAAATTCTTATTTTCCCTTTGTAGTTGTATTGTTTTCAACTCCGATCCCTAAAATGCATCCCAGATAAGTAACACTTACAATAAAACGCACACAATAAAACACTAAATTGACTTTTTTTTGTAACATGCCTGTTCTTTTTCCTTTGAATGACTGTAAGAAATGTTATTATGATGTTTTTGAGTAAAATATGACACAACTGAATATCACAAAAGACAAAATCTTAAACATATTTAAATACATCAGACGGGAACCGTGTGTTCTGAGAGCAGAAATAGGAAAAGGATGTGGGTAGTTTTATTTTGTAAACAAAAATTAGGAAGCTTCCCATTATACCTATGCGTGCTTGACGGCACGATTAGTTTCAAAGGGATTGAAGATAATCAAGGCACCCAGTAAGATAATTGTGTGATTAAGATGATCAGAAAACACCTGATTGAACAGCTGCACCGTCAAACTGGGGTGGGGGGGTCATGTAGAGACACTGATCAGACTGGCTACAGCCATGAGAGGTCAAAGGTCAGCTGGTGAGCTCAGGATGGAGCCAGGGTCCTTGGTGAGAAGATGACTCCTCCAAGCAGATGTCCAAGGACTCTTCATCAGGAGGACTTCAGATCTTCCACTTTACAGAAGTACAACAAACCACATTATTTTCTCCAGAATTTCTCCAGTAAATGCTGTCTGTCTCTGTATGTGGTTAATCATTAATGATTAACCGGTTATCAATCCAGGGTGTACCCTGCCTCTCGCTTGATGACAGCTGGGATACCGAGCGAGTGCAGGATAAGCGGTAGAAGACGGATGGTCTAGTCTCATTCTATTTTATGGAAGGCTGATTGACAGCTAGCTCATAGGGGTTAAGCCCCACCCCAATGGACGGGCCTCCTGGCAGCAGTTCCCGTCTCACCAGAGTTTGTTTTGGTTCCAGCCAGATAATGAAGATCCCTCAGAGAAGGAAGAGGTTTGCTGCCTCATCAGCAGACCTGTCTCATCCACAGCCCACGGCAGGTGAGTCGGGGCCGGGACACCTCTGAGATGCACTGGTGGAGCTGCAGAATATCCGCTGAGGCAGCACTGGCACAGCAGGGGATGTTCTGCTTCCATCTAATGGAGTTTCATCATTGACAAAGGAACACGGCCAGAGAGTCTGAGGGGAAGATCTTTGAACTCCACACTGAGATTACTGATTGGACAAGAAAACGGTACGGATTCCAGAGACATCGCCACTGAAGCCAACGTGAAGGTCAGCCTCAGACAAGGACCACCACCTTGCCACAATTCCTCTACCTCTTTATCCCCTCCCCCCATTAATTCTGCCAGCTCCAAGTGTTTGAGGCTGTCTGGAATGTGTGAACTAGATAAGCAGAGAATTCCAACAGGTCACTCATGGGTGGGGTTATGTCACACACAAACACACACAGGTATGACATCATCATTTGACCCCTACCAGGCCTCAATACCTCCTGCTGGACTCATCTAATGAAGACCTGTGGGGAGGAGCGGGGTGGGGGTTGTTCTCCATCCCTGGGGCAAAACATCTGCTGTATGACATAACCCTGCATCCATCTCTCCTTCCAGAGGAGTTGCAGAACCTGCTTCTGCTGCCGAGGGGCCAACCATCAGACCTCCACCTGCTGAGGAGCAACCAGGCCGTGGAGCTGGAGGAGCTGGGGAGGAGCTCCTGAGACCTTTGACCCCATCACCACCTACGCCATCTATGATACAGAAGTTCCAGGAGGACCTCCAACATCTCCCCTGACGTAATTTCCACATCCAGGCCAATGGTGGTGCAGCTGTAATGGCGGTGACCTCATCGCCGGGAATTCTGGGAATTTGGAGTGAACAAGCAAACAGATGTTTCCAGTTAGTCTCCTGTAACCCAGAACTGGAGACAGGAAGAGGAGGAGGAGGAGGAGGAGAGGAAGCAGGAGGAGGAATCAACAACAATAATTTTTTACAACAAGTGTTTTTTGAGACATCTATAAATCCTCAGTTGAACCAATGAGATCCTCGTTTTTCTAATACCAAGAACCTTCACTGAATGAGCAGAAGAATTAAAGATGTTCTACTCATGTGGTCTATGAGTTTTTAAATAGGGCTCAGAACCCTGGAACCCCTGGGAGAGGTCTGGTCAGATACCTGCCTGGGTTCTCTCTGTGGATTCTCGATGTTCTCCAGTCAGGGATCTCGCTCTATGGGTTCTCCCCAGGTTCTCCTGTGTGGGTTCTATCTGTGTGTTCTCTCCATGTTCTCCTCCCTGGGTTCCCTCCAGGTTATCCTCCCTGGGTTCCCCAGCTTCCTCTCAGAGTCCAAAAAAAGTTCTTTGAAGAGGGGCTGCGTGGTTGGATCATTGACAGGTGACCTGTCAGATCATCACAATGAATGATGTAACAGTGAGGTAGGTGGAAGGGGTGGAGCCTCAAGGCATAAAGGGTTAAATATGGCTGAACAGCCACTTTCCCTCCATCCTTTCCCACCATCCGGCCCCTAACCCTCCTTACTTCTTCCAGGGCTCCAGGTCATCCAGAGGGTCAAACCTCCTACCCCCTCCTGAAACAAACACACTGAAATAGAAAGTGGCACAGAAACAGAGGAAGCCGAGGGGGGGGCATGTCTGTCCTAGCTGCTGATGCTGAGATTCCCCCCCCCCAACACCCCTCTCACCAACTCACGTCGAGCAAAAGGATGTAAAAACCCTCAAAAAAGCGAAAAGCCTGAGTACCTTCATCTGCAAATACATATGCAGTACCCCAGAGTACTCAGACAGGGAGGCAGTACTCCAGAATACTCTGACACGGAGCCGAGTACTTTTGGCCTGGTGATTACATCATAGATACGACCCTCATGATCCAATCTGGGATCACCTATTCACACTGTTGCTCAGTCTGAATGGGTGATCCCAGATCCCTTCCCGGAGTAGCTCTGAAGGAGGGATATTGTCAAGTTTGTGTACATGCAAGTGCACGTGTGTGTGTGTGTGTGTGTGTGTCTATGATTGACAGACTGTACTGACCTTGGAGCCTCAATAATTGTAAGAAAAACAAACATCTAGTTCAGAACTTAGGAAACGGCTCCGGGAAGAAGTGTGTGTAGCTGTGTGTATTTGTGTATGTGAAGCAGAGGTGTGGATTTGGGGGAGGAAAAATTGGCGGACATACGGGTTAAGGTTCACTGATTATATCAAGGTGAACATGTGTTGTAGTGTGTGTGTGTATATGTGTGTGCAGCCTAATGATATCAGTCTTTTCTAGCCACATCTAAAATATCTTCTGCCATTGACCGAGGCTCCATTTCAGGAGGATTTTTCAATTTGGTTTTATTTTGCAGCTGCAACATGTGTGTGTGTGTGTGTGTGTGTGTGTGTGTGTGTGTGTGTGTGTGTGTGTGTGTGTGCGTGTGTTTGTGCAGGACTGTGGATTGCTTCAGTGTGCTCCACAACAGGAAATTGAGATGTTGATGTTGGAGTCCCTGGGAACGGAGGATGACGAACCGCAGCATGCTGCTTTGCTGCTTCCACGTCATGAAACTGTTCCCTTGAGTTTAATGAAAGTGTTCTCTAATGCAGAGTGTGTTAGTGTGTATGTGTGTTGGCCAGCAGCAGGTATCACGGGCCTTCGTGTTGTTGTTGTTTCAGATATTTTCCTTCTTCCTTTTTAAGATGGAAGTCTTGAAAGTGCTTCGGGCAGGCGGGGGGGCGTGAGCAGCTGCAGCCAATCACAGCTTGCGCTGGGACAAGGGGCGGGGCTTAGCTAAGACACATCAGGGGTCAATCATAAACTATACATTCACCCTGTCAAGTACACCTGTGTAGCATTCTATTCTTTGGAGGAAGATGGAGAACCTGGGGAGAATGTGGGGAGAACATACAGAGATAACCTAGGTAGGAGAACATGGAAAAAACCCATACAGGAGAACTTGGGGCGAACCCAGGTTGGAGAACATGGAGAGAGCGGAGAGGGAGAATGCAGCTAGTTTTGACTTCAGCCCCACCTAGAGGGTCCATCCACCAACCAAGGGAGGCTGATTCTATGGCACTAATGTCAGCTAAGCAATACTAATTGCACCACAAGCTATAGACATTACCAACTAGAATCAGCAGCCTGAGCCATCTAAACACTGGATCATAATCCAGAGCCTTCTTGCTGTAAGGAGAATGTTCTGACTGTTATGCTTTAAGAACCAGAAAGGTGTCCATCAGGAGTGTCTGGTCCTCATCTCTTCAGCCTTCATCTGACAGACTGACTGCTGAAGGAAGAAGGGGAAGAAGCTGTCTGTCTGCCTGAGAGGAGAGGGGAGCAGGTGCTACGGTTGTAGTTTATATAAATCTGGGAGACCCTTCTGACGACCTCCTTCCTGGGCTGCCGTCCTGGTCCTGGTCTCAATCCTGGTCTAGGTCCTGGTCTCCATCCCTGCCTTCTGGGATGGGGAAACCATCTACAGCCTCAAGGAAGGCTGTTGTCCTGTGATTTGAAAACAAGTGTAAAAAAGGAAGGAGTGCAGTGGAGTCAGGAATGCAATGTTCCCTTTGACCGGAGCGGAAGGAATGCCATTGTTCCCTCAACCAGCGGGGAGATCCGAGGAGCAGGAGGAGGAGAAGACGACGATGCAAAAACAGGTCAAAAAGCAAAACAAACAAGATGGCTGCTGTTGGAGGAGGATCTGTGGTTGCCCCGAGTGACGTGCCGGGTCAGACCTTACACACACACACACACACACACACACACACAGAGGCTATGAACCTCAATTGATTGTCCTCTGTGACTGAAGACATTCCCCTGGTCCGCCTGGAGTCCACAGGAGCCACCAAGAAGCTCTAGTTCAGCCTCTTCACCAGGGGTCGGGAACCTTTTTGACTGGGAGAGCCATAAAAGCCATAGTGTAGATCCAAATGCAAATTCCTCTGTCCACGCAGCCCGGGGTGCACGGTAATCATTGTCTTTTTTTTCTTTTCGCCATCTTTTCAGTTATGAGGGTTGACGCGGATAAACTAGTTGGCTATATGATAGCCATGCGCCATCACCGGAGGAGCCATATATTGCTCGCGAGCCATATGTTCCCGACCACTGTTCTACACACATGAAGACCCCGGACCTTCTCCCCCTCCAGGCCCACCGCCAGGCGCTTGCAGGTTTTAACTGCTGTTAGCAGCTTTGAAGACAAAGTCCAGGACATTAAACATTAATCCATAGTGGAACGATGTCAGGGAGGACTTCTGCAATGTATGGTGGACACAGAGGAGCATTCAGGAGGTCTGTGTGGAGGAGACTCATCTATTCACTCACTGGAGGTCTGGAGCCAAGCCGAGCTCACAAAGAGACCAGCCTGGTGGAAGTAGACGGAAAACCTGGGGAGAACAAGCAGAGAGGAGAACATGGGGAGAACCCAGGAAGAAGAGCATGGGGAGAACGCCCATACAGGAGAAGATGGAAAGAATCTACAGGGGGAACTATGTCAGCTCCTGGATCGGACCACCCTTCCTACTAATGTCCTCTGGAAACAGTCTGTTTTCTATGTTCTCCTACCAAGGTTCCCTCCATGTTCTCCAACCTGGGTCCTCTCTGCGTCAGGTAACTCCAGACCATCTGTCCTGGGGGTGGGGGGGATCTCCCCTCTGGCCTCTTTCCAGCGGGGAGGCATTCAGGGACCCGTATCTGCTTTCCTGTAGGACATTAAGTTCCTACTCTGTACTGCAGGATGACAGAGTGGGGTTGAGTCAGCCCCCAAATATGGAGAGTGCATGTGTGTTGGGGGGTCAGGACTGAATTTCAGCTACATCAGTGATCAGTGAGGAAGAGTTGGAGCTCCAGAGGGAGCAGATATTCTGAGGATCACTGAGACAGGAAGGAGCTGAGACAGGCAGGCAGGTGGAGAGAAAGACAGAAAGACAAAAAAAAGCAAGGAGACACAGAGGTGGATGGACAGGCAGATGGACATACAGATGACCAGACAAGCTGATGAAGACAGGAAGACAGACTGACAAGCAAATTAACAAATAGGTAGATGGGCAGATAGACTGGTAGACAGACAGACAGGCAGACAGGGGGACAGCCGGTCTGGAACTCCAGAGCCCCCACCCATGACTCCATGTGCAGAGCAGATGAACTCATTGCAGACCCCATCTCTGGCCCGATCTGGACGGGCCCAGTTTCTCAGGGAGCCCCCAGGACAGTTATTTCCTCAGTCTATCAACACCTGCACCCAAAGTGGTCCATCTTGAAATTCCGGCCCGAGTCAATTCTAAGAGGATCAGATCTTCTATATTTACTCAGGGCTGCAGGTCTCTTCTCCCTCACGGTGCTAAGAAGATTACTGTTCAAACACACCCACACACACACTCTGGACAGGACCACCCAGGCCCTTGGCCAACAGAGATAACAGCTCAGCAGGTGAGCAGGATGAGGACTATTTTTGAAAATGAAGGAAAATCTCTCAGATAAGGTTTGAGGCCCAGATCAGTAGGACAGAGTAAGACCCCTGGTCCTGAGGTGGGCACAAGTGTGTGTTTACCAATCCTGTTATGTCACCAGTAACGCATCCGTCTGCCTCTGGTGCAGCAGGATCTGGCATTGCTGCGTGCGTGCCTTCACCCGAAATAGGAAACCTTTGAGGCCCGGGGATGAATGGCACGTCTTCCTGGAGCCAGCACTGCAGGATGGGCGTCAGCCCTGGGATCGCAGGACGCCGTGGGAAGCAGGCGGTGCTTCACGTGTCCAAAGAGCTCCTGTCAGCAAGCAGAAGGAAAAAAAAACCTAAACAGTTGGATTCCTTTCTAAAGTTAAATGAAGGTCAAAGGTCATGTGTCAGTGGAACGATATGTTGGGAGGAGGACAACGCTGAGTGGAATATCCGCCCATCCGTGGTGCTCCAAATAGCACCTTCGTGCATTGTGCATTCAGGAAACACAGGGGCGGGGGGGCAGAAAATAAAAAACATCTTTCGGTTGGAGCCAGCCAAATCAACACAATGTGGGCGTTACATCATCGTCTCCAGTGACGGAGCCTTGAGGGGAAAAAAGGGTTTCCATCCCATAATAGACACATAGGTGGTGTGGAGGTGAAGTTCTCCAGATGTTCTGAGGCACAACCGTAACCTCATCACATCTGTTGCCCCCATCACACAGAAGCCTGTAAATGAAAATAGAAACGCTTTCTCACCTTTATATAAAAAATAAACCTTTATTCAGAGTAATTGATAATGGAAAATTATGTTCTCTGCTCACGGAGCTGTCCCAATTCCCCCTGGCTCTCGGTCTCCAGCAGGGGGAGCCAGTGATGGTGTGGGGGGGGGGGGGGGTTCGACCTGCAGAGCAAAAAGCATCCAGAGCCCTGGGTTCCAACTGGTTGATAACTTTTATCAACTTTATTTAAATACTTTGACAACCTCACCTAACAGTGTACAGTTAGAAAACCCCTCTGGAGACAAGATGGTGGTTCAGATTTACATTACGGAGGAGAAGGAAGAGGAGGAGGAGAAAGAGATGGAGGACACAAAAACATGGAGCAAGTGTACAAAGCCGGACAGGAGACAGGAACCCAACCCTGCTCAAATGTTAACGTTGACCTTCATACGCTGTAAGCAAACGAAAAGGTTCCTGCTCTGGTTTCCCCCTGAACCAGAACCTTTCCCTTCGGCTGGAGGAGGAACTATTAAAAAAAAAAAAAGAAATAAAAAAATATCTTCACACACCCTGGCGTGACCCTGCGCTCTCTGGCTCTGTCCCTCGCTTGATTGTCACACTTTCCCAACACAGAGAAAAAAACCTAAACATGATTCTTGGAGGTGGCAAACATCGCCACGTCTCCCAGCAGGCCAGCATCTACAGGCATGTTAACAGTCTGTGACTCGGCTGGGGGCTGATCTGAGCCTCCGCCAGCCCTCCTGACCGCGGGGGAAGAACCAAGAAGCCCACTGGAGATGGTGTGTGCTGGAGGTCACAGAGAAGTACTTCTAGAAGAGGGGGGGGGACACTGACAGTGCAAAGAAGTACAAAAATAAATACTAAAAAGAGTATTAATGATGGTGCTCGCTCTCTAAGAAACATCTACCCACGTCTTCTTCTGCTGCTGAGAGGAGCCGGCTTGACAAAGAAACCAAAAGGATGCATTTAAGGGAAAGCTTGAGGACAGACTTACAATAACATGAGGGCGGGGGGTAAAAAGGGGTGACAGAGATGCTAAAATGGGTGTTCTCTATGGATGCGGTTCTGCTGCTGGGTGAATAGGTGTCTTTATCAGGCGTCTGAATGAAGAGGATACATATATTTAGACATCAATAGGTTTGTTTAAAATAGAGCTCTATCTTTCCCCGCGTCCCCGAACCCAAGAGTCTTTGCTCTCCAAAGTTCTCTCATGATCTGTGCAGAATCCAAAGCGTTAAAAGCATTCTCCGGGCTTACTGGCAGAAGGGCGAGGCCGTGGGGTCGAAGCCTTTGAAAACGTCTTTCAGTGAGGCATTGTCCTGCTCAGCCGCTGCCGGGTCCGACTGCGCTGGGCTACTGCCCCCGAATGGACTGCCGGTACCGCTCGGCTTGGCTGCCTGCTTCACCACGCCAAACAGGGACACGGGCAAATTGTGGACACCAGTGGGCGGTGCGTCAGGTGCTGCAACGGGCACCCCTTGCCCGCCAGCTGCCATTTCTCCGGCAGACCCTCCCTGGGCCGGGGCGTTGGGGGAGGGCACCGGCTTTGGCCGGGGCCGGTTGTAGCTGTTGTAACGATCGGTGCCCTGCTCCACGCTCTTCTCTGGTTCCGGCTGGTCCAGTGCAGATTTGCGGACAAATAGGGGCTCTTTGGACTTGGACTTGGAGGAGGAGGTGGTGGAAGTGTCGCTGGGTTTGGACTCGCTGCCAGCCGCATTGGGGGAGTTGTTGGAGCCCCCTCCTGAGCTGGGGCTGCTCGGGGTGTTAGTCCGTGGGTCGTACAGGCTGATGCTGCTCAACACGCTGGCCCCACCTGCTGCCCCAGGACCCACGCCCCGCCCCACCCCGCCTGCGGACAGCAGTCTGGGGTCGTAGGGGGCAATGGTGTGAGGGGGGGAGCTGGTGGGGGCAGGTGGGGTTGAGGTGGCTGGAGGAGGGGCAAGCTCAGACGGCGGCTTAAGCGATGACTTCTGGGGCTGCAGACGAGGATCCGTGGGACCCTTCCGGGCCACGCGGGGGTCAACGGGCTTGTCAGTGGGGGGGGCAGGAGGGGACTGGCCCAGCAGTAGCATGGCGGGGGCAGGGGTAGGCAGAGGAGGGGATGGGGTCTGGGATGGACTAGACCTGACCGTGTTCAAGATTCGAGACAGAAACTCAAAGTCTGGGAGGGGAGAGGAGGAGGAGGAGGAGGAGGAAGAGGAAGAGGAGGAGGAGGAGGGCTGGGGGGCGAGGGGGTCTTGGGAGGACTGGGGGGCCGAAGGGGGGGGCTGCTGCTGCTGTTGGGCTCGGGACAGGCGGGGATCCTGGGAGGAAACGGGGGGAATGCCTGGTGGGAGGGGGAGGAGGTCCTGCTTGGGGACGGGGAGGGGGAGGAGGTCCTCGGGAGACCAGGTGATGGCTTTAGCAAAAGCCGGCATGTGGAGAACAATGTCCTTCTTGATATGGCTGAACTGCTGCAGCTGCGAACGAGGGTCCCTTAGAGCCATTCCCATCAGGGGGTCCAGAGGAATGGGCACCGGTTTGTCCCGTAGAACCCGCTCTGTCTCCTCCTCCTCAGCGGCAGGCGCCGTGAGCGGCGGGGGCTTGTAGATCAGCGGGGGCTCCGCTTTGGGGGCAGCTGCCAGCCGGGCTAACCTAGGGTCTGCGGGGGGCCCCGACGAAGACGGAGCAACCAAGGAGAGGGGGAGGTCAGCTGAGGACTCGGCGGCCCGGGCCAGGCGCGGGTCCCGGGCAAGGCGGGGGTCCGCAGGGCGAGATGGAGGCGTGGCAGGGGAGGCCTTCTGGAGACGAGGGTCACTTGGGGGACCGTCCGACTTTTGAGGAACTTTGGTCTGCTGACGAAGGGTCTTCAAGATGGACGTGACGCTGCCACCTCCGTCCTCGTCCTCGCTCGAGTACCAGTTCCCTGAATCGCCTGGGAAGGATACACATGGAGTGACCGTCAGCGAAAACAGCCGGCCAGAGTTCTAAAGGCCAGAACATCAGGAGAACAGCAGACATTTCCGCTGAGACAGAGGACACGCAGCCAGGAGCCAATCTGACCCAAAGGGGTCAGAGCAAACGTCCTTCAAAAAATTAGCATATTGTGATAAAGTTCACACACAATATGCAAATTTTTTGAGAAGGACCTGTAGATGTTTCACCCACACATTTGGGCCTATTCACCCTCCGCCTAAATTTCACACAGAGCAGTTTCAGCCACCCCTACCTTCTGAACCCATTGTAATCGGAGTGCCGGTTGCCATGGTGGCCATCCTGCCATTAACATCTTAAGCCCACGAGCTCAGGTGTGTGTCAGAGCCACAGTGGAGGACCCCCACAGAGGAACAACCAGCAGAAGAAAGGCCGGGACTACCTTCAGTTTCTCTGATCTTCTCGCCCCCGCCCTCAGCCATCCTGCGAGCCCGTTCCTCCTCCTCCTGCTGCTTCTGCTGGATCCTCATGAACAGGACGCGCTGCGCCGGGGGCAGGAAGTCCGGGACAGAGACCCCTGCCTGGTTAGCAGTCACACCGTTAGCGCTGTCCTCCGCGCCACCAGACTGACCACTGAACTTCCCGGCGCCCGCCCTCTGGTCCACAGCAGAGAAACCCTGGTAGCTGTCTCCTGGGACAGACACACACACACACAGATCAGAACTCGATCCAGGAGTTAACTTCAGAGAAACACTTGGTGGGTCCAGGATTCTCACCTTCTTGCACCACTCCCTCCATAGCCATTCCCTCCTGCTGATTGAAGAAGGTGTTCATAGTGCCCCCAGCTGGCTGAGCATCGCTGGCTCCAAAGCCCCCCATCCCGGCTGACCCCTGGTTCATCCCCATGCTTGGCATGTCAGGGGAAGGGAAGCAGGGTGGGGACGAGCCCCCTGGGGCTCCGGTGGCAGCAGCTTGGGGCTGGGTTCCGGCTGGAGTCTGTGTTCTGGTGGAGGTCAGAAGGACAGATGAGACAAGCTCACAGGGGGCACAACCTGAAGTCAGTGAAAGGAGAAAGTCCCGGAGATGTTCACCTGACGGCCAGCTTCTGAGCAAGCTGTCCTGTTGGCTGGACTTTGATCTCGAACAGTGAGGGGATCTTCTTCCCTGGACAACTCCCCGCGCCACCCGCAGGAGGGGGGCCCATGTGGGGAGGGGGGACACTGGGATTTGGGGTCCCCCCCTGGAACGGACCTCCTTCAGGACAGTGGATGGGCGGGCCCACGCAGGGAGGGGGCACAGGAATAGGGCCGGAGTTTGGAGGGAGATTGTTGACCATGGGTCCTTGGTTGGGTCCAGGAGGACCCCCAAAGTCACCAGGACCGGGGCCCCCGAAGTCCCCGGGCCCCGGATTGATGTCAATGGGAACAGGCCGCGGAGGGGTGGGGAGGAGGCCCACTCCAGGAGGGGGTTTGGGGAGAGGGTTGATCCCCTGCTTCTTCAGCTCCTCCACCTCCTTCTCATCCTCTGCTCCAGCCTCTGCGTCCTCAGCCAGCATCTGGACAGGAGATCACACACACCATTTGATCAGCGATGTGTCGCACAGAGACACACAAACCTCAGAGAGGGTCTGCCAGAAAACCAGCCGAACCCATCTCAGACCACATAACGGGGGATGAGAACCTTGTTGAGCAGCTCCTGGGTGTCATCATTGAGGCTCTCGTGGGAGAACATGCACTCCTCACCGTTGACACAGTTCCCTGTGGTGTGAAAGAGCTTACAAGGGAATTCACGTGAAGACAAAAGTCAAGGAACAACAGACATGAACAAAGCAAAGAACATCCATAGGATGGCAAACTGCTGGTCCCTAAAAAGGAACACAGACATTTTCGAACAGCGCTGAAGGATATCATGCATGTAGGGACAGTGGTCGGCCCGAGCACAGAAGCCTGTGATGTAGAACTTGCACAGTTCCTTCTTCTTAGGCAACTCGATGTCGTGGCTGAAGTTGCAGTGGTCCCCCTGGTGGTGGGAGAGGGGACAATGCTGTCAGAGCGACACTGCTAAGTGATCTTTCTCCAGGTTTGGAAACGGAGAGGAAACCCACGTTGTGGTTCCATTCCAGACAAAAGAGGTCCAATATCGTAACAGGAACCCTGTTCACTACTAACTGATGTGAGATGTTCTTTAAAATCTGACCCAAAAGAACATGTTGACTTAGAAAAAGAATGTTCATCGGACATCACAGACGCCAAGAAATTATCCCGTCATAATCATTATCACTAGTTTAAATTTCCTCCTATTCATTAACAAAACCAATATCTGCAATGGACATTAGTAGTCAACGGTCCTACAAAATACAGTATACCGAATGACACTTTCGATGGCTCGTCTGTTGGCATTCCTAGCATGTGCTACTCAAAATGTCAAACACTCATCCCCTTAAAGTAAAAAATCCACTGAGCCGCCACATTAACACAGTAGACGCCTAAGTTGATGCACCGTAAAAGCCGTTTGTTGTTCATGGGGTTCCCTCTGCTTTCCGGGAGTGAGCGAGAATATTCATCAAAAATAAACGTGATCTTACCCAGGTGCACCTGCCCTCGATGTAATACTTGCAGATGGCCTTTCCTTTCTTGTCCTGGTGCTTGTCATTGTGGTTCCTTCTTCCGAGGCCTGGACCGCTGTCACCTCCCCCGCCGTCCTGCAAAACACCGACATAACCTTACCACCATGCATGTTCAGGGTCCTTCCGAGAGGGATGGATGAAAAGAAATTCAACATATGATTGTCATTTTTAAAAACAGCTTACGCCATTGTCCATGTCTCCGTGGTGGTCATCATCGTTGCCCATGTCTCCTCGGCCTCTCCCCCTGTTCCTCAGCTTGCCTCGGAGCATGCCTCTGCCTCCTTTCCCCCTCCCTCTCCCACGGCCGCCTTTCCCACCTGCTGTGCAAGTTCAAGAAAAGCTTTCTGAGTGGCAGAGCGTGCGGGACTCACCGAACGTGAGCGTCTACAAGGAGGAGTTGCAACTCTGACTCACCTCTGCCTCGGTCTTTGGACTTCTTGTAGTGACTCAGCTCCTTCGAGTAATCGTCGTAGTCGTCCTCTCCCATGTGGTCGTAGTCGTCATCCACGTACTGTGAGGACAGACACGAGCGGTCGGTCCGGTGCACCCCGGCCTGTCGATGCCCAGAGGAAGGAGGTTAACGGTTGTTGTGGAAACGGGTGCTCTCCAGTCTCATTTCATCTGAACAAACAGCAATATCCGACAGCTCAGCCTGGACATGCGGCCCAGAGGGGCTGCTTTCTCAAGTTCAAAGGAAACAACTTCCCAGCCCAGAAGTATTTCACAGGCAGGAGTATTCTGCCGGCTGCAGGTACACTCACAGCAGCTGGTGCACTGAGCTCAGGATTTGTTTCGCTGGGATTGAACCAAACAGATGTTTGACTGTGCTTTGTCTACCTCAATGTCTTCTCCATATCCATCTCCATCGTCGTTGTCGCCTCCCATCTTCCCACCTCGCCCTCGCCCTCTGCCGCCACCTCCTCGTCCTCTCCTCCCTCCCCTCATTCCTCCGCGGCCCCTCATGTTCTTCATGCGACCTTTGCCCCCTGTCAAGGAGATGGCAAGTGAGCTGATGCAGCGTTAAAGTCTACAGCACGTGGGTTTAGGAGGGCAGTCAAACTCTTCAGCGACAGAGCAAGATGTCCGTCCTCTTGGCAAACTGAAGTCACGAAAAGGTCAGAGATCTTTCTACAGTTTCACAAGAGGTAGTGATGATCTAACTGCACAATAACTGCAACATATCCCATAATGCAACAGAACACGATCAGTGTTTCTCAACGACTGCCTAAATCCCGGACCTGGACTGGGTCCAGTTTGGGCCAAGAAAGAGCCGCCTGTGGTGAAGAAGATGTGTGGATACAGTGTGACGGACGTACAGGACTGTCTCAGAAAATTAGAATGTTGTGATAAAGCTCTTTATCTTCTGTAATGCAATTAAAAAAACAAAAATGACCTTTTTCATGATATTCTAATATTTTAAGATAGGATTTTTGAGTTTTCTTAAGATGTAAGCCATAATCACCTATATTAAAATAATAAAAGGCTTGCAATATTTCAGTTGATTTGTAATAAATCCAGAATGTATGACATTTTTTGCTTTCATAATTGCATTACATAAGATAAAGAACTTTATCAAAATATTCTAATTTTCTGAGACAGTCCTGTATCTGTGGAATTTGAAATTATATGGGCCTTCAGATAAACACTGTTCTGTCAGTGCTCTGAATCAGGGTTTGAAATATTCCTCCTCCTTCCCTCCCTCCCAGGACATGAACTTCAGTGTCCTAAAGAATAAATGAGTATTTGAGTACTTTCATCTGACGATGGTGTTCTGACCCACCTCGCCCTCCACGGCCGCCTCCGCCCTCCTTGGCCTTGCGATACTGGTTGAGCTCCTTGGTGAAGTCGTCGTAATCTTCGTCAACCATGTCCTCCTCCTCCTCCCCTTCGTAGTTTTCATCCTCGTAGTCGTCATAGCCCCCATAGCTCTGCTTGTCCATCTTCATGTAGCTTGGCTTCTTTGAGCCGCCATACCCTCCGTGGGACTTTGGGCAGAGACAGATGGAGTTAAAGGGTGGACAGTGCCATTTTTGACTTAAGAATTACATTGGTTCTGTGACTGAGCTGGTAACTCAATCTGCTCGTATGTCAAAATAAATTTCCCCGTTGAAATGAATTAAAACACTACTAATTTGTTTTGTTAAGTGTTTTTAAATTCAATAAATGTACTTTATAAATAATGTATAAAAAGATACCAATTCATAAAGATTGTACGAAGATACTCATGGTGGTGGATGAGGTTTTCATTTGTTCCTCTATCCTTAACTCACCGGTTACACACTTATTGCTACTTTATGTCTAAACTCCATTTATGGACGGAGTGAAGCCGCTGCTCTTTCTAAAATCAATCTCAACCAGCTTTGAACATCTCTTCAGACACCTCGTCTATCCACATTCCTGCCATTCGCGGGACTAAATCCCCGTAAACTTCTCCCGCTTTCTCAGATGATGCCCTCCACCACCATATCTCACCTAAAGCAACTTTTCCATCTCTTCACGAACGACTCCACACCACGCACACCTCACTTGTGTTTTTACATGATTCACTCCATGCTAGCTAGCGGCAGGGTGTCCCACTGTCTTTAAACACCACTTTATGGACAACGGCAGACACAATGGTGTCAAATGCTCATCCCGCTCGTTCCTAACTAAGATCTGGGCTCTGATCACAAAGCAAATGATCCAATGAGTGACACCTTGGATCGAGGAAATCCAAGTGGATGCACTCATAAGTCAAAGATCTACTGTACTAGGTAGGCAGTGGAGTACTTACAGTGGGGGGGTACTGTGGACTGTACTCTCTGTACTTCCTCTTCTCACTGGGAGAGTAGTCGGAGTCGTCACTGAAGTCCGAGTGGTCGTCATCGGAAGATGCGTGACGCTGGCACAAAGAGAAAGACGCGTGTCATGAAGAACCTTCACTGACCTCCATCACCCACACCATCTTCTAATCATTCTGGACCAGCATAAGCAGGCAGTCTATCCCTCTTACTTTGTGTTTGGATTTGCGTTTCTTCTTGGACCTCCTCTTCTCCCGCTCGCGATCCTTCTCTTTCTTCCTCTTCCTCTTGCGGCGATGGGACCTGTCGTCGTCCGAGTCGCTGCTGGCGTGGCGCTCCCTGCTCCTCCGCGGCCGCTCCCCAGGCCCGTCTCCCGGCACCTCACCTCCTCCACCCATGTCCTCACCTCCGCCGCCCCCTGCGCCAGGAACCCCTCCCCCTGGCCCTTCCTCCATGTCTGCGCCATCGTCTTCCAGCTCACCCTCCTCCAGCTCTCCATCCTCTGGCCTGTGTGCACGGAGAACCCATGTTGGTTATTTTTTTAACAGGAAACACAAAATGTCTCTCAGGTTATTTTAAAAAGACACGTAATAAAAACGCAGCAGAGGATTCTTCTCCTAAGAGGGACTTTACCTGCACACGGTGGAATCACCAGTATATTTCATGACAAAGGTAACTTTGAGGGATCGTTTGACAAGAAAAGCTAAAGAAGTGAACTCCTGGGACAGGGCTTGGAGCCCCGTGTTCTCCTGGAGCGTCCAGGTCTCAGGGACCCAGCTGGGTGAAAACCACACCTGCTACCATGCTTCAAAGCAAAATGCTTGGCTTGGTTTCAAAACCTCTGCTGATGTTGGCTCGGCAGCAATGAAAGGCAGGGTTGTCTTTCCCGGTGTGCATGTGGCCCAGACAGCTGTACTGGCACAGGGCCATGGCTTCTCACAAAGGGGCTCATTTCCCCTGTGCAGGTTGAAGGTATGAGGTCAAAGGTCATGTACATACGCACCAGCGGAAACATCGAATGAAAACAGGAGTGATTTTCAAGTTACTAAGTAGAAATAATAAAAACTTGTGGGGATGGAGGGAGTTAAAGCGCACACACATAAATTATAAAAACCTTCGCATTTAAGCTCTTGGCAAAGAATTATGGCTAAAACAAGCCCCTTGGGAACTCTCATTTCACCTCTGGGAATCCTCTGCCGCCCCCCTCCATGACAGCACCCACACAGAGAGGCAAGGCCTTTGCTGCCACGCCAACATCAGGTTACCTGATGTTCACACACACATCTGGTGTCGACGGCTCAACAAACTGAGATCTACAGGGCATCAATAAATCTCACTGATCTTGTGGTATAATTACTCCTCATAGTCCATGGAGCTGCTAAACCATGGAACTGCCATCAGGCTAAACAGAGTGCCTTTGCATGAGCACAAATACTGACATTGAGTAGGACGATAGCAAAGTTTTTCTGTGTGCAAGCAGAGCGGCTGGAACAGTGGTGCCATCCACCTGCTTCCAAATTAAGTGCTCTGGCCGTTGACATATCTGCGAGAACGTCATTGTTCACCAGAACGATCAGATCAGTGAAGGCCTGTGGTTCAGAGACGTTTCCAGCTGCCATGGATGACTGGTGACCTGGTCCTCGGCTCATTTCGCCGGAGCACCGAGTTCACAACGTCAAAGCAAAACCTGCGCCCCTGAGGAACTATCAGAACTTTCTTTTCCAGGTATAAACTGTATGATTGAGACCCCATCCATATCAATAATGACATCATGGGAAATAATCAATATTCTGCCTTACAGGTCCATGTCAGCGAAGATTCATTAAGCACCCAAAATACCCTTATTTTGTCCTCGGTGCATTTTCCTACAAGCAGGTGAGATGTCAGTAGCAGTTATTTTAGTTATTTCAAGGAGTCAATGCTCTCTGCAGACCCTTCCACGGCAAAACCAGAGGAAAAGAACTGACACTCTAGTTTACACCAAGCTGGTCCCCTGGGGGGCAGGACAGGTACATTCTACCTTAATCTGTAAACTCCACCCTGCCTCTTCTGTCATTCTAGGCACAACAAAATAAAAATAGGCTTGCACTGAAACTGTGCGGATGCTTAATGGCTAAAAGTAGCTCTACAGCAAACATATCAAATGACAACAGCCCTGACACACAGTGTCTGCAAATTTCCAAAACAGTTCTTTGTTCTCCTGGCCTGAACACTTTGCAACTCTTTTGGGCTTTTCTGCTTTACCTTGGCAGCTGGTCTTTTTACAAACATCACAAACTTAGATGGTAAAAACTCTGTATCACTGCTGGCAAATGCAGTAAAGCTTGCCTGTGTGTCAAAGTATGCCTGAGCATGGCAGGACACACACGTTGTGAGGAAAACTGTCATGGTCGCAGTGGAAGGCTCTGCAGTCCCATGCCAGAATAACAGAAGCCAGCTTCTGACAACAAGGGAGTGGCTGAGTCTCGAAGCACAAACTCATGGGCTCCCTGACCTGCTGAGATAGTATACACACATCACCTGTTGCAAACACTATGCCAAAACTGCTGAAAAGTTCTCCATTTCAGTCGTAGCGATGGGACTTCTCTACCGCTCAGCACTTAGCAGATCAGGTAAATATTAATAGAGGTATGTTAAAACACACACACTGTCTCAAGGGTGGGACCACCAGCAGGGGACTTGATGAACCCCTGTAGCAAAAAGTACGAGGTCATCATTTTATCAAACATATCAACAAGTAGCACCCTAAAGTTGACCAGTATGGGGGCAACCATCGAGCAGTGTTTTTGTCCCTTGAATACAGGAGGACAACTGCAGAAAGTTCTGCAGGGTCAACAGAGCACAACATAACTCCCCTCCCTGTTGGGTGAGCAGATGAGGGATTCATCATGAGCTCAGACACCAGAGTCCAGAACTTGGACCACTACTATTAATCAAGGGCCAGGACTGAAGGGGGGGGGGGGGCTGGGGTACTTACTGTGATGGGTTTTCTTCGTGTTTTGCACTCAAAACCATTGGAAAAGTTTCCCCCCTGACATTTGAGACACTAGTGGGGTTTGGGGGACTTGTAAATGGGACCAACTAAGCACCATCAGACAAATTTTGCCAACTGGGGACTGTAGGAAAAAAAAAAATCTTGTGTTTTACTTTAAATCTCTGGGATGCTTTGCAGACGTTTTCCACATTAGTGGAGGATTTTTGTGATGTTTTGGACGAGTCAGTGGGGGAACGACTGTGAACAAAAGGGACATGTTACACAAACATCCATGGCAAATACGTAGCACTATTTGGTTTAGGGTGAAGGGTGCTGATTAGGCATGAATCGATTTAACGTGTTATTTTAAATAAAGCTTTGGCTTATTATACTTAGAATAGCGGCTTCACGATGAGTGGAAAGGGCTCAGGCTAGCGCCTGATATGAGAATACACACCGAGTAAAACTTTTCAAGTGCGTAGTGGAGGATACGGCGACGCAGCGCTTAGCACTGTTTATCGACCGAGCGAAAAAAAAACATGAGAATTACCGTTTAAAACCCCACCACCGTCCGGTTAACGAATTATAACGTCGTTAAGACACCGACGGGTATCTTGCATCGCGACCGTCAGGGTCGATTTTTATAAAATAAATGTATGCTACTATTAGCAATTAGCTTAACTCTCTCGACAACTTCAGCTAGCAAGGAGGCTAAAGTTGCTAGGTTAGCCGTAGAGTAGGCATTCCGATAGCGTTAAGACGGTCATTTGGATTCTCCCAGCTGTTGTCGGGACGGTATTTGGGTCTCTAAAAAACACGGATAGTTGTGTTTTAGAGCACCACTCAGTCGGCGAGCCGGGCCGGACAGTGGGCGAGGAGTTAACCGATGCTTTATATTCGCTCAGGTGGCTAACTTTGGCTGGCGGTGAAGTGTGTTTGAGCAGCAGTTTCGACCTCGTCTTTTGTCTTCAGACAAGTTCGCTTGAGTCGACTGATCGTTGCGTGGTTTAGATAAATAAAAATAAAGGGACAAAAATGTTATCCCAGGTGCTATTTCGCCTCCCAGTTGGCGTTTGTCGTGTCAACATGGCGTTCGTTACCTCTGTACTCGTTTTCCAGAAAAGGCAGGTTTAGTCCCTCTGACAGAAAAAAAAGAAAAACATCCCGGGCTTTTGTGTAAAAGCACAGGACAAATAAATAAATGTCATTTAAATATGATTGTAGAATTACTCGACCTTTCGTCAGTCAGGAGACTGTTGTGTTCGTGGTTGGTAGTTGGGGAGTTTGGATGGACAGTCATGCTTTCCACAGCCATTTCCTCTGACCGTAAGCTACATTGAGGTGCGAAAAATTAACACTCGATACTGGAAATCTACTGGCTTATGCGTCACTTCACTAGTATCTACTGGTTGTTTGGTTTTAGGCAGTTTCAGTTCATAGTAGGCAATTCTCCAAATACAGTTGTAAGGTAAATATGATGAAATTGAGTCCTGACGTTCTCCGTCCTACTGAAGCGATGTGAAATGACGACTGATAAACTTAAAATGGCCGATCGTCTTCTCCAAAGTCAAACGGGGCGGGATTCTCCGATGGTGACGTCACGGCGGAGGGCTCCTTGGCCCTGTGTCACGGAAATTGCCGACTGCGGGCGAAGGGTAAAATATGCCGTGCCCGTTGACTCGCAGGCACGCTGGCGGTTTCCTGCAGCCGAGAAAACAACTCTTTCGTATCTACCGTGTTAGATCTGAAATCACTGGCTTCAAAATAATCCTGACTGATGGATTAAAATGGCCGCTATAGTTTCCACATTTGCACATCTTGGTCGCCTGTTAGATCCTGCATGTGAGACTCAGGCAAAAACACACCAGTGATTTTTTAGCGTCTTTTCTTAAAATTGTTTTTTGAAACTTGAATAACACAACGCTGGTTCACTCTTCTGCTATTTGTATTGTTCATCTTCCCCGTCGAGTCTGTAAGTAAAAATATAATTATTCACTGAAATGGATTGCATATTCATTTTGAACATTTCAACGGCATGGCCTCAGTTCCCATTGGTCAAAGAGTCTCTTAAATAAAATGATTCAATCCATCTGTTAAAAAATCATAATCATTAAAATGCTTCAATCCCAAAGTGACTTGTATAATCCGCCAGGTGTTTTATTGATGATTGTATGGTTTCTTTCCTCCAGCATAAGCACAAATCTAAGCTCATGAATCTCTGCTCATGTCCTAAAATGAATACATTAAATTGATACGGTTTCAATTGTTCAAAATAATTGACAAAAAAAAATCAATGCGGCAATTTTTATTTTTCCCCGAACAGAAAATTAACAGTTGACTTGAGAATAACCAGAACATTCCCAAAATGAGAAAAATCCCAATATGATCCATAAGATCATTTTTTCTAACTAGCAGACCTATTCCGCATAAGGGGCTTCTGAATGAGTGAAACTACTCTTAATCTGTCAGTTAATGCTAGTTGGAGACAAAGTAAGGAAGGCAACATGGGGCCCCGGCAGGAGGCTCCACTGGCCCAATGCAGTTGGGTGCAATTCCATTTTTTTCCCCTCAGGCGGCATGTTTGTGAAAGTCTAAACGCAGGGAAAAGTTTTCCCTGCTCCCCCAGAGCTTTGCCGGAGTCCGGAGATATTTGTTAAGCAAATACACGGAATAAGAAAAACCCTCCGAGGTATTTCTCGGCGCCAATAAAGTAATTTCAAACGATGAAACAACCGCCATGTCATCATTCCACAACACATTTTCTACTATATTTGTGTACAATTACTGAGAAAAACTATTCAAAAGCAGAAGTGGCGATTAAGCATTCAGACTGTCTACATCCGCGTAAATATTCACATTAGTGGGTGATATTGATCAAAAAGTTACTTAAATGCAAATATAAACAAAATAAATAAAACAAACAAATCATTTCCGGCCTCTGGTGATGACATAATCACCCCACTGAGCGACGTGGGGTGATGATGTCACCGCGCCGCTCAGCGGGGCTGTAGTGTTGTTTGAAAAAAAAAAAAAAGTGCCGCTGTGGCCGACCAAACGTGCACTTTCCCGCCGTTCTCCCCGTCGTCTTGGTCGCCTGGAGTGGTCGATATGATCGAGAAGGAGGACCCGGTCATCAGTGAGGAGGAGGCGGCCCAGTACGACCGGCAGATCCGGCTGTGGGGCTTGGATGCCCAGAAGAGGTCAGTTAGCATCTCATGCTAACGCTGCGGCGCCCGTTGTATTTGAGTCCTTCCCCGCTGCACTGCTACATCCTGTTAAAAAGTCATAATAAGGAGTGAACAGCAAACAGTGAACACAAGCTAATGCATGCACAGGATTCACAAAAGAATGGTCTGATGATCTTCATGCGTTGTTTTTTCTAAGTGTATCAATTAATCGCCCCCCTCCCTCTCCCCCTCCAAGACTACGGGGGTCCCGGGTGCTCCTGGCAGGTTTAGGTGGTTTGGGGGCCGAGGTGGCCAAAAACTTGATCCTGGCCGGTGTGAAAACTCTCACCCTGCTGGACCATGAGCAGGTAAACGAGATCTTAACCGTGGACACGTTCACCTGCATGTAAACAATGTGTATGTATTAATGCTATAATTATAATGATTCATTTATCACCTTCTTATTCTTTCTCGCGTTGCACTTCGTTTCTTGCTTATTTTTCATGTTAGGGTTCCCGCTCTTGCTGATTTTTTTTTTAATTCAGACTATATTTTATGTAGTAAAATGTGTGGTAAAAAATAAAATGTTTAATAATAATTTTATTTCATTCATTGCTGTTTCTATGGAAAGCACTGCTACCAAGTCATTGATTGTTGAAGACTTTTGCTTATTTTGTTGCTGATTTTCACATACTTTTTGTTGTATATTTGGCATAGGGATGATCCAGCTAATTTGCTGGCCATTATTAATTCTGGAGGATGTGAAAGTTATGCTTTCTGATCTTCACATGTTTTTTTCTTTTTCCAGAATGCTGAATTCAGTCACACAAATTTGCTGAGTAGAGAGTTGGCAAATTAGCAAACACTGTATTTTTATTTCCTTTTATTTATTTATCACACCAGACTTCATTTTAAATTCTAATCTGTGTTGTTTTTTAACTTCGCCGTGAGTAAGAAACATGCTTGTTAGCCCTGACCACTGACTTCCCATCAGGAGGCCTATGTAAGCTTCCATTTGATTATCTTGAGAAGACTGAAATAACTTCTCAATGGATGAAAACACAAATATCAGATGTTTATTATCGGATCTCCGAAGCTCATAGATGTCAAATTTGTGTTCCATGTTTCTAAAAGCCCATCTTGAAAGGGCTCCTCATGGAGGAGTTGAGCAGTGAGCCTGAGAGACAGACATGTTGTAGGACGACCCCAAAGCAGACACACCTGCAGAAAGGACTCCTCATTCTCTGTCTGTGCCTCCATCAGGTGACGGAGGAATCATGTCGAGCTCAGTTCCTGGTTCCGGTGACTGCCCAGGGCCAGAACCGGGCCAAGGCCTCGCAGGAGCGGGCGCAGAACCTCAACCCGATGGTGGAGGTGCACGCCGACATGAACCGCATAGAAGACAAACCTGACGACTACTTCCTGCAGTTCGATGCGGTGAGTGGGAGCTAGGACTCTGAGACATACACACACACACATACACACGCTTCTTGGCCAGGATTTAAAGATGCAGAGAACTCAGATGAAGGCAGAGACCTGACCCTCACTTTAAACTGCATTTATGACTAAGTACCAGCAGGGGGCACTGTGAAGCAGAAAAGATGCTCAACTTTTCTTCTCATTGCCTCAGTAAACACATGACCGTATACTATATAGTTATGTCTTCACTGAAAGCGCGACTTTTACCGTATTTTCACAACCATAAGGCGCAACGTACTAAAAGGCGCAGTCTCAGTTATGTGTGCCATTATTGTATTTAACACATACATAAGGTGCACCTGATTTTAGGGCACGGGTTTTATATACAATCCACGGCCACACTTCCCCCTTTAACGTTCTCATGGTGTCCTCTACTACG
This sequence comes from Fistularia commersonii, assembly GCF_037954325.1. NCBI lineage: Eukaryota > Metazoa > Chordata > Actinopteri > Syngnathiformes > Fistulariidae > Fistularia > Fistularia commersonii. The sequence goes on from NC_141286.1 coordinate 10,923,464, forward strand.
TCCGCCTTACAACAACAACACGCACACCCAAGCATAAAATTGTGTGTATTTAAAAGTAGAGCAGGAGCAAAACTGAGTTTGGTATTCACATTTTTTATTGGTAATCGTCATCAATCAAACCCATTGAAGTCCTCATCCTCTGTTTCTGATTTGAACAGCTGTACTTAATCTCCATCAAGCATGCCGGGTTTACTTTCTTCACTGTAAGAGTCACTTTCTGTACTGTGCAGCTCCTCGGAAATGATGCCAGCTTTTGCGAAAGCTCGAACGCAAGTGCCAGCAGACACGTTAGCCCATCTACAATCCATTGGCAAATTGTGGCCCCTGCGTTGCCTTCCGATCTTAGTTAAACTGTGGTCTCCAAGAAGACTTTTCATACCCCGTTGTGCATATGCACAACGGGGTATATCGCCACCGTGCCGGTCCCCTTCCTCTCCGCAGTTTGACCCACTGGGATGACGAAAGTAAGCGGCACCTTGTCCATGTTAGTGATATGGCTGGGCTGGATGTGTTTGTCGTCAAAGTTTTTTCAGAGTTTTTAAAACAACAATGTTCTGCATAACGCACATACCTGGTCTTTTCATATACAATGAACGCCCACACTTCCCCCTTTAACGTTTTCATGGTGTTCTCTACTACGTCTGCCTTACAACAACAACACACAGAGGGCGTGCTGTGCTTTAGGGCGCGTTGCACATTTTGAGGAAAATCTAAGACTTTTATGTGTGCCTTATAGTCGTGAAAATACAGTAACAATACACAGACACAACCAGGTCACAGTCCTACATTTCCACTGGTCCTTCAAATGTGTGTGTTTGGGTAAATTTACACTTGCTTCTGGCGCTGCCATGATTTGCAGCCTTTCCTGTGGTTTTGTTATTGAGGTATAAGAGAGCAAAAAGAGGTACAAGACAGACCTCGCCTCACCACCCTTTTTGTAATTTCATGTCTGCAGGAGCACCAAATTCAGGGTGTCTATTGTCACATGTTGTCCAAAAACGAGTTTCCTTGCACAGTGAAATTCTCATTTTGCTCCCCACGATGAAGTCAGAGAGGTAGCAAAAACCCTAAAACAATAGGTATGTTATTGCAGATGTACTGCTTCTGAAGATCGGTGGTGGTGACGCCCCCTAGTGGAAGCTGTTTACATGTGGTGTTGGCAAGGGAGGAGGAGAGCCAGCGCTGCAGAGATAGTGAGCCTCCACCCTGCTAGGACCATAAACAGTCCAGGCCTGTCATCTCATGGATACTTCTTGTCCTCTTTTCCTCTTGTTATCTTCAAGCGGTGCGTGTCAGGCCTGATAGGGCTGGTTGTTCTGCACACCGCCCTTGTTTACAAGCCTCCGTGGTGGCCGCGGCCTGTCCATCGGCTGATCGGCCACAGCTACAGATGAGCCCAAGGCCTCCTCTGACATTGTCAGCAGGCTCCTTAAGGATTCACTGAAATCAACAGAAGGTCCGAAGGTGCCGTGATCTTCTTGGTCTGGTCCAGAAAAGAATCACAGCAATCGGAGTTGACCGCCCTCTAAGATGTTTATCTTTAGCTAAAATAAAAGCATGTTGTTTTTAAATAGAATGGGCTGCTAAGGCAACGCAACCCCGTCCATCAAAATAAACCTTACCTTGAAAATAAGCGGGCCACTGTTCTTGGCTTGAACACTAACCTTGAGTTTAGCTGCCGCTGAGGAACTATCAGACGAGAGCAGCCTATCTGTAAATTGAACCCACCGCCATGTCCCCCCCAGGTGTGTTTGACTGGCTGCCCCCGTGACCTGATGCTCCGCTTGGACCAGCTCTGCTCGCCGCGCAACATCAAGGTCTTCTGCGGTGATGTCTACGGTTACTATGGCTACATGTTCTGCAACCTGGGCCCAGAGCACAGCTTCGTGGAGTGAGTTCCTCAACTCGGACCAGATGTTCTCAGCATGGCAGTTGCAGTTCCATCCTTCTCCAGCAGAGACCCCGCTGGAGAAGCTGCACCACCTCTAAGAACAGGCTCAGGTCTCCCAAAGGTCAAAGGTGGAACCTGGAGAAGCCAGGCTTGTGATTGGCTCCCACAAATTCTTCCAAATTAAAAAAAACCCGCAGAAGTCATGTGATGGTCATGGGAGCTCTGAGAGGTCGTTTGTCTTCAGTCACTGGTTTCTTCTTAAACCTCTCTTGCTTTGTCTCCAGGGAAAAGCCCAAAGTGGTGAAGCCGCCTGCTGAGCCCAATGACGGCCCTGAACCAAAGAGGGCCAAAGTGGACACCAGCGAGACCACCATGGTGAAGAAGGTTTGTAGACTCCAAGGTCTCTCGTAGCCTTAGCGGTGAAAGAGACCTAAAGGCAGGATGGAAGTCTTCAAATGGAAGATCCTTTCCACTTGCTGTTTGTTTATGTTCCCAAAGCAGGGGGTGTCGGGTGCCCTGGTGGTCCCTCTGGTAACACCTCCTGTGGTTTGATGTGTGGACCCTACAGACGTCCAGCTTTTGCTCGCTGAAGGAGGCCCTGGAGGTGGACTGGACCAGCGAGAAGCGCCGTGCCACTCTGAAGAGGACGCCGGTTGACTACTTTCTGCTGCAAGGTACTTCAGGCTTGCCTACATTAATGAGAATCTTTTAGCTGCTTCACAGCACTGTACTGGAGCCTGTGGAACCCATGTTATTCAGGCTAGCATTGGCCTACGGGGCAGTGGGCACCGGAGATCTGCTGATGTTCTTGTTTTTTTTGGATGCAGACAGTTTCCACAGACAGCATCGACTAAAGGTCGTGAACAAATCTAGAGGGGTCATTATTCAAAGGGTACATAAAGTGGAAACTGAGACTGTGTGGGAACCCTGGAGAGACCAATACTCTCAAAACAAGAAGATGCAAACTGCATGTGGGCCAGGGGGCCCTGCCAACCCTGAGGCACCCTTGCCCCCTCAGCCACATGAGAACACCTCCTTCCCGTTTTGGTGTTATTTAGGGTCTCATAAAGCTGCGGTTGTCCGTCCTCAACACCATTGTCACCAACCAGCTTACTTTCCATTGCAGGCTGGCCGTCCATGGCCGGTCATGTGAAACCCAGCGTAGAAACAGAACACCTACGCCGCCTGACACGGACGGGTGCACAACAACAGGAAGTCGCCAGGAAATTGGTGTTTGGCACAGGTTCTCAGGCTGAGTGTCCCCCCGCGAGCACCCTCTGTGCTGCCTGGGAGGATCCCAGCCAGGCCCTAGTGTGCTTCTTGGGGGGCCAGAGGTCAGCTGTGGGTGCGGAATGACCTAGAATCCGATTGACCAGTGACCTTTCAATCACAGGAAGAACTGAAACCGAGTCGGGCGATACATCCCATAATATGGTTAGCATTTTAAGAGAGATGCAGAGAACGGTACATAGCTGAGGGGGAGGGTCATTCACTGGTCACCGTGATTTAAAGGGGTGGAGTATCAGCTGACCCTGATAAAGGAGGCGGTGTCTATCAGCCAACGGCTGTTCAAACCCTCCCTCAGATCACTGCTCTCACAGGTGTGAACCTTGTGAACCTCCTGGCCGTGTCCAGGAGTCACATGGTTCTTCGGGATTGGCCTCCTTATTAGCAATTAACCCACCCCCCGCGCCCAAACACACCCAATTAGAGCTGAAGGAGTTGGAGTGGAAAAATGAAATAGGTCCACATGTTACAATAAGGCTTTTCAGGAATTAGGACCCAGTGGATCTTCAATATCTCACTGAGAGGAAGCAGAATTGGACTTCATACACACATACCTCCTGGCTGTGGGTGGAAACAGTGTCCCCAGAGCTTTGAATCCAGTGACACATGCACATACACAGGAAGTGCTGAACTATTTTCTGCTATATGTCTATATTTGGAGACAGCTGTGGGTCTGTGCGTGATTTAACCTTTAGATGTCAACACCCAGCACAACCTCAGAAGCTCATGATCAGCATTGATCATTTTGGTCTTCACATACACATGTACATACACACGCCCTTGGAGATGCTATCACTGTTCCATGTGTGCGTGCACATTATTACACCAGGTTATGAAACTGAGGCGCAGTGACTGCAGCAGCAGGTTGTGTGTGAGCATGCGTGCATGTGTGTGTACTCTGGAAAGGTGCTGTGGGCGAACTTCCTGGGTTAATGGATCCGCAGGAAGACTGTGGGCAAAGCCTGAGCACTGTATTCACGGTTTTGAGAATAGCAATGTGGTGGCTGTGGCTGCGTTAGTGGGGTGTGTGATGAAACAGTTATAGGTTATACACACACACACACACACACACACACACACACTATTTTGTATCCCGGGGCCATAGGAAAATGGTTTTCTGTGAAAGCTGACGCTCCGAGGAAGGTAAAATAAGAGACCCGTCGTGGGACCGTCACCCACATTTCCCTGTCCCCCTCCCGCGCAGTCCTGCTGAAGTTCCGCATGGACAAAGGGCGCGACCCTGACCCCCAGGCCTTTGCTGAGGACAGCCAGCTGCTGAGACAGATCCGTGACGACATCCTGGAGAGCCTGGCCGTGAGTGGCGACCTCCTGAGCGAGGACTTCATCAGGTGAGGGCCTTTAGGAGCTTTGGCCTCCTCTAACATGATGTTTTTGGCCGTCCTTCTCCTGGAGGGGTCAGCCCTTCATCACCTTCTGCATGTCTGCAGCTTCTGCTTTGCCGAGATGTCTCCGGTATGCGCTGTGGTGGGTGGAGTCTTGGGACAGGAAGTAGTCAAGGTGAGCATTCTGAGCGCAGTGGCATGCAGCTCTGGGTTCTAAGTGTTGTCATGACAATATACAGCCCCCCCCTCGGGTTCGCCACCCTCAGTCCAGAAACAACCAGCAGGTCCATTGAAGACTCTAAATTGCCCGTAGCTGTGAATGAATGGTTGAATGACAGCCGACCCTTCCAGGTTAAACCCTAACTCTTTCTCCTATTAGTCCGCTGTCATTGGCTCCTAAACCCTCTGAGCCGGTCAATCTTCCTGATCTGCTCCATTGTCCTTCTGCAGGCCCTCTCCCAAAGAGACGCTCCACACCGCAACTTCTTCTTCTTCGATGGCCGTAAAGGCCACGGTGTGGTGGACTACTTTGGACCCAACTGACCCCGTCCTTCAGCCAGACTCTGTCTTACAACATTGTGGATTTGTTTTGTTCAATTTGTACTTTTACAATAAAAGAGGTTTCTGTGGAAAAGCTCTCCTGTTGTTGGAGCTGAACATTGGTCAGGTGTCCTCTCAGGCTGACCCCACTCCCTCCCAAGGCTCCAGGCTCTCAAAGTTAAAGCTTTGGAAAGATGTTTTCAAAATGTCTTGAGGTGGAATCCCTTTTCTGGTTGCTTCCATTCAGTGTTTGATCAAGATGTGGACCTGTATTTGCCAGGTGCAGGTTAAGCCCCGTCTCCTTCCCTCAAATCGCCTCCACACCTCAGTTATACATTATGGTAAACAATGGTGGAGGCAGGTGAAGGTGTACGGGGTGGGGGGTGATCGCTGCTTCTCCTGCCTGTGGGACCAAGAAGATTAAGTCTGGCATCCTGTAAATACTCTGCTCTTTCATTTGAACCTTAAATCTGATTCTCCCCCCCTCGATTACAATCCCAGGCAGGCACCCACTCTCCCTTCCTGTCCCCAAGGCTGACGTTTCCACTGGGGGTGGTGGTTGTTACAACAGTCCTGGCTAGCAGGGGGCACTAGCTTAGCATAGCCTGATGGAACAAAGGAACCCATAGTTTCCGCTGTGAAGCCCACAAAGCAACCTGCGGTAGATGTAGGTTAAGATGACTACACTGGCAAGGAACCATTGAAACAGAACTTTAAACTAAATTCCCCTCGTCTCAACCTTGAGCCTCAAACTCCACCGACATAAACATGACTAAAAATCAGGGTCTTGCTCCCCTGCTGCCGGAGCACCAACGCCCTGCAGGTGACGGGAGAGAAAAAAAACATCAGCACAGTTGTGTTTATTTATTTCTTTATTTAAATGGTACAAAAACTTCAGTTGTAAAAAATACACAATTAGAACAGACAGATCTCTTTACATGAAGCTGTGGGGAGGAGTGATTGAGTGAGTGTGGGGAGCTCATTTTATTTCTAGGTTTTATTTCTTGGTTTTATTTGCAAAACCAAATCTGATCTTAGGTGGTGCTGTTTTCCTTTTCTGTCATAAAAAACAACCAAAAATGACCTAAAAAAAAAGGCTCAAATCAGGATTTGTTAAAAATTCTCCCATTTTTAGCAGCAGCTGTGAGCTCCTTCTCTGACCTGAGGACCATCAAATGCTTTGACTGTGGACCTCCGGAAAGACCCTTAACCTGAACCTTTTCTGAATCCATGCAAAGAAAACGGGAACGATCACAGAGACTCGTTTAGTTAAATAACTTAATATAAATGAATGCTGTCAGAGATGACAGGGGACAAAAGGCTCTCCAAGACAAGACCAAGAAAACCACCAGAGAAGAGGAAGCAGACCTCTCTCTCAGCTCTGTGGACATACCTCAAGAGGGTGATCACAACTGTAAACCTGAGGAGACACCAGGCACTCCCTGAACGCAACGTGGACTTCACGTGGGGCTGTGTCATATGTATCTGAGCACCCTGAGAGGAACAGAAGATCTAAGAACAGGGGTGGGCAAACTACGGCCCGCAGGCTACATCCGGCCCATTGGTCTTTTTAATCCGGCCCGCCAAAGATTGGTACAGAATTCATACTTGATGTGAATGATTGAACGATTGGATCAATAAATGTGGGACTTCACACAGGAGATTATTTAATTTATGAGATTATTTAATGAATGACACAGATTGGCTTTTTGATTAAGCCTTTACTGTTGACATACTGACACAAATGAATGAGCTGGATGTGAATCTACAAGGAAAAAAGCGGTTAGTGCATGAAATGCACACAAGCGTCAGATCCTTTAAGATCCTTTAAGATCCTTTATTTTCAAAGCAAATGTCAGATAAAGTTCAGACAAATGTCAGACGAGTCTGATACTGTTAACAATTTTTTTCTTAATTTTTTATATGGATCGTATTTTGTACTGACCTGGCCTGTCTGTCAAATTTTAAAACTCAATGCGGCTCCTGGGTCAAAAATTTGCCCACCCCTGTCCAAGAGGAAAGCTCCAAGAGCAAAACCAAGAGCTCCCTAACTGCTCGTGCAGCCGAATTATTAGTCTGGGGCAGAAATGTCGAGGAGAACAGACACAATAAATAACTCATGAAATGAAGGACGACTCTGCGATACTAAGCCTACTTTCAAAATAAATGAAGGTAATCAGCAGAAAATAAGGGAAAATAGGGGAAATACATTAGTTGAAAATACTTTTCTCTCTCTCTAAAAGATCCAAATCATAACTTTGTTTTTTTGCTTCATTTTCTCCTGAAGACCTCAGGAGTCCTTCTCAAATCCACTGGATTCAAAATTCAAAACGTCTCACCCACCTCCCAAAGAACAGACAGAAGAAAGAGACTCACAATCAGGTATCAGTGAAGTGTGTTTGTCTGTGCAAATACTTGTCAGCCGATTTTTTCGTCATATTTAAAAAGCATGTTGATATAGTGACGCCCCCACTCTATGCTTCCCCCACACGAGGGGTATAACCCTGAGACATTCCAGGCATTGCCACAGCAACGTACAGTTTCACAGTTTACGAGAGCCACATGCGAACACTGTCAGCTAACGTCAGGGCTAAAGCCGAGACCAATGTCAAGGCTAAGGCACATACTAAGGTCAAGGCCAGAGCCCATGCTATCATAAAGGCTGAAGCCCCTGCTAACATCAAGGCTAATGCCAATGCTAGTGTCGGGGCAAAAGATCAGGCTAATATCACAGCTATAGTTTATACTGTCATCAGGGCTAAATCCAAGTCTAACGTCAAGGCTAAAACCAATGCTAACATCGACGTTTAAACCCCATGCTAACATCACCGTTTAAGCCCTATGCTAACATTAAGGCTAAATCCTAGGCTAAAATCAAGGTTTAAGTCCATGCTAACATCGTTTAGCCTGAACCCATGTTAATACAAATGCAGACAACAGAGTGCAGTGGCTTCTGGGAACTTTGAAGTTTGGATTGAATCAAGTTTTTCTTTAGAAACATCTTAAGACCATGGATGATTCTTTAGACAACAGACACAGATACTGACACACAGACACATACACACATGCTCACACACAAGTGGTCCGGTAAACATAAGTAAGCAGAACAGACAGGGTCCACAGGCATCACTAAAGCAGGCCACTAGGTGGCGCTGCCACAGTTCATATCAGTCCCATATCTTGGTCCAAACATGTCAGGCTGTGCCCCTGCTGACCTGGGGACAAGCATTCCCATGGTAACTAGGGATCCCTCTATACCAGCGCGTAACGAGGGTCCAGGACACCAGCGACAAGGTGAAGGAGGCCACGCCAGGCTTGCTGCCAGTCCTGCCAGGCATCAGCAATGACGGCGTTCTGTGGGAGGGCACACACAAACATTCCGGGGGGGGGGGGGGGGAAACCAGCGCTCATCTGAGATGAATGAAGAACTTACATCTGCAGTTAACACTTCCTGCCATCAGATCCAGCCCACACGCTCATACACTTCCACCTGCTGACTGAGCATGTAGATGGTTGACTGAGCATGTAGATGGTTCTGTGCTCGGCAGACGTGTGTGTGTGTGTGTGTGTGTGTGTGTGTGTGTGTGTGTGTGTGTGTGTGTGATCCGTGTCTGAGTAAGAGGTTGGGTGAGTGATGTCGTTGTCTTCATTTATATGAAGACAGGCAGAGGAGCGTGAGTGTGTGTGTGTGTGTGTGTGTGTGTGTGTGTGTGCGTGTGTTTCTAAATAGAAGTGAGTAAGGGAAGGGGGGCCCTGCCAACTCTTCATGCAATGGGGGGGCACTGAAGGGGGACTTAGATAAATAAAACCCTTACTACACACACACATACAAACACACTCATACACATACGGTGCATGACAAATTATAAATGATTGAAAAATTGAAAAGCCATTTGTACTGATAAATTTGTTTTTTTTTTGTCAAAATGGAGGAAAGGAGGAACAAAATTAGAGTAAACAGATAGGAAGTTGATGGATGGACTTTGTGCGAGGGGAAGGAAGAACCTCTACGTCTTCTGAAAAGAAGCCGCAGGACTGAGAGGATTTTTGTATCCAGAGGTGTGAAGGTGAAACCCCCCCTCCCACTCACAAACACATACACAAGTATTGATCAAACTGAACTTCTGATATGAAGCACACGCACACATACACACACACACATTCTTATCAATCTATTAAGTTCACACATGATTTGGGCCTTTGTATTTGCGTGCATGTGATATTGTGCATGTTTGTGTGTGTGTGTGTGTGTGTACGCGCGCTCTTTGGTCATCGTGTGTGTGTGTGTGTGTCCATGCTCCATTTCTGACCAGAGCCAACTGCCCCCCCGCTCCTCAAGCCCCCCGCCCCTGACTCCTCTTACCATTTGGAGGGCGTTGTTGTTCATCTGGTCTCCAATGTTCCTCAGCCTGGCAGCGATCTCCAAGATCACCTCTGGCTCTGCCTCTGGCTGTGGGGCTCTGCTAGCAGGTCGAGCCAGCGACTGTTGGTCACCCTGGGGTGGCGGGTCCAACAGAGGGGTCCATCTGCAGGGGTCCTCTTGGTATCCTATGTCTGCAGCAGGAGAAGCAAAGGGGATTCAAGAATTAGATGGTCATGGGAATGGAGACTGCAGGTTCCTCTGAGGCTCTCAGGCCTGTACAGGGCGGTCATCATCTATTAATGAATGAATGGAGCCTCTGGTGGGAGAACTACTAAAAGATGTTCCAGTGAGGTCAAGCCAAGTCGCAGTGAATCAAAGATTCTTCAGGTTTAAGCTAGAGGAACGCTGGACCCTTCTGACCAAGTCTTAGGTCTGAAAGCATGGTCTGCACGGCCAAGGTAGGAGTGGATGGAGGAGGGGCACTCCACCTGCACCTGTACCTGGCTGAGGACTGCAGTGTTGGACTTGGAGGTGCTTCGCAAGAGCTGGAGATTATAGACTCATGACGAAAACAGAGCTGCATCATCTGCAAAAAGCAGAGACTCAACCCTGAGGATGATGTCACCCCACAGCGGCACCTAGAACTTCTGTCCATAAAGGTTCTGAACCGAGTTGGTGACCAGGGGCAGCCCGGAGCCTTGAGGAACCCTTGAGGACCTCATGCACCTCCGAGGACCTTTTTGACTACCTCAGCCACCTCAGTACTCAGCCTTGGGGCTTGCTAAGGAGTCCCTCAATTCTGCTTCCTCTGTGGAAGACGTGTGGTCAGGGTTGAGGAGGCCTCGAAGCACTCCTTACCACAATCCGCAACGTCCTTAGGGGGGCTGAGCATCTCCCCATCCCATCCCATCCCATCTATACACAGTGTTTACAGGTTTCAAGTTCCCCTCCTGTGCCATCAGATGGTGGACTACAATCTCTTCAAAGCCGTGCAAAAGTCTTTCTCCATGGTCCCACCAAACTTCTCCCATGCCCGATAAATTGCTTCGGCAACCACCAGAGCCACTCAGTGTGCTGGTACCTATCCGCTGCCCCCAGAGCCTCGCAGTCCACAAAGGCCCAACAGGGCTCCTTCTACAGTGTGAGGGCTTCCCCAGCTGCGGGGGGCCACCAACAGGTTTAAGGGTTAACGCCTGGACAGCCCTTAGATGGGCCCTTAAGCAGCCCCTCCAAAGACACCAAAAGGCCAGGTAGGCTGAACTACTCTGGGGCAAAGTTACAAACAACAGACTGCAGTGGAGCAAGCTAACTTCGGGTCCGTCGGTTTGATACCCAAGGTACAGGCGCTGAGTCAGGGGCATTGGTATGCCCACACCTGCACCTACTCAAGAGTAGAGTCCAGCCCCTCCCCATGAGAATGCCTCCAGACCTGAGCTGTGCATCAAGGTAAGTCTGACAGGATCCTGCCAGAACCTCTCATCCTCATATACCACCTCAGGTTCTTCCCCCATCAGAGAGGTGACATTCCATGTCCCTGGAGCAGCTTCTGCAGCCAAAAGGGGGGGGACATCCAGTGTACCTTTCGGGCTATCACCATGGTGATGGTCTCCATCCCATGACCCTCTGAGAACCATGACCACCATGCGCCATGGGATTGACCAATGACTGGATGAGTCTCATCCGCTGGAAGTCATCAGAGCCTAATCCTACAGAAGAACCAGAAGGTCAGGAGATGTATCTCCTGATTGGCGCCGCAGGGGTGACCTCTGACATACGAAAACACACAAACACTGTATTTTTAGACCAAAACACACACAGGCCGGACAGGGTGAAGATGACTTATTTTCTTCTTCATGGAACTCGGGAGAGTAATCTCTTAATCTGCTTAATAAGTCTAGAATAGAGCGCTTTATGGTGCATGTGTGTGAGTTTCCCGTCTTTCAGTTTAAAAACAGTTCTTCTGTGCATTCCAGAAGAGAAGTCCACGTTAAGATCCATCTCAGTTCCAACCGCTGATGTGCAGAGGTGCTTTCACCCACCTGACCTCTGACCCGGTCGTCACTGCTGCCGGCCCCCAACTCCGGCAACAACAACAAACTGGGAAACTCTGGCTTGTTGCCAAGGTAACTGAAACCTGTGCCGATTGGCTTACCAGCAGAGGGCTGAATTCTAATTGGCCGGAAGGACAGCGGCCGGAGGCGACCCGTGATTAGTTTTATCCCAGCAACTTTGTACTTTTAAATTGTAATATTTAATCTGATTATCTAATCATTTTAAATATTCAACTTAATGTAAAATATTTTAATTTTTTTACTGTAAGATCCCAATTTCCATCTGCAGGTGGGGCGACACAGCAGTTGTCATGGCAAAACACTCGAACACATCACCATGAAGAACACCTTATCTAAGAGTCTGGAACAACCCAAACTCCTTTTCCTCCTCCACCAGCTTCCTGCCAGATGCTTTTATTTTGAAATCCGCTGCAGCAGAGGACCTCTAAATGCAGTGATTTGGCTTAATGCATATTATTGTAATAGTTTGTTAATAGTCTATTGATAATGACTAAGCATGAGTAAAGCTGTACAATCCCTGCGCTTCACTTCATACAATAATACGTTTTCTTTCCGAGGTAATTTTTTTCAATTCAACCACTGGAGGAAGAGGGGGAAGAGGGAGAGGGGTGCGCGTGTGCGAGCGGTCCCTGCTGGGAGGGGGGGGGGAACTGAACATGCCCATATTTGCTGACCTGCAGCTGAGAATGGGGAGGAAGTGTGTGTGTGTGTGTGTGTGTGTGTGCGTGCGCGGTGCCTGCTCAGGGGGAGGAGGATAGGGAGGGGTGTGTGCGGGGAACGTGTCTGAACATGCCCATATTTGCTGACCTGCAGCTGAGAGGAGCGGGGAGGAAGTGTGTGTGTGTGTGTGTGTGTGGTGGGGGCAGAGGTGGCAAGTCATCGTTTTGACGGGACATCCACAGTAAGCGTGGAAGCGTGTACTAGTGTGTGTATGTGTGTAAGTGTGTGTGTCAACTGTCCGTCACACATTAGTTACACGTGCCTTTCACACCGTCTGCTTCCGCTCGTATTGGCGTCAGTCACGTAGTAATAACAATCATCATGGACTGTTTGTTTGAATACACACACTCACAACATTTAAACACATTCAATCCACACATCAATTAAAGACTGCCGTCATTCGAAGCCCGATGAGCTCCTACCTGCAGCTTTTCCCGGGCAGGCTTCTCCGGGCTTCTGCACGACCATAACGACGTTCTCCAGATCACCGGTGTAGGCCATGTTTGCGGTTCCCTGGGCGAGCATACACGAGCACACACACACACACACACACGTGAGGCAGCGGGTTAGGTGTAGATCTAATAGGTGATCGATTAAGCGCCGAGGTTCCACGTATAGCAACGGTGTAATAACCGTGTAATAACACTGTTAATGCAACATTATTAATCCACCAACTATTTCCGATCACCGGATGGTGTAATAACCTGCTCATGCGACCGAGCTGCGCGCTTCACGACGTCTTCACGGCGTTTCTGCTTTCCCGCACATGAGACCGATTCAAGAAGAGGAAAACGAAATGACCGGAGCGGTTCCGTGCCTCGGCGGAAGCCTGACTGCTACCGACCAGAATCTACCTTCAGCCGTCCTCCTAACCCACTTAACTCACAGATCCAAACACACACACACGCACGCTGCACAACTTAAAACCAAAAACTGTCGAAGAAGAATCCGGATCCGGACCCGGTCCCTCAGTGGTCAACGGGACCAAGAATCCACGGAACCGGGCTGTCTCACCGTCGTGCGTTCCCCCCCATTAAAGAAACGAAGGCCGGCGTGGATGTGGACGAGTGAGCCGCTGAGCGCGTCTGCCCAGCTTTAAAACCAGGCGCGTCACAGGGCGTCACCTCGAAGACGCGCGTGCCCTCGTTGACGCGCATACAATTTCCCGAGTCAGCGCTGATCTACCGAGAAACCCTCTCAGAGCACAGGATTCCCATTTCTACTACGCCCATCTTCTGATTGATTACAGTTTTCAAAACGGCTTTTCACAGCCTGCGCCAGAAGAAACACGTGGACCCGCAGCTTCTTCAACCCGAAGCTTTAAGAGCCTCGGCCGAGAGCTTTAACTTTGCTGAACATCTTCAGAAGCCCATCTCATGTCCTTCTCTGGCTGCCCCTCTGCACGACGCTGCTGCTCGTCTGAGGTCTTCACGGAATCCGTTACATCGTTATCACCGCATTGTATCTTCTTCATAATAATAATAATAACAATGATAATCATGATAATTTAACTAGGCTTCCCCTGAAACAAGGGCTGACATGTTTCTGCACCTGCAGCTCTTCATCCACCCGCCATCCATTCACCCCCCACACACACCCCACACACACACTCACTCCTGCCCAGGAGCCTGGTCTGGTCCTCTGGTCCTCTTCCCTCCTTTCTTCTCTGCTGACAAAAATGGACTATCTGCACATCTATCTGAGAGTCAGGTCCTCTTCCACACTTGTGTGTCTGCTCACCTGTAGTGATGTCCTCCTTGCCCAGCCCGGTGTGTCAGTAATCATCTCTGATTTGTGTGGTTCTGCCCCTCACCCACCCAGCTCCATCTGGTGAGTTCCTTCCGAGCTGCATAGTAGACCTGCCAAAGTTTTACAACAAATCAGGAAGGAGGAGCAAAACCGCTGCAGACAAGGACTGTGGGCGGGGCTTAGCCCTGTTTAGCATTTTGCAAACACAATGAGGGATGAAAATGCACTTCAGCATCTAGAGGAAGTGCAGGTAAGCAGCTGGTGCAGATCTAATAAATAACTTAATAATGAGATGAGTGTATGATGTGTATGATGAGATGAACTATCTATCAGATTCAGAATCAGAAAAAACTATTTGTCCCAGAGCAGAAGGACAATTGGGGGGCACATGGGGTAGCAGAATCAAGTTGCATACATCTATGAACTAACAGATGTGCGCAATAAATGTGGTGGATCGTGGCCATGAACCATGGACGCCATTTTCAAGTAGAATTGTACAAATGATGAGTCATGCTGCACGAAATATAGTCAAAATGGACATTCAAGAGGACATAAATGAATATGGACAGCTTCTGCCCGGTGTGGTCGTGTCTGTGCAGGACGGTCTAGTGGTGGAGAGCTAGTGGAGGACAGGCATAGATGCTGGTCTGCTGGTCCTTGTCCAGAAGCTCTTGGAGTTCCTGCTTGAGGGTCTATTGAGAGATGATGAGATGAGAGATGAGATGAGAACAACTTTATCAATCCCGAAGGAAATTGTTGTGCCAGAGTTTCAAGTAAAAACATAACAGTAATAGATAATAGTGGAAAGGAGGAAGAATAAGAAATATAATGAAAGGCTGTGAGCTCCATGCTAAAAGCCATCCTTCTGGATGGCCTCAATGCCTGGAGGTAAACTTCCTGTGACATGTTGGATCTGTCACATACACACACACACACAGGCAGGCACACACATCTTGTCCATTTTGTCATCTGTGAAGTAATAAGAAATTGAAGTCATCTCATCCAAGGGGGATGGAAAGACAAGCTGGACAAGCAACCTGGCTGTCAGCCATTTTCTCCTGTGATAATTAATCATCTACTGAAGAGTTGCTCAAAGTCTGGCCGAGCGCGGAAACACCAATGTTTCAAGTTAAGATGCACTCCAGGGAGGGGACCGATGATGGGGAATCCAGTCGTCACCCGAACACCTCCAAAGTTCACAGTGAAAGCACCGGAACGGTGGATCCTGCCCTGCCCGTGACCTGCTTACATCTGCGGCCGACCCTAGACACCAAAAAGGCATCGCCAGAGTTGTTATGAAACCTTATGTAACGCGAGCTAGCACTAGGTCACATGTGGTGTCTGGACCTCATGTGACGCCGCCCGACGGGCTGACAGGTGAGTCAGGAGGGGTCGAGCCACAGAGGACAGCAAACAACCAGAGTCACGCCAGGCTAGGATCTCCTTCGAAGAAGAAGCAGAGAAGTCAGAGGAACCATAGTCTGATCAGTAACCTGTTCAGGAAGTGTTGGGTATTTAACTGACACACAAAAACCACAAATAATAAACACTGCAGGAGGATTTCCAGGATGTGTGGGTGTGTGTGTGTGTGTTTACACTTGCAGATGTGAAGGGTGAGGCCTGAAGGCATGAGGGGTCATTGCATAATTTTTCTTACTTATAACTCTTCTTTTATTATTATTATTATCATTATTATTATTAGGAATATAATAATTTCCCCTACGGTAATCAATAAAGTTTATCTTATCTTATCTTATCTTATCTTATCTTATCTTATCTTATCTTATCTTATCTTATCTTATCTTATCTTATCTTATCTTGGCCACAGGACTGTGTTCTCCATGGGCCAAGACAGTCCAAGGTGGTGCTCTTTGTGCTTTGGAGCACCCCTGCCACTTTTGAGCACCTCGTGGAGATTCCATGCAGCTGGTGTGTGGTCTATTTGGATGTCCTCTTTGTCCACGCTGCAGATTCCAGTGTGCTCTAGACCACCTTAGAGATGTCTTCTTCGCCATCCTTCTTGCTAGTCTTCACAAGCTCAGCCTGCTTCGCTAAGACATACTTCCCGGGTCACGTTGTGAGTGAAGCCTGGGTAACCACCCATCCGGCCAAGCTGGCAGCCCTGAGTGACTGGTCAGTTCCCCACAATGTTGGTGAGCCATGAAGCTTCCTGGGCCTGGTCTCCCACCATTCTCAGTTTATCAAGGACTTTGCTGCCATTGACCCAGACAGCCCCAGTTTTGGCCTACCCTCATCCCCAGCATCCCTTCATTGTGGACAGAGATGCCAGTAATGTGGGCTTTGTCGCATAGCTGTCACAGGAGCGGGAACAAGGAGAGCGGGTTGTTGCCTGGAACAGTCCTGCCCGCAACCATCCGGAGAACAACTGCTGCGTTGCAGCTCAAAGTCCCACACCACTTCAAAGATTTTATTATGGATGCTGAAGATGCTGAGGAGAGCTAACTGGCGAGGTGGGGGCTATGTGACATGTCGTGGGGAAACTGACAGGAAGAGTACTCTCAGCATCCTTTGCTGGGGCACTTCAAGCTCTGCTGTAGTTTCAAATTTGAACGCCCAGGTGCTCTTTTTTGTGTGTGTCCTGTACAGGTAAACAGGTGATGCCCTGACTTGTGCCGTGCTTTCACAGCGGATGTGGAGGCACTGCGAGAGAATGACTTTACTCAAGATATGTTTTATGCTTGTTAAAACCAGTGAAAGAACCAAAGAGCATCATTCTGAGAGAGGTGATTCCCTTACTCTGTTTGCTAGCTGCTACCTCAGCTCACCAGAATATTGTAGCATCCAATCGGACATGTTCAACAATAACCACCCTTTTTTTTTATCAGCACAGTTATGTCCAAAACCTACAAAGACATCCGCTCAAGAACCCAATACCTTCGTGCCTCTCATGGAGAAGAAGAAGAAGAAACACTCCACCCCCTTGCTCTCTCCTCCAAAATACATTTACACCCAGTAAAAAATTAGAGAACTCTGCACACCTCTCAGCAGTACTGCAAGGTACTACAATATTATCTCACATTATCTCCGGCTCTTCAGTCAAAGTCAGCTTTATTGTCAATGTCTCCACATGTACTGGAAATGCAGAAAAATAGAGTAGATATTTCTCACAATCCCACAGTCACATGAAATTAACAAAATAATAATGATAATCGAATGCAAATTAACAGTAAAGTGGACCGTAACATTGTAAAAAAACACTGTAACAACTTTTTTGTTATGTAGTCTTTATGCACTTTATACCTCACACGTCATAGTTTAATGTTAACTGTCTAAAGAGCACAAAATGAGAAATTTACAATACTCTTTACAATAAATGCTGTAACTTCTTGACAGCACAAACACGTGTTTTTAAGACAACTGTGACAATCAACTGAAGAAAAGTGATCTGTACCCACACATACACACACACACACACACACACACACACACACACACACACACACACACACACACACACACACACACACACACACACATACACACACACACTACGTCATCCACTTCCACCGTATAGTAATTATCATAGACAAACACATACGCGCGCGTTTTCCCCGTCACGGTTAATTGCAATCGTGATCTTTACCGCGGGATGTACTGCCCCTCCGTGGACATAGACTGCCATTACAACACCACATATCTCAAATCGGCCGAACGTAGAATTACTCTGAACGGCCTCTGGGAGTCAGCGGTCTCCCTGTTTATTCAGAAACCCATCAGAGAAACTCTGGCGGAGTTATTATCCCGGAATCGCCGTTATCTTTTGCATTCATGTCATGTCAATATAAACGGAAATAACCTGAAGGCACCTTCCCTACCTCAGACTTTGTGACCTGTGTCCATAAATTCACTTAGAATGTGATTTAGCATGGTGATTTGATATAGATATCTTCTTCTTCCTCTCCTTTTGGCTTTTCCCTCCAGGAGTCACCACAGCGAATCAACCTTCTCCATCTCACCCTATTCTCTGTATCCTCCTCTCACTACCTTCATATCCTTTCCCACTGCATCAATAAATCTTCTCTTTGGTCTTCCAGTAGACCTCCTGCCTGGTAGTCTAGTTTCTCAGTCTAGTTTCCACTACTCTTTCCCATAACTTCATTGTATGGCTCATTAACTTTATCCCTTGCTGCGATTTTGCACATCCCCATTATTCTTAAAGAATGGGCACCATCACACTTCATCTATATCATCAGGTCCTACTGCCTTTCCACTCTTCATCCTCTTAAATGCCTTCCTCACTTCACTTTTACAAATCTCTGCCAATTTGTGGTCTACAATAGTCACCTCTTCTACCCATGCCTCTCTTTCATTTTCCACATTCATCAGCTCTTCAAATTCTTCCCATCACTCTTCAAGCATCTGTCAATACATTTCCCTCTCTATCCTTAATCACCCGGACCTATTGAACATCCTTTTCATCTCTATCTCTCTGTTTCGCCAACATTCTCTCCTTTCTTACTGTCCAACTGAGCATGCAAGTCATTGTATGTCCTTAGTTTTGCCTTTGCTACCTCTATCTTTACCTTATGCTATATCTCCAGACTCCTGTCTGTTCTCTTCAAGCCTCTCAGCATCCCACTTCTTCTTTGCTAACCACTTTCTCTGTGTATACTCCTGCACTTCCACATGCCACAACCATGTCTCCTTATCTACTTTCCTTCTAGATGATACAATAAGTACTCTCCTACTTGTCTTCCTGATCACATTGGCCGTACCCTTCCAGTCATCTGGAAGCTCCTTCTCCTCTAACTCACATCCCACCTGAGGGGCATAGCCACTAACAACATTTAGCATCACATCTTCAATTTCTAGTCTCAGACTCATAAGTCTATCAGACATTCTTTGCACCTCAAGAACATTCTTAACAAACTCCTCCTCCAAGACAACTCCATGATAGTACAACCTAAAACCTGCTCCTAAGCTTCTAGCCTTACTACCTTTCCATCTGGTCTCCTGGACGCACTATATATCCACCTTCCTTTTTTGCATTATGCTGACCAACTCGATTTCGACCAACTACGTTTTCCTGTCACCACCCCAATTTTCAATGCCCATACTCTCAGTCCCAGACTCTTCCGTTTCCCTTCTCTCTTTCTGCTTCTGAACATGCCTTCCTCCTCTCCTTCTTTGACCCACAATAGCCCAATTTACACTGGTGCCCTGTAGGTAATCTGGTATGAAATTGTTAGGATTGATTCATATATTTGGTTTTGGCAAAAGCTTTACGTCGGATGCCCTTCCTGACACTATCCTCTGCATTTAACTGCGCTTTGGACCGGCTCAGGGAGACACTGGCCCATGCCCCCCAAAGGCTGGCTTGAGGAGACGGTGGCCAGTGCCGCCCTGAGGCTGCGCTTGATTTTTATGCATTGAGTGCCGTAAACAAGTCGTGAAAGTGATCTCCGGCGCCACCATGTGGACTCAGGATGTGGCTTAAACGACTGTTTCAGATTTCCCTCGTAGTTTTATTTGGTATTATTAACAAGTGGTTTATATAATTGGACAAATGCTTGGAATTGTTTGTAAAAATCGAGATTTGAGACAACCGATGGTTTTTTTCCACGCGTCTGCGGCATTACTGCCCCTTTAAACTTGCCGAGGGAGGATCACTATTTGGCAGGAAGTACGCCGCGGTAAACCGGAAAAGTAAAGTAACCGGGGCACATCGAGGCGCAGAAATTAGCAAAAAGCGGCGGGGTCCAAACGCCGCTCCTCGCACTCTTTACACCCCTCACTCCGGACAAGGTAAATCGCGGAAATTGTTACGTCCAGTCACCGAAACGAGAAAAGCCAGCCGTTCCCGATGCCGACTCAGTTAGTTCGCGGCGTCATCTCGCGAGTGTTGTCGCGCGATTTGCCTCAGAGCGGACATGGCTCTCTGTACTTAGATTACTGCCCAGCCCAGCGAGCAATTAAAATAGATTAAACATATCCACAACCGCCTGGGAGAAAACAATATATTCTTTATTGTGTAAGAAAAACAGATGTACAATTCTACCCACACGGATTCGCCGTCTCGTCTTTGTCGTCGTTTTTGAGCAGGTAACACGTATTTGTTTGCTAGCTTGTTTACATGCTAACACTTAGCCCCGGGAACGAATGGCTGGGTTTAGTATTTTGACCGGCGTTTCCGCCTGTCTTCTCCTGGTAATCTCTCTCCTCGGTGACTTGTCTCAGAGAGGAGAGAGAAGGTCCACCGGTCCTTCAATCGGCGGTTCAGACTGGAATGTAAACAACCTCTGAGTAGGAAGTCCACGTTGTTCATTGACCAACATGATTCGTGATTTATTAGATAAAAAAAACACTCGCCCTTAGATGTGATTCAGATGAAGCTCCCATATAAGATGATTTCATAGACCTGTTCTTGGATGCTGCAAGGTAAAGAAACGGGTTAAAGCAGAATGGAATGGGTGGAGAAAAGTGTCAGGAGAAAAGACAGGAGACAGAGCTAGAGGTCGCAGAGATGAAGATGCTGAGGTTCTCTTCGGGAGTGACGAGGATGGATAGGATCAGGAATCAGTCTATCAGAGGGACAGCACATGCTAGATGTTTTGGAGGGAAGGTCAGAGAAGCCAGACTGAGAGAGTTCGGTCATGTGCAGAGGAGGCGAAGTGAATATATTGGTAGACAGATACTGGAATTGGAGCTGCCAGGCAGGAGGTCTAGAGGAAGACCAAAGAGAAGATTTATGGACATAGAGAGGATATGGAGGTAGTTGGTGTGAGAGAGGAGCATACAGAGAATAGGGTGAGATGGAGAAGGTTGATTTCACTGTGGCAACTCCTGAAGCGAAAAGCCAAAAGGAGAGGAAGAAGAAGAAGTTCTTGGATGTTGTGCTATTATTGCATATCAATAAGAATTCTGTGTAAAGGTGCCATTATAACTGCATTGAGGTGAAAAGTGGGGAGAAGAACAGCACTGGATTTGTCCATGTCATGTAACGCATGAAACTGGGTGCCGTTTCAGTGAGGCAGCAGCGTCTTCATCATCACCGTTGTCTTCCTCATCCCGGTAGGATTAAGGAGTCCTCCGCCGGTCTGCGAAGAGGAGAGGCAACCATGGTGAGCCGAGGAAACAAGGAAAAGTGGTCTATGTTTGCCCTGAAATCTAACCAGGGTTTACTGACACACCATCATTCTTCTTTTCTTTGTTGTTCTTCTTCTTCTTCCTTTTTCCAGTCCTCAGCGGTAGACCTCAAGACCAAGGAGGAGAAAGATGCAGAGCTGGACAAGCGAATCGAAGCCCTACGGAAGAAGAATGAAGCTCTGGTCAAACGCTACCAGGTGTGTGCGCGTGTATGTATATGTAAGTGTGCGTTAGGCATGCTGTCTAGAGTTGGTCTCCATCCCCCCAATACAAAACCTGGGGTATCTGGCATAGTCTCACTTCTCCTTGCCAACAGGAAATAGAAGAAGACAAGAAGAAAGCAGAGCAGGAGGGTATCGCTGTTACAACACCAAGGAAGCCCCGCCCTCACGAGTCGGACATGGACAGGCGGCGGACGGAGAAAGAAAACTTCACTGTCACGGTGGACCTGTCGAAAACAGCAGGGGTAAGAACTCTTGATCCCTCTATTGCCCAACAGTACCTTCTCAGAGGGAACTCTTTCAAAGAAAGATCCCAGTGAAAGAAACAATAGTTGGTGTTGGCATGGCAACGGCACTTTTACCTGACAGGAAGATGGTTCCAGGTTTTTTTCCGGTGATCCATTGGCTTCTCTCCATGTTCTCCTTCCTGGATTCTCTCCAGGTTATCTGTCCTCCTCCCACAGTCCAAAAACAGCAAGTTCAATGAAGACCCTAACCTGTCTCAAGGAATGAGAGGGTGAACGTCTCTGTCGAAAAGTGCAAAGTCTGAGCTACCAGAAAGCTACTCCAAACTCACCAGAGAGGTCCTCAGTAGATGAGTGTCCCTTAGATTTCCAGCTCCTGTTGATACTGTCTGACAGATCCGTGCTTTTGGGGTTTAGATGGAATTAGGCAAACTGCAGTGGTGATCACCTCAAACAGATCTGAGCTGATTGGATCTGTTGCTCCGACATAATGTCATAAGGCCCGCTGGCGTCCAAGGAATCAACCTCCTTAATTGGCTTATCTCAACTCCTTCTGGTTCTATTCCCTGGTGTGTTTGGTGTTGTCTGTTCTCCTGCCAGCCACACCAACTAAATTCCAGCAAGACTAATGTTCTCTTGATGAAAAGAAGACAGGTAGCCTAAAAATAAATCAATCATTGTTTATTCTTTGCAAAGAACCATTTAACCTGAATAGTCATTGCGGTCGTAAGGAGCTGAGGTGTTGCCTCAGTGCTGCCTTCTAACCCACCCAATTACACTCAGGCTGGAAACAGTAATGGCCCGGATCATATGTTTTTGGCCAGTATTACTGAATTGTAGCATCGGCATAAGGTCCCCTGCCTGGCAGGGAAAACAAGCTCTCATGCATATTTGAACTAAAACAATGATCTTCTACACATTGGATTCCAAGAGCACCTCATTTGACCATACTCAAATGAGCTCATAACTTCAGCTCATAACTTGTCCATGACAAGCTCCCCCATACCTTTTCCCACTACAAGCTAACCCTGGCCTCCTCCTAGTAGCTAGGCTAGCTACCATCAGACTAACAGATCATGGCAACCTCTCATCCTGGTGACCTTAGCTGATGCTCGTTACCTTGAAACATGCTAACAGTGATGCTAACAGTGGCTACGGCCGTGTCAACAAGATCCTTCCCACAGATTTGACCCCCCGGTGTTTTGTTTGTTTCCATAGTGATGCCATATTTCATAGAAATTCTCACAGGTGTACACACTCTCCATCCACCGCCATTCTTGACTGGAAATGACAGTCATTGAACCATTGCGTTGTCTGTGTGCGTGTCTGTGTGTGTGTCTTTGTGCGTGTGTTTCTGCAGGAGAAGAGAGTTGTGAATGACTGGAAGACTGGAATGCCTCGATGCCGGAGGACAACTGAGGAGAGCGATGGGCCTAGGGGCCAGAGTGATGGCCACAGCCCCCCCAGGAGGACTGGGTCAGGGCGAGTGGGCCGGGGGGGCCACAGAGGAGGAGGTGGAGGTGGAGGAGGCCGACAGGAAAGGAGAGATCGGGAGCCCAGGATCCCAAGAGATGGAGAGCCTGGGGAATCAGGAGGACGCAGAGCAGGAAGAAAAGGGCGTGGAGGAGGAAGAGGAGTTGGTGGAGGAAGTGGTGGAGGTGGTGGAGGAAGTGGTGGTGGTGGAGGAGGAGGAGGAAGTCGTGGAGGAGGAGGAGGAGGAAGTGTTGGAGGAGGAGGAAGTGTTGGAGGAGGAGGAGGCGGAGGAGGAGGAGGAGGAGGTGGTGGTGGTGGTGGAGGAGGAGGAGGAGGAGGAGGAGGAGGAGGGGGAGTATCACCAGGGGGTGTGGACAGGAAGTCTAAGGTAAAGACAGGAAGTAAGCTGCATGTCTTGTCATGTGCTGAATGTTCATCCATCAGTCAGGACTCCTCTGCCTCTTAACAGGAGTGGGAGGAGAAGAGGCGACAGAACATTGAGAAGATGAACGAAGAGATGGAGAGGATAGCAGAGTACGAGCGAGGCCAGCGGGTAGGGGCTTTCCTGTTTTTAAACTAAGCTAAAAACCAACCATTTATTACTTAGCTTTGGCCTTAGTTTTCCCTACATTGAGACGTTGCCTTTCCCTCCCAAGCCGGAGGGAGACAGGCCCATCCGGAACTTCCTGGATGACCCGAGGCGTTCAGGCCCAGCACCAGATACCGACCGCAAGGAAGGCAGCCGGCGGCACGTCCGGAACTGGGGGGGGCTGGACTTCGACAACGTGAAGACCGGAACTGAGCTGGAGAAGGAGTGGACTGTGAGTGGGACCACTCGACTGGTGGCACAAGATCGGTCATGTGTTCTCCACAATCTGACGGCATGATGGTTCTCCACCTTCTGCTAATGTTCCTCCAGAATCGGAGGCCTGGTATCAAAAGCTCGGTGGACATGACAATGTCCATGACTGGCCGTGAGAGGTCCGAGTACCTACGCTGGAAGAAGGAGCGGGAACAGATCGATGAGGAGAGGCTGGCACGCCATCGGAATGCCACCGGGCAGTGGAGACGGGAGTGGGACGCCGAAAAGACCGACAGCATGTAGGAAAATCTAGCATGACTCTTCTGCATGGGATGCGTCTGTCTTACAAAAGAACCTCATACCTGCCAGTTAGCTGTCAGCTAGCTTGTGGAGAGCTAGCTGTTAGCTCAGCAACCTCCTCAGCTAGCAGGGGAAGCCTTTATTCCACAGTGTGACTAGACCTTCACCAGGGTTCGTGGAGGAGGTTTAAAGCTCAAACTGCTTGCGTGTGTGTGAGTGTGTGCATGTGTGTGTGAGTGTGTGCGCGTGCACATGCGCCTGCGTGTGAGAACTGCAGTTTTTTAATTTAAAAACATTTTTTTTTCTTTACAGGTTCAAAGAGGACTCATATGCAGGGACAGAGGGCTCTGCATCAGAGCAGGGCTGCAGGAGAGGCAAGTACACAAACACACACACACAAACAGACACACGCACACACACACACACACACAGAGTTACACAACAGCTGTGTCACCTCCACACAGTATCTCCTCGACAGACAAGACATCACCCCAGCACACAATACGACCACACATACATACATACACACACCAACACACACACCTCAGGATGCTGCACATCCCTGCAGCAGCTGATTAAGGCCATTATGTAAGGCGGGAGTTGATTAAGCTCTTTATGTAAGTGCTGTGTCTTCCCTGGAGTTTGCCCAGCCTGCCTTCTCAGCGGCGGCGCCTGGATCTTCCCGGCGCCGTCTGAAGGTCCTCCTGTTGTCTCCCAACAACTGAAGGTGAAACATCAAGGGGCTTTAAAATCCCCACTGGAAATGAAACGCTGCCTTATTTTTATCAGGAGCAGCCATGCCGCCAGCGTCTAATTAATCCTCCCGTTTGATTGGCTGCGCCCTCAGATGTCAAAAGGGACAGTTCTTCATTGCAGCCATTTCTGGTCTGATTGTTTTACCAACATCTGAGGTGGAGCACTAATTTATGATATGTAGCGCCTTTGACTGAGGGTCGTGGTGATTCTGTGAAGCCGAATGGGAGCTGGACGTAGTCATCCATCCATTGTCTTGCTTCTGCAGAATTGTAGTGAATTCATCCAGAAGGTAAAGTCATATCAGCTGCACTGATGTAACTGCATCAGACAGGAAGTGGCTGACAGTGTCTCCCTGAGCACCACCATCCAAATTGCCTCGGAGCTCCCCTCCCTTGGTGTGTGTGTGTGTGTGTGTGTGTGTGTGTGTGTGTGTGTGTGTGTGTGTGTGTGTGTGTGTGTGTGTGTGTGTGTGTGTGTGTGTGTGTGTGTGTGTGTGTGTGTGCGTGTGTGCGTGTGTGCGTGTGTGCGTGCGTGCGTGCGTGCGTGCGTGCGTGCGTGCGTGCGTCGTGGTCGCCATGGCCACCAGCTGCAGCAGGATCATCTGGTGTGGAGAGTGAGCTCATTGGTTGGGTGTGGAGACGCGTGTTTGGAGTGCACCTCCGGTGTGTGTGTGTGCCCGTGAGTGTGCGGTTGGTCGGTCGGTCCTGGGGTAATGTGCGTGTGTCTCCTTTCTGCAGCCCGGGGGTATAACTCTTGCACACAGCCTCGGGGCAGAGGCTCAGGTCAGACCTGTGTGTGTGTGTGTGTGTAACAGCTGCTCCTACTACTGAACTCACTCTCCTGCCCCCCCCACCCACCCACCCCATCATCACGCTTCAGTGTCTTGGACCTGCAGTATGCATGTTCTCCGTTGGTACAAGTGCAGGTCAGAACTGAAGTCCATCAGAATGTGGAGTATGAGGATTCAGTGCACCATGAAATAGACCTGTCCCCATCCTCTCATGCCAAAGCCCCCGACTCCCTGGGGTTGCATTGTGTTTTTCTGAAGTCAAAGGAGTGTTGTTGCCATGACAACGGCCTGTCCCTGACCTGGCGGGCCTATATGACCTCTAGTGTGGAAGCTGGGAATATGACTGGAATCTGGAGGTTGTTTCTGGATGCCAGGAGCTTTGGCAGCTACTCTGAAACCTGTCATTGTGTGCAGGTGTTAGACAGCCCCGAGGCTTCATCCTCCTCATACTCTCCTCTGATCCCCTCTCGTCCTCTGCAGGGCTTCATCCCCTCATCCTCACCCTCTTTTCTGAGCCTGTCTGAGCTTGTCTGCAGGTGTTAGACAGCCCTACATCCTCTTCATTTTCCTCCTCCCCCTCTTATCTGATCCCCTCATGTCATCAGTACTGCTGTCTTTCTCTTCCTGACCTTTACTTCCATTGTTCTGCTCTCATCTCTCCCCTCCTCCTTCATTTTCTTACCCTCCTCATCCTCTTTGCAGCTCTTGGTCTGTGACCCTTCTCGCACTTCAGCTTTCCGTTGCACTCCTCTCCTCTCCATGTAACCAGCAGGATCTTCTTTCTGATATCTCACACTTCCTTGGTTCTCCTCATTTTCCCCTCCACATCTCCAGCAGTGTCTGCCTCAGAAGGCTTCCCAGCCAGGACAGTATCTCCTCTGTGTGTCACACTGAGATCACTCCTCACTGTCCATGAGGTGCTGTTTCAGAGACGTTTAGCTTCAAGAACAAATCCAAAGTCTTCAGTTCTGTCTTCACCTCCTCATCACTGAGAGCGTCAGCCGTCATCTGTTTGCCTCCCAGACTCGGGTTCCAGCCCTGCAGGTAGAAGGTCTGGGCTGCAGGACCTCCTCCTCATCTTGCATGACGTAATGCTTGTTGCATGGCCTCTGTGACCTCCTCCTTCCTTCGCCCACCTCAAACCTCCGAGCCCATCACTGACGTGTTGATGTCTCTTGCAGATGACAGCAAGAGGTCCCCCAAAGCCCCCACGTTTGCAGACTTCCTGTCGCAGGGCCGGACCCGGGCGGAGTGGGGCCGTGGGAAGGGACGGGGCCAGAAGCAGAGCTACAGGTAAAGAGGAACGTCGACAGACAAGAAGTGGAAGGCACGGAGGAATTCAGGTGTTCCTGTTGTCCATTCCAGCATGCATGACAACCGGTGGGAGGGAGAGAAGGAGGACAAGCCAAAGAGGGAGGAGAAGCCCAGGAAGGAGAAGGAGAAGGCCACCCTCACCCCAGCAGAAAAGGTGGGGGTCCAGAAGCATCCAGACCATAGGTCAGATCGGGGGTCTGCTGTGGTAAACATCTGCATCCATGTGTGAAGGTTACCCTGCCGGAGGAGGAGAACGGGGAGGAGGAGGAGGATGATGAATGGGAGGACGCCAGCGATGGGGAGGAGGTGGATGAAGGCGTGGGAGAAGGTGGCAGCTCTGGGGGAGAGGACGGGTCCAAGGGGGAGAAAGACGGCGGTAGGGAGAAGAAAGAGGTACGGCAAGGCGCTGCTGCTCAGCTCTCCTCGGCAGGGAGCCCCAAGGAACAGAGGACCCCCCGACCCAAGGTCTGCATCCCCCCCCCGGCCCAGGAGTCCCCCGAGGGGGGGAAGCCCCTCAGCCCCTTCTCCCCCCTGGACGGACACCAGCCCGTCTCTGACTGGGGAGAGGAGATGGAGATGCTGTCACCGCGGAGCAGCATGGGGGGGGAGAGCCCTCTGAAGCCCCCAAGCACCGGGGCCAGCCCCCCCCAGAAGGACGGAAGGGCTCCTGAGCCCCAGAAGGAGGATGGTCCAGGTAGCACCTTCTCGCACATTTCTGTAAAACCAGAGCTCCTGTTCTCTGTGCCTGAATAATAAATAATACCCTCCCTTGACCCCCAGATGCCCCCTCCCCACCTGAGGGGGCAAAACCAGAGGCAACGCCCACAGCCTCCAAGCCCCCCCACTCGCCGCCTGCGCCTACACCAGGTGAGGGGTCATAAAGTAATCAGATTATCTCAAACAAACACCTGGTTGTGAGGTGTGTGTTGATGGTTTCTTTCTGTCTCTGGATGAAGACCAAGTAGACAGTCTTCCTGCCACTGAGGAGGTGAGGCCAGCTGGCCCAGGGGAGGAGGAGGCAGTGACAGTCAATCCATTGGAGGAAGAGGCGGGGCCAGTTGGCCTGGGGGAGGAGGAGGTGGGGCCAGCCAATCCGGGGGAGGAGGAGGCCGGGCCAGCCATCCTGGGGGAGGAGCCATCAGCGGCAGTGGACGAGGGCAGCACAACTGTAGAAGCAATGGTGGAGGACATCACTGCAGCAGTGGCGTTGGAAGAGGTGGAGGTGAAGGAGGAAGAGGAGGTGAAGGAGGAGGAGGGGGAGGACGCAGCAACAGGCAAACCCGACACCATGTCAGCGGCGGCGGCGGACAAGGAGTAGCCGTCATCAGGTATGCAAGTCTGGCCCTCAGAGGTCTCCTCTGTCACAAAGCAACCAGGCCTTTGAGATGTTTTCAGTCTTGTTCGCCCCACGAACCTGGAGGAGCCATCTGGAGGCTAGCCTATCCACTTCGTGTGGCACCTCCCCTACCTCCAAGGCTAAGCTCCTACTGTGAAAGCTAAGCCCCGCACCCTACCTGTCATAGTATGCTCCTAGCTATAACATTAAGCCCTATCTCCAAGGCTAAGTCCCGCCCCTACCTCTTAGATTATACCCCTTATCATTCCATTATTCCATCCGCTCTGGGGGTACTGCCCCAAGACCCATCCTACAGAGGGGAGCCTGACTCCTTGAGGACGTGGGTAACCAGGAGCACATGCTCATGTACTAGCCATCAGCACGCAAAACCCACAGGAACATCTGGATGTTCTAGATATTCTATAAACAGTGACCTCTGGTTGACCTCCTGTCAACGTCCATGTTGAAACTTCATCAGAGTATCTAATGAAGCACTGGGAGACTGAGATATCCAGGAGATGCAGTGAAGATGTTGATGTCTCTACTTTGGGAGCTGAATCTCCTCCCTGCTCCAGAGGAGCATCCCTCCCCCTCCTCCTTGATGTGATGAAACCACAGCCTGTCCCCTGACAGTCAGCTCCTGCAAACCTCTTAGACTAATGGCCATTTGCAGAAGATAACCGAACTTCTGCTGCACTTAGCTTTGTTTTTGTTTCCTGCTGGGAGTCTGGAACCTCCCCAGGACCAACCCTTCAAAGTCGTCAGAAAGACCACAAGGAGGTCTGTCAAAGGATGTGACATGACCTTCTCAGGCCCCAGTGTGCCTGGACTTCTGCTCAACATCTCCACATCCCTGGAACCTTCCTTTAGGCCCCCAAGTCACCTGGTTGATGAGGAGCAACCTCAGCTCATCAGCACAGAGTATACAGGAAGACAGAGATCCCCCCACCCCCCCCGGGACTGACCAGAGGACCATTACCAGGAGATGAAGGGGCCAGGAAGCCGGAGACATTAGAGGAGCAATCAGGCTGCAAGAGGAAATTAGCTGCTGTGCTCTGATTGGATTAGCTTCTGCCCATTAGCAGCCTGCACAACCCACGTCTGACTTATAGCAGGCTGGTCTCTGGACCAGAGGGAGCTGGACTAGAAAGAGGTGGACCAGGAGCTGGACCTGAGAGAAGTGAATCTGAAGGTACTGGTCAAACTGCTCTCTCAGCCCACCAGACCAACCTTGAGAAGGAGGCGGGGCTTAACCCTGACAGGTCGGCTGTCAATCACCCCATCACATGACCTTCTCTGACTGTGAGAAGCTGCAGGTTGTTCAGTACCGGGAGGTCCAACCTTCAGGACGCTTAGATCAATGTGTTTTAGATCACACACACACACTCCCTCTGTCTCTGTTAACAGGATGAAACTGCTGCAAAAAGGAGGAGGAGATGGAGGAGAGTGACATCACACACCTGAGAGGCGACCCGGCGAGGAGGAGGAGGAGGGTCCGATGACCTCGCCACTGCCTCATTGTGACATTAGACGTCAAACGTCAAACGTGCATCATTTACTGTTTTCATGGAAAGAAGAAACTGCAGGATCCTTCCTCTGGAGGAGGAGGACCTTCTGCTCTTTGGCCAGAACCCAGGAAGAGTAGCTGATTCCACCCTGCCAAAATGAGACACCCAGGCGCGAAGTAGAACCGCAAAGATAAGCGAATACTTTAAGAGGATAGGTGGGCGCACAGACACACACACACACATTTACACCTGCTGCTGCTGTTATCGTAGTCCACCTGAAGAAATCCGAACACACACACACAGGGACGCCAGCAGGTTATTTGAGCTTTTATTTTGAAATGAAAGGTTCCTGGATCCATCCTTCATGACTTGCTGGACCTCCTCCAGAACCTCTGGGTCTCCAAAGGAGGAACAGGAACCCAGAAGGAGCACCCCAGAAGACATAGGGGTCGCGTTTGGTGTGGAGCGGCTCCAGAACATTCCGGCTGGGTGTTGGCATAACGCTTAGCATGTAGCATGGGAGGTAGCTCTGGCCTGTTCCTCTGTGGTGGCAGACAGAGCCCGGATGTTCTCGATCCTTGATGAAAAACACTCAAGAGGACCTGGATGGAGCGGGAACTGTCAGTTTGACCCTTTTTTCTTTCTTTTCTAAGTTTGATGAAGCCGCCGTCGGAGAAAGGAGAGGAGCTCCCGCCAGATACCTCTCCGCTGTTTGTTTAGCCAATAAATGTGTTTCTCTGTGTTGCTGCTCCCTTGCTTTGTTTGCATACCCACAAACATCTCTGGGACCTTAGGCTACCGTCTGCGTTTGGATCCTCACTCACGCAGCGCATTCACGTTTTCCCTTTAAAGAAGGGAAAAAAAACTTTATTTTATTGAAAAAAAAATCAAATATAGAGCGTTTCGAAAGGGTCTTTTTCTTCTTGGCTACAGCTGTAATTACTTGTCGAAATCTTCTTGTGGCAACTGGACTTCAATTTCTTCACTTGAAGACATTTCACCCCTCATCCTAGAAGCTCTTCAGTTCAGGTGAAGAAATTAATGTCCAGTTGCCATGTCAAGAAGATGTCGACAAGAATTCACCATGACCTCGATGACTGAGAACCTCCACAAACAAGGCGTTATTCCTGTTTATTCCTCTCCAACCTCCAACCCCCCCCCCAGCTGTGGCTGCGGAGCTGCAGTGACCTTGATGGCTGCGGGACAGAAAGAGGAGCATGACGGAGAGCCCCCACCCCATCCGCCCGTAGGAGGGGGGAGCTGCTCCCCCCTCCCCCGCCTCCTGCTGCAGGACGTTTCTCCTGAAACTCACAACCCAATCATGGGATGTTGCGCACTTTCCGCCCCTCCTGGTCCACGGCGGCGTCAAAGCTCGCGGATGCGACGGAAACGACGGGAACCCGCCTTCAAAATAAGTGCCTCCTTTGAGCCGCTTCCCTACAATTACAATGGCAAGGTATCTCCTGGGTGCAAACAGGACGGGGTCAATGATCCACCGACAGTACATACTTTGACACCGGAGGAACCACTGCTGGAGCAGAGAGAACCATGACACAAAGGCAGGAGGACCTTGAGAACCAGTGAACCACAGGTGAGGTACACAGAGAACCATACAACTCTTGTGATGAGCCTGGAGCATCAGCGAAGGCTGGGAACATGTAGAATGTTCAGAGTCTTAATCCAATCCTCCATACAGACTGTTGTGTTTTGAGTAAAAGAGATGCGACCGGAGATATTAGAGTAGCACTTAGTTATATTTACTGAAGAGCAGAGCACAGGTTATGATAGCAATTCGTACCAACAGACATAAGCCCCGCCTACAGCGAGTCAGCGCATGTGCAGATTGCAAGTAAACATATATGGTTAACTGTTCAATATTACTGTGTCCACAGTCAATATTCTACACAGACCTTCTCTAGATCAATCAGGTTTTGGGGCTGTCGTTGAACAACATAGAGTTTCAGCTCCCTCCAAAGATTTCCTATTGGATTCAGGTCTGGAGACTGGCTGGGCCACTTCAGAACCTTGATATGCTTCTTATGGAGCCACTCCTTGGTTTTCCTGGCTGTGTGTCATGTTGGAAGACCCAGCCACGACCCATCTTCAATGCTCTGACTGAGGGAAGGAGGTTTTTGACCAATATCTTACAATACATGGCCAAGTTCATTCTCTCCTGAACACACTGCAGTCGTCCTGGCCCTTGTGCTGCAAAACACCCCCAGAGCATGATGCTTCCACCCCCATGCTTTTCTGCAGGTATGGTATTATTGGGATGATATACATCCTTTGTCTTCCTGCGAATGGCGTTAAGACCACAAAGTTCTATTTTGGTCTCATCTGACCAGAAAACCTCCTCCCATGAGTCCTCTGGATCATCCAGAGGATCCCTGGCAAACTTCAGACGGGCCTTGACATGGGTTGACTTAAGCAGGGGAACCGTCTGTGCGATGCTTGAGTTTAAGCCATTACTCAGTCTCAGTCTATTACTGATAGTAGCCTTGGAAACGGTGGTCCCAGCTGTCTTCAGGTTGTTGACCAGCTCCTCCTGTGTAGTTTTGGGCTGATTCTTCACCTTTCTTAGCATCATTGATACCCCAGGAGAAGAGATCTACTGTGGGGCCCCCATCCAAATGACATTGATGGTCATCATTAGCCTCTTCCATTTTCTGACAATGGCTCAGTTGTTCTTTTTTCACTAAGCTGATTGCCAATTGCTCTGTAGCCCTTTCAAGCTTTGTGAAGGTCAACAATTTTGTTTCTTGTGTCTTTTGACAGTTCTTTGGTTTTACACACGTTGGCTGCTGCACTTTGACAGAATGTGGGATGCACAGGTATCTTCAAGAAAGTTAACAACCTCAAATAGGTGCAACTCAATGACAATGATGAGCGTAGTGTAGTTGGACTCTTTAAAAGCAGAGGAACGGGTCTTTGAGGGTCAGAAATCTGGCTGATAAGCAAGGGATCAAATACTTACTTGACCCTGCAATTTACAAATAAATTGTTTTATTCGGTCTCTCACAGTGGAAATGCACCAATGATGAAAGTTTTAGACCCCTCCATGATTTCTAAGTTGGAGAACTTGCAAAATCGCAGCAGAATTAAATACTTATTGACCTGACTGTATACAATTTAACCTACAAAAGAAAATAAGAAATTACCCTCGGTGCAGTCGGCGATGTGGGGAGTAAACATGACATGATATGTTAGGTCTCCTGGAGAATGTATATATATATACATATATGAATATAAATATTGCAGGGATATAATATATTTGTGACAGGTGGAAGCGGTATCAGCATTCACAGAAACGTTCACGTATCTGGGGGGGTTTATTTTAAAACCGGAAGCCGTCACTGCCTGCATCCCAACGCACTTGACAGCGGTCCCATCCAGCTGATGCCGCGAGGCGGAGGGGGGAGAGAAGGGGGAAGAGGCTGCCTGAGTTCAGTTGTCCCGGTGCTCACGGAGGACGCGCCGCCCCGCACGGAGCTACAGACCCGACGCGGGGAAAGAAGGACGGAGCCGGGACCGGTGGAGGCAGGAAACCGGGCAGGAAGAAGGGTCGGGGAGGGGGGCGGCTCTGCTGTCCCGACTCCGATGGACACCGGGGGGCGTCGGAAGAGGAAGGCGGCCGGTGAGGTTCCAGCTCGGATCCCGCGATGAAGGCGGTGGGGCGGTGGGACACGGCGGAGAAACCCAACGGGGACGCGCGGCGAAGGCCGAGCTACCCGGGCGAGCTGCGGGCCAAACACGCCAACATGTCCGCCAAGGTGTGGGTGAAGGTGGCGATGGCCATTGCCTACTTCCTGTGTGTGTCTGTGGCTGCCGTCATCCTGGTCATCTACTACGTCTTCTTCTGGACGCCCGACCCGCACGGCGGTGGCGGGAACGCCACTGGGACCGGGACCGCCGCGGCGCCCAACCGCACCGATTGCGCGCTCAGGCTAGGGTGACACCGCACCACAACCTTGCACACGCACGCACGCACGCACGCACACAGGCAAGCATGTATGGAGTATGAGTGCGCAGCCGGGACGCGAGGTGGGGGGCTGCTACATCAGAGTTGTGGATGCTGGAGGAGGACAAAGGGGGCAAGTGCTGCTGGGATGCCGCATCTCCTGGACGGGGTGGGGGGACACACGGAGTTTGGTGGAACCGGGTACCCGGGTTTTTCAGGCGAGTTCCCGCTCAGCTTCGTGCCACCGGAAGTGTCCAGAAGGTTCCAGAGCCTCCATCTGACCTTCAGGACGCAGGGAAACATCTCGGGTTCCTTCCTCTCCGCGCAGCTGCGTAATAATCTAGTATTACCGTGTAATAACGATGTAATATGAGTGTAATAACTATGTAATAAGTCATTGTCGTTTTCCATCACTGTTTTCATTTTTTTTATCTTGACCTTCTAATTATTATTGTTAAATTATTATTTTCATTATCATTTAACTTCGCTTTCAGTTTATTTTAAAATCACTGAAAAAATGCTTCCAATTATCAGGATTTGGACGACAGAACCACAAAATAATAACAACATCAACAATAATAATATGAAATATAATAATAATAATTTGTAATACATTAAAAAAAACACAATTTTTCGATCAAATGACCCTGAAATATGTTTGGCTTCTAAAGTTATTGGTAAGCTAGGTATTCAGCTTCTGGATCCAGATGTTTCCTGATGTTTGTTGCCAAGGAAACGGGGCTGTGGGGAATTCACCCCAAAAATCTCAGTGTTTTGTGTGCGTGTGTGTGTGTGTGTGTGTGTGAGTTGGGGGGGTCTGCTGTGCATCGGACAATCCCTCAGAAGGACTCTGAACCTGAAGAATCTCCCAGTGGAACCATCTGAAGGAGAACTTGTGAACCATCTGATGTCCTACCTCTGATATGGAGGCTGGTGGGGGGGGGGAGACTCTGAAAGACTAAACCAACATCCGCACCCTAGAACCCCCCCACACACACACACACAAAGGAACCTTTAGAACCCCCCTCCCCCAGCTTATAGAACACCTGCAAACACCTGAGAACCCCTCTGACCTCACCTGCCTCAAACCCTGCAAGAACCCTGCTGGAGAACCTCCACCACCCTGCACTGAACGGGGGCTCCGTTTTTCTGTTAAGGAAGAACAATCACTCTGATCTGCCTTTTTCTTTCTTCCCCAGCAGGAAGCTGCTGATATTCAGGTATTTAGAGGAACCCTGGGGAACCCTGAGGAACCTCAGCCGGGGTCTCCGGTAGCTCGCCGTACAGAAAACGCCAGGTGGTCACACGACCTCCACTAAGTAGCTGCAACTGTTCCACCTTTTTAGAGCCACTTGTGTTTTTCTCCTCACCACAAAGCAGGAGGTGGATGTTATCTTCCTCCTCACCTTGTCCTCCTCACGCTGATTTAGACCACGCGTCCTGGTAGAACTTCCCAGACTGTTTTGTTTACAGTGTCGCCTTGAGATTTGATCCTGATGATAAACTATGCATTTACTCCACTTTGAGTGTCGTCATTTCCTGGATGATCAGCGAGGGGCGCCGGAGAGCACATAAATCTTTCTTTGCAGATAAATCTTTCTTACATTTTATTTACATTTACATTTTATTCTGTGATTTAACGAGCCTATCTCACATTCAGACACAGGAATGTCAGTGAACTGACAGGAAATCAACGCAATCCTCCAAATGAGAAATTAAAGATTTTCCATGTGAGGGCCTGTGATTGACAGGTCTCCAGTCCAGGTTAAGCCCCGCACCCTTGACCTGGCGACGGGCAGGATTGCCTCCAAGTATCCTCAATACAAAAGGGGACTCCTAGATTTCTGCCCCCTGGGTGTGATCAGGGTACACACAGATACCCTGGTGTCTGGAGCCAGTCACAGCAGCCATTCAGGCAGGGGGCAAGGTTTAACCTGGATGGGTCAGCTGTCAATCACAGACATCTAAGCAGTCCGCTTTCCCTCACATCGACGGCCACTTAGAGCCTTCGATCAACCTGCTGACTGTTTCTAGACCAGAGACAGAGACCATAGAGAGAACCCAGGCACAACCCTTGGAGAAAGTAGGTGAACAAGGGGAGAATATGAGGAACCTGCATGTGACGTTGACCACCATGACGCCCATTCAGGTCTGTGGAATTCAACGTTCACGGGAGACTCTTCAATGCACCATGCGGGTGTATTTAGATAACTGCTGAGGTCAAGCTGTGTTAGATTAATGAAGTCATGAATAAATTAATAGAAAAAAAAAAATCACCATTACCCGGCTTGTCAGGGTCACCATGGCAACAATAGGACGGACACATCGGGCTGAAGGTTGATGTCCTGCTGACAGATGAAGGACACTTGTCTTCATCGTCTCAGCCTGCCATGTTTGAAGTTCACAGCGCTCGAATGGCCAACCAGAGGTCTGGATGGGGCTACATGGCAAGAGCGTGCATGGTCCATGCTACGTGCACAGTTTCGTGATGTCATTCATTCATCCTGCTGAGAAGGGTAGGGGGCAGCGCCATCTCCAGCAGGCATTGTGCGAAGGGCAGGGCTTAGCACATATCCATGGACTGGGTTCTCGCCAAACTGTTTCCATGTTCTTCTGCTTGAGCCTTCCACCATGTTTGTAGATCTGGTCCTCAGTGGTAGAAAATTAGAGGTGTATGATTTCATCACTTTTTGGGTTGTATGTGTGTGTGTGTGTTTGTGTGTGTGTGTGTGTGTGTGTGTGTGAGTGTATGGCTGGATTATCACTTCCAGCAATCCAATCCACGTTATCATGAACTCGGATTAATTCATGAAGTTAAAACATTCGGAAACCTCCATCACCAAATTAGTCCAGTGTCTAACGAACTTTTGGGTTCCAACTTCAGCCTCCACCCTGGTAGTGCCTCCTCTGACAGAAACAGTACCGACCACTAGATGGTAGCGTTGTACACAATGACAGCTGCAGCCCTACCGAGGTCTACCCGCAAATATCTAACAAATTTAATAAAAAATATAGTTATTATTCATGTATTGTCAAGGTTTCCATGTGTTTGGACTCAAACAAACTTCGGTTAGTACACACGCTTATACTTAACCACCTGCAGCTCAATGTGTCTAAGACAAAGGAGCTGGTGGTGGATTTCAGGAAACAAAGGACCCACCTGAATCCAGTCACCATCAGGGGCACTGATGTGAACATTGTGGACACCTATAAATACCTGGGTGTCCACTTGGATAATAAACTGGACTGGACCTTTAACACCAATGCCACAATCAAGAAGGGTCAGAGCCGTCTGTTCTTCCTCAGGAGGCTCAGATCTTTCAACGTCTGCAGGACCATGCTGCAGATGTTTTACCACTTGCTGGTGTCCAGCGTCATCTTCTACGCTGTTGTGCGCTGGGGCAGCAGGCTCAAGACAGCTGACACCAACAGACTCAACAAGCTCATCAGGAGAGCTGGGTCTGTCCTGGGAGTAGAGCTGGAGTCTGTTGTGCAGGTTTCAGAGAGGAAGATGATGAGGAAGCTCCTCAGCATCATGGACAACATCCATCACCCCCTGCATGCCACGTTGATGTCCTGTCGGAGCTCTTTAAGTCGTAGACTGATACCACCAAAGAGCTCCACTGAACGCCACAGGAGGTCTTTCCTACCTGAGGCTATCAGACTTTTTAATTCCTCTTCCCTCAGCCGCAGGGAATCTTCAATCTTTGTAGTTACTGCTAACAGTTAAGACAATTCATATTTCATTATATTTCTTATTTTTCCTCCTTTCTACTATTATCTATTACTGTTATGTTTTTTACTTGAAACTCTGGCACAACAATTTCCTTCGGGATTAATAAAGTTGTTCTCATCTCATCTCTCTCTCATAAAAGTTCTCAAAATACTTGCAATTTCCCTGCAAGCAACAACCAAGAAAATATTTGACCGGAAAATCACGTTTGAATTATTGAATAAATGAAGAGTTAGAAAGATCTACTGATACATATTGATCTATTGAGAGTCGCTGGGTCGGATTTCTTCAATTCAAACGACCTCTTGATCCGGCGTGGAGTCGGTTGCCATGACACCGGCCCGCAGATTCCCGGATGTGGTATTTCCCTTATCCAACATGGCGCCGGGAAAGTGAGACTTTACGCTAATGTCACACAGTTCGGCCGAACTTCCAGCGCGTCCGCTCCTCTCAATCGACGCGGCGGGTTTTCGACGCGCCGTTAGCGGCGGAAGCGGGTCGGCAGCGATACGCCAGGGTGAGTAAGTCCGTCTTTTCGGCCCGCCAACTTTACTTTTGGCTTGTTGTTCGCTAGCTTATGGCACGCCTCTCGCCTGCTAACCGTTGCTAACGTTAGCCACTTTAAACAAATCTGAGACCCCCCCCCAACCGGGAGACTCGCTGCCAGTGTGTGCGTGCGCTCGTGTGTGTTTGATGTAAATGTTAACCGATATAAATATTTTTTAAGTAGAGTCCAGAGTGAGGGGTTCACGAGTGATGCGTTACTTTTTGAAGTTGCGGAACAACATATGGAGCTCCCCGCCGGCTCCGGCTCCACTCTGACACTCCGGTTCGAGTTACTTTGACGGAGGAGGTTCCTGTTCTGTCCGGTATTCAACCCCCTCCCCTCCCGAACCCCAACAAACCTCTCCCTACACACGTCCGTTGCATTTTCACGGTTAGTTCCACCGCCCGCTGGCCCCAGAACCTGTCACTTCAGGTAACAGTCCAGGAAGTGGGGAATATTCGATAACCGAACACGTCAGTAGCCTAAGTTGTTTTTACATTAATCAATGCAAAGTGTGAGAGCTACAGACACAACTTCAATTTCATAACTTCTAGGATTCTGCGCCCTAGAAAGTCTTCTTCTCCTTTGGTCTTGTCACTCTAGGGGTCTCCACAGCCAATCCACCTTCTTTGTATCCTTTTCTCTCACACCATCCGTGTCCTCTTCCCCTCCATCCATAAACCCCCTCTTAGGTCTTCCCCTTGACCTCCTGCCTGTCAGTTTCAACCTCAGCATCCTTCTACCCGGATCTCCACCATCCTTCCTCTGCCCATGTCCAAACCATCTCGGTGTGACTTTATCTCTGCGTGCCTTCAGATGGACTAAATCCTCATCATATTGTTCCTTGTCACTCCCAAACATGGGCAGGGTCTTGTTTTAGGAAAAATGCTCTTATGATGTTTTCAACACTGTTTCTGATACCAGCTGGTGGTCCACAGGCTCCAGGTCCCACCCTTGTCCTAGTTGATGGTGAATTAATATACTGGGCACATTTTACTCCAGAAAATATATTGAACAGAAAAACTAAAAGTAAAGAAACTGCAAAGTGTCCAGGCAGCTATATTTATTGTTAAAGTCCCTTTAGTGTCATGTTCTAGGATCCTCCTCTTAAAAGCAAAAACAATAAAGCAGTGAGACCCAGGGGTTTTCTTTCCCTTTGTGAGAATGCTCTGTTACCAGATAACAAAGCCGTGAAAATTCCATCCCAGAATACTTCCCAGCTGATGGGGATGAGCATTTCTCAGAGTCCGACCCCACTAGTGCTTTCTCCCTCTCCTCTCCCAACGACCCTCCCCGCCTCTTAGTTGGCACGAGTATGTGTGTGTGTGTGTGTGCGCTGTGCCTGAGGCTCACATGTGTTGTGGTGTGTGTGTGTGTGTGTGTGTGTGTGTGTGTGTGTGTGTGTGTGCGTGTGTGTGAGCTAGACAGAGTGGAAATGAGATAGTCTTCAGTTTAGTTAGTCAGCAGTGTTGTGCCATCAGTCCTGGTTAAATTACACATTCCTGGGATGCCAGAGCTGAACGGAGGGGCTCCCCTTCCCTCCCAGACACACACACACACCACACACACACTTAGGGTCGGCCAGTGTGGCTTATAGAGAGGCTGCTTGTTTTCATCTGTCTAGTCTAGATTTACAGTCATTAACCCAAACAATCCCCCAATTAAAACTCAACAATTGAAAAAGACGTGATTGTCAAGGCTACACAGGGCGACCCAGAATGGATCATTGAATATTTCAAACATTTACATGACACCTGTTGCAGGCAGGTAGTCTCATCTTTGGACAAGAGTAAGATTAAAAAGCAACCAAAAACAAGGTCTGTGGTCGCCCCCAGGAGGAAACGGTCCAGGTTCCTCCTCCTTCTGGACACCACCTTTGGTGAAACTCAGAGGTACCACACTGTTTGTTGTGGATCACAGTGGGGTGGAGGGTGTGGGGTTCTGTGATGAACTGGAACATGAGTGTTTGAAAGATAATTCCGGGGGTTTGAAGGGGTTTGGGGGTGGGGGGGGTTGTTGTGGTTGGATTGATGTGAGCTGACCACAGGGCCTCTGGGAGATGGAGGCAGACAAACACAGCTGCTGTTCAGGCGTCTTGTTGGTCAGAAGTGAGAGCCCAGTTTTTCAGCTGGCCGGGACCCGGACATCATGAGGAATACCTTTACCGGTCTAGTATAGCACTATGCTCTCACTAAAGGTGTCACTCAGGAATTCAGTGGCCCCTTTAAACTTCATGTCGTGTTAAGTGCAAAATGCGTAACGTAGAAAGTCACATTCTTCCCTGGAATCAGATTTCTTACAAAAAGGGAAAGAGAATGGCATGACTAAAAACAAGAGGGAAGGGTGGGGTGTTTATGAGAACAGAGGGGAGTCATGTGATGGAGGGTGAGGATGTTCTGTTTGCAGAGCGCAGGTAGTTGTGTTTGTGGAGCCTCTGAGGGCTCTGTGTGTATGGGTGTGGGTGTGTTTTCTGAGGGGGGGGGTTCAATGTTGGCCACATTGAGCTAAACAGAGAAGACACAGTGGTCTCCAGTCCGGAGGGGGGTGGGATAAACATAGAGGGTCCAGGACTGAAGCCATGGGTGGACTCTTTGTTTCCTTTGTTCCTCCCCATTTTGACCCATCCGGGCCGCCAGGAGAATCATCAACACCAGGATGAAATCATCCCAGCCGTTATTTCTCCCTCTCCGTCCGTTTAAAAAGAACCCATGACGTCACCCTGAGCGTCAATGCTCGACAGACAGAATATTGGGGATCAGAAAAAGAAATAAAAGACCCAGCAACAGTCTTTTCAGACTTGGGCAACCATCTCTGGAGAATTTTGAGCAAACTATCTTTGCAGCAAGGGCATCACCAAGGGCCTGCAGGTCGAGTGGACCAGGAAGTAAGACCACCGCCGCCACCTTACCATGCAAACCTAGAGCCAGGGTGAAGGCAAAATCTCAGAGGAATGCAATGTTACACTCTGCCTTGACTTTTTTTTAAAATTTTTATCAATGCCAGGAAAATGCCTTTGCTGCATTCCCCGCTTCCGTGGCAAGGCTTTAAAAACCCAATTTGGGCAGCAAAGAGTTTTTAGCAGGAGCGCCGCTTCATATTGCATCTCCTCTGTCGCCTGGAGCCTGTAGGTTTATGTTTAGGCACAAAGCATTCAGCTGCAGGGAAACCATGTTTTGGGGTTGAAATTAGTGCTTGAGCTTGGCCAACGAGACAAACGTACATCTGTTCCTTTTCCCTTTTTTTTTCCTTTGACTTGAGAATGAGGAACAAGTAGGCGCCTCTCGCTGCCACATCTGTGAGAGCTGACCCTGGAAGAGGGGAAAGCTTTCAGCAGCTTCGAACAGAGGCAACATCCCTGATGTCTGCCTTTTTTTGAAACTTTATAACAAGAGGATTTCCACTGTCTGTCTGTTTGGTCTCCTCCTCCCTCACAGGGTTCTCACTCGCTGTTCCCAGCAGTTGCAGAGGGAAGCACTTCCTGAACTTGTGTTTGCATGCAGGGTTTATCAAAGAATCAAGATTGGGCTTGATTGTACCTCTCTGGTGATACGGTGGCTTCTCTCGCTCTCTGTCTGTCTCTCTCTCTCTCTCTCTCTCTCTCTCTCTCTCTCTCTCTCTCTCTCTCTCTCTCGACAGAGAGAGTTCTGGATGGCGTCCATTTGTCACCTCAGCTGCACTCGTGCTGAAATCCTGGTGAATAGCAGCATAGAGGCAGGAGGTTAAAGGTATTTTTTTTGGCTCCACCAAATTTCTGGAATATTCTGGATGGAGGGTGTGCAGGTCTTTTGTGTTGGTCCTGCCTGCAGGCTCAGAAGGCCTATGGGATCTCTTAGGTTACTCATGGGGTTAGAGTGCATGAAACTAAGATGTCAACAGTGTGTGTGGTAGAATCTTTGGATCAGTAAAACCTGCCCCAAGTGGCTCTGAGTGTCTGGGCCGCCTGTAGGGAGAGGCACTGGGTGCCCGTGTTGAGTGATATTGGCCGTGTTAACTCCAGGAACTTTTTGCAGTCATTGGAACCTTTGCAGGAACTGAGTGTAGACCTCAGCTCCTTGAGCCATCTTAGCTCCCACTCTGAGACAGGGTGTGTTTATGCTTCCACAGGAACCCATGTGACCTAAGTGCTCGGTGATTGGTGGAACTCATAAGCAGATACTTCTTGTGGACTGCAGAGAATCATTTTTAAAGAAAGTGCGGAATTAGCTACCAGGGGTCTTCTTCACATGGCGAAGCAGTGCAGGG
This sequence comes from Fistularia commersonii, assembly GCF_037954325.1. Lineage (NCBI taxonomy): Eukaryota > Metazoa > Chordata > Actinopteri > Syngnathiformes > Fistulariidae > Fistularia > Fistularia commersonii. Next base: position 10,965,761 of record NC_141286.1, read on the forward strand.
CCATCTAATAGTCCATGGCTATTATTCCCATCATGCGGAACACGAACGCTGTGGAAGCTTGGAGGAGGCTAGTTCCTAAAATGAAATCCAAGCTGGATAGTTTTTTGAACTTTTCCCTCCAGAAGTCCTCATCTGATAGCCTCAGCTGGAACTATAGCCAGTCAGTCAGTCAGTCAAAGGTGTGAATGGATGAGAAAAGGCTAATTCTGCAGCAGTAATGCTGGACTTTGGGACTTTTGAAAAGACTCTTATAAAATGGTCATCTCACACAGTGAGATCTTACATCTTAAGACTTTGCAAGGATTTTGAAAGGTCACATGGAAAACTACAACTAGATTCTTTTCCCATCATGCTGGTACTAGGTTTCCAATTTTGTTGGGGCTCATCTATTGGTTGTACGGTTGTACGTTCTACGGTGACAAAACTCAAAGACTTGTAATGTCAAACATGTTTGAAATTGTGGTAAGCCTCAAGACTGAGCTAAGACTCAGCTACAGCTTTTAACATTTTCTTCTGACTTTCAGTTTTAAGTCTGAGACTGGAACATCTTAAGGTGTAAACCCGCCATAATTGTGCTATGTATGTTTGAAGAGGTGATGCCTCTTATAGCTCCATCAGAGCCATAGCAGTAGTTCAGAAGAATCCAGGCAGTGCAAACTACAAGCAGCAGGCAATGAAGCCAATGAAGGAATCGTCGTTCTCTACTGGCAAATCTTCAAGCTTCAACCTTACTGCTCCACGTATGAAGCCGATGCTGTAGAGGAGGCTCGGCTCTGACTCAAGGTCCTTGCACTGGGACCAGGATTTCCCAGGCGTTGCTGTAATTGAACCCTCAGCCATACTTAGCTCTGTACTGGGGGGAAGAACCGCAATGGAACAAAACAAAACAAAACGGATTGCCCTCCGGTTTCCTTGTAATCCTCTTGTCTAAGTGAATAAGGGTCTTGTGAAAAATGAATTCTCCTGCCAGTCCCTTATTTAGTGCTCTTTTATCCTATTTTCAAATCAGTGAGCTTTGGGTTTTTCCAATATATGATCCGGAAAAAGATCAAAAATGGAATATGTTGGTGTGAAACGTGCTAGTATTTGTTCTCTGTGGCCCGTTGTGGAGAACCAGGCTCGGCAGTCCATATTGCCCTCTCGCACATGTAGCACACAGCAGGAGCTTTCCTGTGTTAGATTTGGGGGGTCGGGGGTCCCCAGCAGGAGGTTGGATATGTTCCAAACCCCAACCCCTCTTTTGTTTCCAGCAAGCAGACCCACCGTCCCAGAACCTCCTCATTTTCCCAGTGGGATATTTTTAGCATCACCGCTCTGCCTTGTTAGCATCTTTTATGCGAATAGCGTTCCCACTGCCACCAATGTTTTAATTACTCTCCAGTCACATGATGGTCCTTTCAACACACAATGGACAAACAATGGACCTCCCCAACCCACCACCTGCTGTGAGTCAATTGGTGATAGTTTGGTCTTGGCACTCTGGTCATTTGAAATTCTCTGAAGTTTTGGTTGAGGTGTAGGGCCCATGAAATGTCCAGTTTCTTGTCTGGAAGGGCTCCAGGCTTTGATTGATGTGTCAAATAGAAACCCCTCCTCCCCATGCTGGTTGATATGACCCAAAATTCATAGGATTGAAATATTCAAGGCAAAGTATGTATGTATGTATTTCATATTTTTAATGTTTTTTTATGTGTAGTCTCCCATCATGGATCTACTGAAGGCTCATTGGAAATAGATTGCAAGTGTTTCTGTCACTGGTTGACAGTGTTTGTTCCACGTTACTGTTGGTAGTGTCAGGCGTTTCAGCTGTTAAAAGTCCAAAGTGAGCTCTGCCCTGGGTCACGTCCCTTATCGAAACCCTTCGCATCCATTGGACCGCTTGATTCCTTCCATGAAATCAAACCGGGAGGCAGGTGACTGGCTGATGCCACCCCTTAAAGGAACAGGTCAAAGTAAAAGAAGAAAAAGATTTTTTTTCCTCTTTCTCCACAAAAAACCTGATGTAAATAAATCTTTAATGTTTCCTGTCACGAGGACAGTGATGTTACCAGTGGGCATGGTCACACGCCTGTCACTCCAATTGCATGTGGATGTTTGTCCCCCCCCCCATTTTTTATTCATATTCTTCTGTGTGACATTTGGCATTTCAGATAACTTGGCTGAAAGATGTCCTGCATGGAACTGGAGCTGCAGGAACCCTCAGTTTACTTGTTTGTCCAAGTCTTTTGTCTGTTTTTCCCTTCATCCTACCCTGGCCATCACCCTCCAGACCTCCAGGCTTGTTAAGTTTACAACAACAACAAAAAAACATTTCCGTGAAACATTTCTGCATTGGTTGTCAGACATTGACAAAGTAGGCGCTGTGTGCGTGCATGTGTGCGTGCATGCATGCATGCGTACGTGTGTGTGTGCATGCATGAGTGAGAAAATATGTGCAGCTTGTGCAGAGCTGTATAGCTTGTCTTGTTCTGGTCTTCTTTATCGTTGACCGTCCCACATTCCACAACCTGCCTGGAGGCCTGCTCTGATTGGCTGCCACTCCACATGCTTAGTTTGAATTCTGTCCCGCGATTGGCAGCTTTATGTATTTTAGGATTTTTTTTTGTTCACATCTCTTCCTGCCCCTCAGGCCGACCTGTTGCTGGTGTGGTTTCTGCTCTGAACATCAACACGCCATTTCCTCCTGGATTATGAAAGCCTGTGGGATAAGGGCACATACAAAGAAGGTTTCTGCAGGTTGCTTAATTCAGGCCTCATGCAGCACGTAGACACATGTAGTACCTTGATCTTCTCACCACTAAATACCACGCAACCATTAAACAGTGTTCATAGTATAGATGTTTTACTGCATCTGATGTCATCTGTGCACTTTTATTTTGGTTTGTTTTGTTTTTGAATCTGGTCCCAGTCTCCTCTGAGGCTCAGATTTGTGAAGGTTCTGTCTGTCTTAGCGGTCACGTGTGGTATTTCACAAGAAGAGGGGGCAACAGATAAAATGAAAAAAAAAAAAAAACTACAACTCCGCCTGCCGACTCATGCCAGAAATGGAAACCAAGCCTCTCCCTCTGGTTTCTTCCGGGGTTTGGAGATCCATTGGAAGTGAAGTCCAGAGGACTTGTGGTACCCTTCCCTTCTGGAAGATATGCTAGGGTCTGGATCCCTTCACTGGATTTACGGTTGTTCTCCTACACTGCACTCTTTCGCACGCAAGTGCACAGGGGCGGTGGCGGCAGCAGCAGCTCCACTGAGGGAAGGGTTGGTGGTTTGAGCTCCATGTGTGTCCTTGGGCAAGACACTGAACCTTGCCCCCCTCTGGTTACCACCTTGCATGGAGCTTTGCTGTCGTGTGTGAAAATATGACCCAGTGTAAAGTACTGTCAAACCACATGGTGTGAAAGGGCTTTACAAGAGGAGATTGTTTACCATTCACTCTCCCTCCCTCTCTCTCTCTCTCTCTCTCTCTCTCTCTCTCTCTCTCTCTCTCTCTCTCGCTCCCCCCGCCCTCTTGGTGACGTCATGATCCTGGTTGTCGTCCGACTCCGCAGTTGTTGCAGATCTTTTCCGCCTTGGCACCAAGTTGTGCCCACGCCACTGGCTCTTGGCCTCACTTCCAGTCTGGCCAGAGTTTAAATGAAAGCCGAGGTGGAGGAGGCACGGGGGGGGGGCCTCCATATCCCCCCTCCAGCCAGTGTTTCTGGTATCCAGGTGAAGGTTGTGCCGCTTTTGACCGCAGACTCACCCTGGTTTGATGTGAGTACCTGCCGTCTGCATGTTTTTCGCCTGCCACTCCGCAGACCCGGAGCCTGGGGCGGGGTAATCCCGGGCATGACAACAGACCCCCTGTTGTTTGAAATCCCCCGGTGTGGATTAACTCTTAGTCCGGAGCAGCATAACAACTGTATTGTTTAGCCATGCACATGGGGGTGGGCTGTGGGTTTTTGACGGGTGCTAAGACCCCCCACCCCCACCTCCACACACACAGTTGTGACTGTGTGGACAACTGTAGGACCCGCCAGCCACGTTGTCTCTGTGCATTTGCAGGGCGTGGAGACTCAGCTCCTGCATAGGCATGATTCAGACCTGTGAGGAGTTGCACTGGAGCTCAGTGTCTGAGGTCAGTCCTGGGGGGGTCAGGTCTTTGGCCGCGAGGGGGTCAGGGATCAGCCGCGATTAGCTCTTATTGTTCCACTTGTGTGCTAACATGCATGTTAGCTCCTCACACACCTGAGTGAGAAGGTTACTTGGAAACCAAAAACTGACGGGCTGCAGTTCAAGGGACTAAATTGTGAGAAATATTGTTTGGATTTCTTTTACGACGGAAGTGCCAAATAATTTTATTGTAATTGAGGCTGTGAGGCAGGGAAAAACTGGTTCCCTCCATGTTTTCCTGCCTTGGCTCTCTTTAGGTTCTCTGTCTTCCTCCCACAGTCCAGCGACAGGCAGTGGGTTCACAGAAAACTCTAAATGGTCCGTCATTGTGAATGGTTGGATGATTGACTGCTGACCCGTCCACGTTAAGCCTTGCCTCTCACTGATTGTCCGCAGAGATCGGCTCCAGACCTGCGACCCGCAGGATAGCGGCAGATAGGGGCTGATAGAACCTCCCTGCTCCAGATAACACATCTAAATGGACTCAAATACGAATAAATGCCTGACAAAGTGTTACCAGAGAAATGTGGTCCTGAGATGACAACCTTAAAAATGGAATTAGGAAGTTTTGTGCTGTAACAGCAGCAGAACATGGGATGGTGGAGGTGCGCTGTGTTTTAAACACATAATCACATGTTTTCTGCTTTATATGACTGACCCTCTGAGATTCCAGGCCCCTCCTTCTCCCAGGCAGTGTGAATGAAGCCGAGCCGCTGCCTCGGGAAAGTTTTTCTTGATAACATCCGACGTCTGCGGCTTCTCCGGCATCTCCTTCCACAGAGCTGAAACTCGTCAAAGCAGCTTGTGGCTTCAAGGTCACATGGAGTATGCCGTGTTTGCACAGCACTTGAGATATCTGGGAACTGCAGAGACGTGTTTGTGTGTGCGCGCGCACGCATGCTTGTTGTGAGACTACAGGCGATGCCTGTGCAGCTAATATGTGTGTTTTCACTAGCCCTGCGCTGAACCAAGTGAATGCAGAGGGTGTTTTGACTGAGAAATTCAGAATGACCCTGCAGGTTTCAGGCATGCTGCTGAACATTCAGAGGTGGAGGTCCTCTCTGGACACCTGTTAAATGGTTGAGACCAGGTGATTATTGGCTTCTCTCTTGATTCACAATGCGTTCACGTCAGCCGCCTCGGCCCCTTGAGGTCAGTCCCTATCTGAGGTTTTCCTCGGCGTCCAACACCTTCACCCCTCACTGGTGTTGGCGTCTGGTCTTCGTCCCAAACCCAATGACATGACGGCCCCCGAGGCTTGAAAACCCTCTGATTGCTAACTTTCACGAGATACCTTCACCACGCCAGGTGTCCTTCGCCCCACACACAGTCACTGACTCCTATGACAGAAGCTGCAATGTGGAAACCCTGTGGGTTATTTGTTCATTGGGCTGTGTCCCCAATCAGGATGGACCACCCCGAACCACCTCGTAGCCCACCTCTGCGAGTCATGTATGACTGAGACTGTTGTAAAGGTCACTGGGCCACGGGAGTGGACCAGTAAATGCAGTCCAGCTCCTGTGGATCAGATGTCTGAGGTCAGAGGAGGCTCTTCAGAGGATGTCACGGCGATGACTCTTCCCTCTGCATTATTGTTCTCTTACCTTTCCTGTTTCCCCATCTGAGCTCCTGTTAGCATCATGCTCTGCATTTGTTCCCACACTGACTGCCCTGGCCAGCGGGTGGCAGCCTCACCTGGAGCCCGTCAACTGTCGTGGCCCTGCCGAGCGGACAGGCTTTCTCGCTGCTCAGCCAGGCGTACAGCAGGTGAGCACAGGGATCTGGCAGAGAGGTGATGATGGCGGCGGGGTCACACACCAGGAAACTCCACAAAGAACCTGTTATTTGTGTCCTGGAGCAGCTCTGCGAGGAGATGATTATGGATTCTCCCTTCCTCTCCAGCCCTATGTTTACACAGTGAGTTTGTCTATCAGGAAAAATGGCCACGCCGTCGAACACATGGGCGGGCATGGGCCGCGCTGTCATGTTTCTATGACAACTATATATTTGTTTGTGTGTGTGTGACAAGAGTCATGCATGTTTTTGAAGTCCTCTTTTCGTACCCTACACTACTCGCTGACAAGAGCCTGAACTCTGGAGAGGTTCTCCACCGAGATTTTAACCGTCCACTCAGTTGCTTAATGTACTGTAAACAAGGTTAACCGAGGTGTCATCTAAAGTGTCAGGCATTCATGGTCTGTGTTCTGACGAGGGGGTCAGTGGAGTGGGGCTGGACCTAGAATCTGGTTTTGATAAATGATTGACATCTTGTGGTTTCAGTAGAATGGCCAACACTAAATAAAAGACTAAAAATAGTAAGGTTAGTCTGACAGGTTTGCTAGGTTACACCCCCCCCCCCCCCCCCCCCCCGTGGGAAACTGAGAAAGTCGCTGTCAACCTTCACTTTCCTTTGTGATGATTTACAGAGTGGGCTGCCCTGTGTGTGTGTGTGTGTGTGTGTGTGTGTGTGTGTGTGTGTGTGAGTGAGATCATAGATCATTCCCGATGTGACTGGAGTTCACCTGTCTCTCCCACACCTGTTTGTCAGCGCCACTCATGTTGCTGTCGTAGAAAGCTATATTTGTGTTTGTTCGTTTTACCATCATGATCTGTGCACGTGTGAGACGTGTTGAAGTTTCATGAAGGAGAAGCCACCAAGGCTTGGACCCCCTCCACATCTGAACGTCTGGAATCACTCACTCAGGCTGCTAGGGGGGGCTTTTCTCCCCATTGTCTTTGTGTCCTGACAGTGAACACTCAATGTTCTCTCTCTCTCACACACACACACACACACACACACTCGTAGCAGGCAGGGTCCTCTCCATGTCACCCCTCTCCATGCCTCCTCAGGCGAGAGGGTTCGAGATCTAAGCTCTGCCCTCACCCCACATCTCCTGACCTGCAGGACATCTCAGCAGCTTTTAACACCGGCTCTGTATCGCCATTCCTGCATGGGTGTTGGTCTGAACGGGGCTCAGATGGGGTGTCTGCGTCAAACCATTCCACCCAGCCTTTCTCCTTAGGAACACTGTGACCTCAACTCACACTTTGGTTGGAGGTAGCTCTGTCCAGGATCTTTGCCTCCTCAGATGGAATGGAAACATGACAGAACCCGCTCTAAGATCTCCCACTTTGAGGACATCAGAAGATCCCCACCTCATAAACACGAGCTGGTTGGGATGATTTGGTTTTAATCCGTCTGATCTTCTTCTGGTTCTTCTTCTCCTTGTTCTTCCTGTGCATAGATCAAGCGCACACACACACACACACACACACACACACACACACACACATCAAAGGGAGGCCGACATTAACAGTTCTCCTTTCTTTCTCCTTCACTGTTCTTTGACCTCACGTCCACTGATGCTGTTCCAAGTTTGTGTGTGTGTGTGTGTGTGTGTGTGTGTGTGTGTGTGTGTGTGTGTATGTGTGTGTGTGTGTGTGTTCTCCTGGCAAGGTTCAGTGTTTAGAGCTGTGTGGGGGTAGTGGTCTTTGCCGTGACCACAGGGTTCTTGTGGGCGGGGTCCTGCTGTGAGAGGCTGTAGTAACTCCTCAGACCGGGGCTCAGCTCCATGACTCACGGCCTCTCAGCTGGCGCTGACCCGGTTACATCAGGTTCTTTTGCTTTTTGCGGAGCCTCCCACCCGTCTGCTCCTCAAAGGCCCTTGTCTCCGAGGACCTCCTCAGCTGTGCCTGCTGGTCCTCGTCCCTCCCAGACTGACTGGGCGGCATGGTCATTGTTTGGAGGGAAACCAGAGGTCTGAGGAGATCAGTCCTAACGGCCTCAGGGAACTGGAATCAAGGTTTGGCCTGTGCTGTGGTGAATTTTTGGGTTTTGTGGCACATTGTTAAACTCAGTAGAGCTGCGCTCCAGGCTGCACGTTCATCAGAAACATGTAGTGTATTCACAGACAGTTCCTTCTCACTGATGGATATAGAGGATCCTCAGACAGATCTCATGGGCTTCAGTTGTGGTTCTTCCCCATCAGGTAGAACCAAAAGTAGTGATAAGACCTGTGTGTGTCTGAATCTACCCTCCACATGAGTTGTGGTCTTCTGCTGATCCTTCCCTCCGTTCCCCATCCCTCCTGCAGCTCTGATGCTTGGCCCTGCCCACCTCGTCCGCCATCATGTTCACCAAAAAGAAGAAGTCGCGCATCCAGATCTCTGCACCGTCCAACTTTGAGCACCGCGTTCACACTGACTTTGACGAGCAGGAGCAGAAGTTTGTGGGGCTGCCACGCCAATGGCAGTCGCTCATCGAGGACACAGCCAAGAGACCTAAGCCCTTCATCGATGCCACTGTAATCACCACAGTCGAGCCGCACAAGGTGAGTCCGGGGTTCTGGATCTCTTCACAGGCTCCTGAAGGATCTCAGGGCTCTTATGAGGGATCAGAAGGCTCCCTTGCAGCAGAGGCCAGATTCTGAGTTCCGATCCAGATGCCCTAGATGTTTGGTCTGCCAGTAGGAGAAAAAAACAGATCCCAGTGGTCTGATCCAGAGGTTCTCAAAATGAGTGGGGCTGCCTCCCCATGAATGCCCTGTTGAGATGCCGAAGCTGCTAATCTGAGCTGTTCCTTCTGCCCTTCTTGTCCCAGCAGACCATCGTCCGCGGCACCAAGCTGGGGGTGGATGGCTCGCTGACGTGGCTGCTGGACGAGTTTGACACTATGTCTGTGACCCGCTCCAACTCCCTGCGCAGAGGAAGCCCCCCTGTCCAGCCCCGTAGGGACTCGGGCTCAGGCCGGGTCAGGGGGCAGGAGAACGGAGAGCCCCTCCCCCGGCACCACTCACACCACGACCGGTGAGACTTGGGCCCCCATGATTAGCTGATTATGCAATTAGCACCAACTTTCCTCTTCGTCAGAACAGCTGTACTCACTGCCCCCCCCCCCCCCCCCCCCGCATCTAGAGAGCGGGCTGACCACCACAGCCCAGGCGATGGTCACCACAGTCACCACGGGGCCCGTCCCCCCCACCGGGATGACGAGGGCCAGGGACGGCCACAGCAGCAGCCCCGGGGCCAGGAGCCCGTTAGGGCCCCCAGGGACCGGCCCGGCTCTGGCCCCCCCCCGCCTCCTCTCCACAGAGACAGGGAGCACCCAAACAAGGTAAGGAGCTGAAGGTTACCTGGGGTCTGGGTGGTGAAGTGCAGAAACCAGAGGGCTACTCTGGATGTCACGTCCAACACAATGGATCCCAAAGCTGTTCAACTCCAGCTTCAGTGAGGGCTTTGTGTTAATCCAGCTGGGGTGGTACTCTACATGATGGTTTGTAGAGAAAGATGTTCAAAGTATGAATAAATAGGTTTCAAAAGGATGATGTTTCCTGGGCTGAGGTGAGAGAGCCTCAGTGGCACTTGTCCTCCTCGGAGTAACTCCCGAGTCACATGATGCGTCTCCAAGGTGGACCTTCTCACGTCTCCTCTCTAGTCAGCTAGCTAATTAGCCAGGCAGGTTGGTTTTCCTTCAGGAATGCCTGGTGCTGGATCAAACTTGAAGATCAGACAACTTTCCATGAAAATGCATTTCATAGATGGAACCTTCACGCCACATCTGGGTCACTAACCACCAGACCTTCATGGTCATTCAGGAAACTGACCCAGGGCTGATTGGCCAAAATCTGCTTGCAGTACATTGTCCCTCAGCTCAGACTCAAATCCTCGAATATTCAATAGACAAGCTTCTCATGTCATGTCTCCGTTTCTGTCCATCCACCAACCCAAAGGAGCCCGTGGTCCGGAGGGACCAGCAGAGCGACCACCGGCCCAAGTCCAGCTACATTGGCAGGGACGGCAGCCCGCAGTCTCCCCGGGACAAGAGGCCTCTGTCTGGGCCCAACATCTGCACTCCCAACCTGCCAGTGACAGCGGGGCCGGTGAAGACAGGCCAGCAGAATGCACGGGCCTTCAACACCTACCCTAGGACAGACAGTGAGGGGGGGCGCAGCCCCACAGGGCAGGTAGGCTGGCCTGGACACTTGGGTGTCACTTGAAGGAATTTAAGTAAGAGCTTCTAATGGTCAGTCAGGAGACGCAGATCCATTGAGCTCCCAGATGAGCGTATAGAGATGCCTGTGGAGGAGATGGTTGAGGTTTATGGTTGGGTGAGTGCATGACGGTCCTCTCTTGTGTCTCCTCTTCCTCCTCCTCCTCCTAGACTGGTCGACACCATGACTCGTCCCCTCAGAATGGCCCCTCTGGGGGTTCCCAGCGGGGCCCCCCTGGCTCTAAGCCCCCCACCACCCACCCGCATCCTCACCATACATCCCACCCCAGCCTGACACCCGAGGTGGCCCATCATCCCCACACACCTCACCCCACCGTCCCGGCGCCACGGCCACCCATGCCCTCTGGGCCACCCACGGCCCCCCTGCAGGCCCGCTCCCCTCAGAGGGAGCCCCAGAGGGTGTCTCATGAGCAGTTCAGGGCCGCGCTGCAGATGGTGGTGGACCCCGGCGACCCACGCACCTACCTGGACCACTACATCAAGATCGGGGAGGGCTCCACAGGCATCGTGTGCATCGCCACTGTAAAGACCACGGGCAAGCTGGTTGCCGTGAAGAAGATGGACCTGAGGAAGCAGCAGCGCAGGGAACTTCTTTTCAATGAGGTGAGGAAGCTGGGCGAGTTGGTTGGAAGGTGTGTGTGTGCATCGGTGCGTGTGTGTGAGTGTTTGGGTGCTGATTGTCAACGAAGCGCTAATTCAAATATGAATCAGAAACAGGAAGCGAACATTCCACTGCAAGCAGAGTGATGTTCCCCCCAACCATCTGCGTGGTGCGTTCACTGACCTCCACCCTACTGTAGTGCACTTCTTTTTACATCAGTTAGGAGATGTTCAATGTGTGTTTTCCCAGCAGTGTGAGTGGGAAACGTACATGGGAGTGTTAGGTTAAAAAAATCCCTCCCACAGTCCAGTTTGAGTCCCTACTCCTTCCAGGGCGTGGATGACAGCGACCATCATACCCTCATGCTCCACAGGACGCAAAGTAAACAGGAAGGGAGAATTACGGTGTTTTCCTGCCGCTGAAAACTGTGATAGCGTCAGGGCAGATGGCCATGCTTTAGAGAGCAGTTCTCCAGCTCACACACACACACACACACATACACAGACCGCTGCCCTTTCCAGGCAGGGGCCAGACCCATGCAGAAGGTGGGGGTTCACAGATATACGGGGGCTGTGGCAGAAGAAACACAGTGGTCAGCTCAGGACCACTTCAGATGTCTCCTTTAAGACCCCTGTCCATCTCTGTCCTCCCCAGGTGGTGATCATGCGAGACTACCACCATGAGAATGTGGTGGAAATGTACAACAGCTACCTGGTAGGTGACGAGCTGTGGGTGGTCATGGAGTTCCTGGAGGGGGGGGCTCTCACTGACATCGTGACGCACACCAGGTGAGAAAGGGGAGTTGGCGGGGTCAAATCCTGATAAGCATTATCTTTTCACCATCTGAGACCCAGGGATTTTTGAGTCATGACCTTTGGCCCAGTAAGCTCATCCACCAGGACCAAAGTCTTCCCATTGTGTTCTCAGATGATGGTCTTCCTGTTGCTCCATACGTTTGGCTCCCATTTCTCCACATCAATATGAAAGTTAGAAAATACAAATACAGAAACTTCCCCTTCCTGTTCCTGCACCAGTAACTGTCTCCCACCACAGGAGGGCAGTACGATAAAAGTATTCTTTCTGTCTGCACAGCAAATGTGTGTGTTTACAGAAAATCGAGGTCTTCTAAAGACTTTTGACCAAAAGAGTAAAGAAGAGATGCAGTAGATTTCTTTAAACAGATTCTGCTGACTGAATCGACGGAAATACCTAAACAGATGCGTGTGTGTGTGTGTGTGTGTGTGTCCAGGATGAATGAAGAGCAGATCGCCACAGTGTGCCTGTCGGTCCTGAAGGCACTGTCGGTCCTGCACACCCAGGGCGTGATCCACCGAGACATCAAGAGTGACTCCATCCTCCTCACCCACGATGGACGGGTGAGTATGGACCTGTGACCAGAAGGCCTTCCTCTGCCGTCCTTCACACCTTCACCAGACTAAAGTGGTCCACCTCCAGTCCAGCTCAGATTTTACTGGCCGCCATTTGGGCTTGTTGAAAAGGTGGAACAAGCCCTGCGGTTAATTAAGATGTTCATCCAGACCCCGCCCCCCCAGGTGCCATTCCACTGCTTCAAGAACCCACCTCTCTGCAGAGATGCGAGGGCCTGGCAAGACAGAGAGGTGTGATTCTCTGAACCTCTTTCAGAACACCACAGTTGTTGGCGCTGACACTGATGCCACGCCGCTTCCTGTCTGGTGAAAGCAGTGGTTATCTCTAGAAGCATTACAACAAGGCTTCCCAGCAGTGCCAGAATAAAGGGTGCCCAGCTGCCATTGAGTCAGTCATCACACACAAACATACACGTACACGCACACACACTCCTGATGGAGCTCGGTGAGATGTCCTACTCATTGTGATCAGGCTGGAGAGGAGGCACACTCACTAAAACCTTTCACAAAAAACTTTAACTTCCACTACCTCGTTAACCAATGTCTAGACACAAGGGGATGTGTGTGTGCGTGCGTGCGTGCATGTGTAGCATCTTCAGGTTAAGCACATTGTAGCTCATGTTATGCTAATGTGGAGAGGGGAACGTTTGCAGGGAGGAAGTGAAGGCCCTGCACAGCAGTGTGTTCGCCCTGTGGTGCACTTTAAGATGCAGGTTATGCGGAGAGTAGATCAGACCTCTGGGTCTGGACTGGCTTCTTTGCTGCCCCAGTTTCCCATGATGGCTGCAGTGAACACTCATGCCCGAGTTAGCTGTGGTTTGACGCTTGGCCACTGCCTCACTACAGGGGCGAGGAGCTTCCTTTAGGCCGCACCCCCATCACTCAGATAGGATGTGACCATGACCTCCTTTTGTCAACAGGTAAAGCTGTCTGACTTCGGCTTCTGCGCCCAAGTGTCCAAGGAGGTGCAGAGGAGGAAGTCCCTGGTCGGTACGCCATATTGGATGGCGCCGGAGCTCATCTCCAGGCTTCCTTATGGACCAGAGGTAACACACACACACACACACACACACACACACACACACACACACACACTCTCTCCCTTTGTGTTTGGAGCTCTCTGATGTTCATTGGTCTCCTCTGGCCAGGTGGACATCTGGTCCCTGGGTATCATGGTCATAGAGATGGTGGACGGAGAGCCTCCCTACTTCAATGAGCCGCCACTCAAAGCCATGAAGATGATTCGAGACAATCTCCCCCCCAAGCTGAAGAACCTGCACAAGGTGAGGCTGGAAGCTTCTTTCTCAGAATCTGTCCTGACACAGTCGTCGTCTCTGAGCCGAGATCAAACCCCTGTTAACCCCCATTTACCCCCCAGGTGTCCCCCTTGCTCAAGGGCTTTCTGGACAGGATGCTGGTGCGAGACCCAGCACAGCGGGCCACAGCCAGTGAGCTGCTCAAACACCCCTTCCTGACCAAGGCAGGACCACCGTCCTGCATCGTCCCGCTGATGAGGCAGAACCGGATGAGATGAGGCTGGCGGAGGAACTGGGTGGAGCGGCGTATTCCTGGAGCACAGGGGTCGGAGATCCAGGACCAGACGCCCGTTTACACCTACTGCGCGGATGCAACCAGTCGTACAGGAGTATTCTGTGTATACCATAATCACTGAACTGAGGGGAGACTTCCCCAACAAGCAATAAGGAGGTGTGTGTGTTTGTGCGTGTGTGTGTGTATGTGTGTGTGTGTGTGTGTGTGTGTGTGTGTGTCTGTGTGTGTGTATATATACATATACATGTCAGGAGGGATGATGATGTGTGCCTGGTGAGATGGGAAGGTAGGGAACCCCCCTCATCCCCCGTGGTGTTTTTCCACAATGGAACTGTCTCATGAGCATGCTCTGTTCCAAGGGCCTGACCTGGAATGTCCTTAGATCCTTCAAGGACTCTCCATTGTTTTTGAATTCCTTGTATGCTGACCGGTGGGCCTCACCCAGGCGCCATGGAGGTGAGGGTCTGCCCACGGATCCTTCTGGAGACCCCCGGGTATCCCCCGAATCCCCCCAAGAGAATATCACACAAAACATAGGTCTGAGACTTTGAACGATATTCTCTCTCACACACACACACACACACACCCACACACACACACACACACACACAGGTTACTACTGAGGGCGGGAAGACTTCTGGTGGGGTTTGGATCCCAGAGATAGATTCCCGTTGTCAAGAAGGAAACACTGGAGCTGTTTGTCTGTTTGTTTTTAACCCCCCCCCCATCGCCTTGGTGTGAGGACACTGGGGCAGAGACACTACCCCCCCCTCGTCATGGAGACGGTTCTTTTTTATGTTCTTAGAGTGAGATTTTGATGATTTTTTTTTTTGAAGCACTGTCAACCACGAGCTGCACGCCGGCCGTTGGACTGGAGGATGAATTTGGCCCCCAAGGAGGAACACTAAAGCCCCCACAACACTACTCTGGTTTTATTTCCTGCTCCCCTGTTTTTACATACTAGTCTTTCCTGGAGACTTTATTTATTTGTGTTAGAATGAAATAGCTCTAGAACTAAATCCTCTCTGGGCCGCTTCTTCTAGAGGTTTGGTTTGTCTGTAACCCCCCCCCAGTAAGGAGAAGTCCTCCCCCCGTTAATATTCCTTTTCCTTCTAAATAAAAGTACCAACACTAACAGGTGTCTAATGCCCCCATATATCTGAGGAACCAGAGAAGGTCTCTGTGCTCTGCTCATGTCTGGAGGTGTTGAAGGTGAAGACATTTTTAAAAATATTAAGATAGAGCTGCACTGGAGACGTGCACAATGACGTGCACACTCGTGCATTTTTCCAAGATCTAGGGTTCCTGGATGAAGAGGTTTTCAAATTAAACAGCAGGACGTCGTTTCCGCAAGGAATCAATTGTATCCCCTGGGGGGGCGGGTCTTATCTCTGGTTGACCCGTGTGGTTGATCAACCCCACCCTGGGCAACATACAGAACACTGCTGGACCTTTATGATGGCTTTAGTGTGTGTGTGTGTGTGTGTGTGTGTGTGTGTATGCAGTGAACATGGTTACTGGGTCTTCATGCCGAGTAGTCTTTGGGTGGAGGTGGATGGAAGGATGAGCTTGTGGGCTCCATGGGCGAGTACTGCAACCCTGCCATCTTCCCCAGATGTTCCTCAGTAGATGTGGGTTCTTGATGCAGGGTGGATGTTTGAGTGCTGCTGCTCTCAGTGGGTTTGTCCAGGAGGAGCGGATGGCTGGAGATCCTCTGTTCTTACTTTAGTAGTTGGACAGCTGGAAGGGTCTGTTTTCTCATTTGGCAATGGACCCAGGTTCTTGTGTGGCATCTGCATGTTCTTTGCAAGGGTTCTCCCTATGTGGAGTCTCCATGTTCCTGCCTGGGCCTGCAGGTTTATCAACGACTCCATGTGTGTGAATGTTTGGATGATTGACAGCTGACCTGTCCAGGTTAAACCCCGCCCCTTCTTGAGAAACCTTTGCGTGGCCATGGAAAGAAAAGGTAGGAAGGAAATCATTTCTTTTCAGAAGTACATTCCAGTAGCGAAACTGATGCGACAGAGCATCTTCAACTGCCCGATGAAGACCATGATCCACTCTTGAGTGACACATCCCTGCTCTGTCGGAAGGTGGAGCCCATGACCCCAAGGGTCAAGGGTCCAACCTTTTGTCCCCCAACTCACCTATAGACGAAAGGCAGCTCTAACTCTCCTCTCATTGTCTCGTGGTGAATACTTTGCCATAGATATGGAGATGACAGCATAGGGTTTGAGTGTTTTTCAGTTTATTGTTCTTAGAGTGTCATAGTTTTCTTGGTATTGCGGGGCTGTAGTGCCTTGCAAGGCAGTGTCTCCACAGATATCTCTTGTCTTTTTCGGGGGGCCGTTTCTGTGTCCCACCAAGTTTGAACGGTGGAGCAGCAGTGTCCCTCCTCCTCCTCTGGTCCTCCTTTGCGCCTCCTGGTCCTCCTCTGGTTCAGCGGTGTCCGGTCTCAAAGACGCAGGCCCGGATTTGTTCCCACGGCCTGTTTTTGTAATAGAAAGAAAACAGACGTCACTTTGAAAATGTTTATGTTGTTGTTACTTTTTTGCAAATACAAAGGTTCTAAAAGTCCAAAGGTGTATGTGTGCTCTCTCAACTAAAGGAAACACTCCTGTCTGTCCCCAGAGGACCCAAATGTTCTCCAGAAGGTCTCTGATGTAAAGCTGGATGGTGTCAGATTGCAGGTCTCCAGTCCCACACTCACATCCTTCCAGCGACCTCCAATCTAGATACCGATCAGGCAATATCAACAATTTATTGATTGGTATCTCTCCCACCATCCAGCGGGTGCAAATCTGATGATCTTTGAGCAGCTTCTCCTACAGAGGTCCCAAAACTGCCAATAAAATCAGAGTACATGACTGGATCAGCAATTAAATGCGAACAAGTCCCTCCTGTGAAAGAATCTCCGTAAAGAGAATCCAGAAGTGTGGGTCCCAAAACAGGAAGTAGCTATTGTTAGGAAACATGATGTAACTAATAGGTGAGAGACTCGTTGCCTTGGCAGCGTTTCGTTGAAACCAGCAGCGTTTCTCAAGGGATACGGGCCTCTGTGGCTCCGGAGTTCCCAGACAGCGGAGTGGTGGGGTGGTGGTGGCGAAGAGGCGGCAGACACTTGTTGCTGAGCGGTCACGTCGAGCAGATCGACTGCCCCCACGCCGGGACAGCCCTTCGTGCCACTGCCGCCAACGCAGCGGGACCCGTTGGAACCAGATCAGGCTCCGATGCCGCCCCCACTACCTCCGAGTGACGCTCACCCGCAGAGCCATGTGTTTGCAGGCTCCGCCTTGATGGATCGATGATTGCAATCCATCTATTTCAGCCTTTCGCCTGTATGTGGATATGTGGAACCCTCCGTTCCCCAGGAAACGTGAACCTAACCTCCGGTCCGATCAGAGGAGGCGAAATAGAGAAGCTGTAGCGAAATGGTTGATTCTGGTCTAGGGCTGGACCGGGTCCTCCTGGGTTCTCTGTCTGGAGCCTCCGTGCCTCCCATCCCTCAATGAATGTTTGACAGCCTGTTTGTCACAAGTGTTGGCCAAAGTGCATTGGACCTGCAGCTACTCCTCCTTCCACCACAATTGCTTCAAAGCGACTCATTTCCAGAAGGGGGGGAGCTCTGGCCTTCACCCCAAACATCTTGACATCACCCAAACCCAGGGTAAAGGCCCCCCTCCTGCAGATCCAAGTTCAGTCTCGTCCTCAAGGAGAAGACTCATCAACTCATCTTTTTCCTAGAGACATTTTTATTTTGTACCATATTGTTATAAAGGGAAATTGTTGTAAAGAGCATGTTGCAATAGTGTTCAATCTATTGAACTCACATTAGAATTCAGTAGATTTAATTGAATTTCAGCAGATTAGATTAGAAAAGTTTTAAAAAACAAAAAGACAATCAGTATACAAATAAGAAAAATATGCAATAATATATAATTTTTTATATGATAAAGATTATGTATTTAAGGGTCTAAGGGGTCCATAAGGTCCAGAGGGTCAGGATCTACTGGGTCAGGTGTCTGAGGGTCTGCGGGGTCCAGAGAGAAATATGTTAAGAACATAAGATAAAGGAAGAAGGAAGAGAAGACTGAAGGAGTAGAACCTGTGGTGGTTGTCCCTCAGGTGTGGTTCTGTGGAGCTGTTGGACCTCCTGAGGGTGGGGCTTCCTGTTGCCCTGCTGTCATACGTCCAGCAGTTGGGGGCACCAGCTCGTCACCACCGTGCCCACCCGCGGCCCCACACGGCCCCACATGACTGCTGCTGGCCCGGGAGCCCACCTGACAGCCAGCCCCAGACCCCCCCTGCCCCGCCCCCTATGAGGAGGGGCCACCAGGCCCCCCCGACAGGAGGAGCCACGGTTAGGAGCCACAGTGTCCCACCCACCCAAAGAACACCTGATGGGCCAAGGCAGGCCCACTGGCCACTGCAGCCCAGTTGGTTCTGAACCCTGCACCGCCTGTACCTCACCAGCAAGCTGAGCACCCCTTGCTGGCTGGCTAGGGCACTGCACACCACTTTAGTGAGACTAAGTGGTAGGGGGCAGCCAACCTGAGATCCCAATATCTGCAGTCTGCAGTGAACATCTGGGGCTCTGCAGTCTGAGTGATCAGTGAACAGTGAATCTAACGAAAAATCCAACATCAGATATTTTTTTAAAACTAAAATCAGCATGTGAACCTCACATAAGGCAGGGGGTCAGGGGGTTGTGGGGTCATGAGGGTCAGTCCCCCACTCAGACTGCAGCACCAGCACATTTTGGTTTCAAACAGAGGAAAAGGCAATCTTTCCAAAAGGAGAGGAATCAAATTTTACATTTATTGATAATTTATGAACAACCATCCATCCATCATCTGCTTTTCCTGCTCTCAGGGTCGTGGGGAATGCTGGAGTCTATACCAGCTGTCATTGAGCGAGAGGCAGGGTACACCCTGGACTTGTCACCAGTCAATCGCAGGGCCACATATATAGCCAAACAACCATTCACTCACTCTCATTCATTCAGGCCAATTTTTTTCCAATTAACCTGCATGTTTTTGGACTATGAGAGGAACCCAGAGAACCTGGAGGAAACCCATGCAGACACGAGGAGAACATGCAAACTCCACACAGAAAAGTCTGTGTGGAGTCCAGGGTCCTTCTTACTGTTAAGCTAAAGCGCCAACCATTGCGCAGTTCAGCAGTCTGAGAAGCTGGTGATCTGAGGCCAGGAGGACCTTGAAGGCGACTGAGGCTCCCCCCCCATACAGGGACCCCCATGTGTCTGAGGCTTGGGTTCGAGGAGCAACATCAGTATACATACAGAGACCTTCACCCTTGCCCCAGATGAACCTCCTCTGCATCCACGTCTTCATCGTCTCACCTGCGTGACCGAGGAAACCCTCCAGCGGGAGGAAGTGACACGTTTCCTGCCACTGCAGGTCACAAGACTCAGGAGTCATCCAGGTCATCGATTAATCGACAGAATTATTTTTCAACTAATGTGATGCTGTATATCCTGAGGAAGTGTCCTCACAGCCTGCGCCGCAGCTACCTGGCCCCCTCTGTTGGTCATCCTCAGATACTGCATGTCTGCAGGTCAGACTGGTCCTCCTGTTTCAACTGGTTTTATTTACATTTTTTCTTCCTTCTTCTCGGTAATCAGGCAACAGCTCCAGACCCAGTCGGAGGAGAACTCAGCTCCCAGGGGACCAACCTGAACAGGTTGGATCTTTATCTGACATCTTCTGCAACGTTTCTTTATCTGTTCAATGTTCAGAAAACAGGTTCTTCATTCTTAAGAACTGGTGGAACCGTGGGGCCTTCTGTGCCAGAGGGATTTCTTCATAGTCAGTCATACGCAGGGATCAATGTAATACTCAAAAATTTGGTTGGGACTGTTCACAAATTCCAATGAGGTGAACTTCCAGGTGTGAGAACACCCTGAGGGTGCAGTAGGAAAGTACAGCTCCTGAATGGAGACCAGGATCATGGTTTTTATCGAGTTGTATTCAGTTTACTACCTCCGCCCCTGAAGGATGTACTGTGTGAATATTCACCTGCAGGATATTTGGCGGTGCACTCGACTGGCATTTCAGTACTTTTCTCGAGCACTTGAAAACTCAAATATGAATAAAATGTTCTCCTGAAGTTGTGGTTCTACTGCAGGTCTGCGTAAAAAGAAAGTGAAAATGTAGTTTCAAAATTTACAGGTCTGGTTGGTCAAGTGTTATGAAGGATTTGAACCTGCTGAAGAAACACATCTGACCTTTGACCCCCTGAAACCCAGTGAACCCTTCAGTGCTTCATAACAAACACCAACTTGATCTTTCTTTGTGTAAATCTCTGCCATCCATATTTTCTTGAGCAGGGAACCAGTGGAACGATACTATGACTGGTTCTTGGAGTATTACTCATCATCGAAATGTGACAAAACAGGTTCTTGTTCTTTTATTTCCTGGTTGGTATCAGACCACACTGCCTTCCAGTTAGCTGAACAACAATGGTTCCTACTTGTATGTCTGATGGAGCTCCTCTGTCCCTTCAGGCAGGAAATTCCTGTTGTCTTCCCAAGCATCAGGAAAACCTCATGTTCAAACGACGCACTGATCGATAAGCATTCCTACGTTCTTTGTGATTCAGACTTGACAGCTTCCTGTGTGGTGGGGCATCATGAAGGTCAGAGGTCATACAGCAAGAAGGTTCTGGGTTCAGATCTGGTGGACGACTGTACATGCCGGATCTCCATGTTCATTGAGAGGTTCATTGAAGGTGAAGCCTGAGATGTAAATGAGAATGAGAGATTTGATGTCTCTTTATGATTGACAGGTGACCCTCCCAGGGTTAAAATCCACCTCTTGCTCCAGTAGTGGCTGTGAATGGCTCCAGCTCTACCCTGAACCCTGCGGGCGGGATAAATATTGCAGGTAATGAATGAATGATGAATAAACATACCGCGTTCGTCAATGGTGGCACCAATTTCTGCGCTATGATTGGCAGAGAGCTCCAACAGGCCCAGCTTTTTGGGCGTCACATGTCATCAGCAGATGTCAATCACAACAGTGAGAGGTGAACAACTGATTCCTTCCCCATGTCACCTGCGCACAGCTTCACCTGACGATACCTTCTCAGCTTCTGATTGGCTGATAAAGATACAACACACTGCTCTAAACAAATATGAAGAGATAAATGCTGAAAGGATTAGAAACCAATTATCTGACATTGATTGCAGATTGATAATCAGGTCATTGATGGGAATCAAAGAGAAGTAATCACACTGAATGAATTCTGGATTGTGTGAAGTGTCTGTTGGTGTGAGTGAGAGGGAGAATATTCTGGAGTCTCTTTGTGTAGCTCTGTGATTTACAATTGATCCATTAAGGTCAAACCCAACCCTCACAACAATGTCACCTCCCGCCTCCACACTCAGAGCAGGATAAGGATTGGAAGAATGAATGGAAAACCAGATGTGAGTTTAATGTGAACAGCTCACATGTTGGTTCTAACAGGAAGCTGCAGCTCCTGCCCCTGAGCTACTGGCTCTGCGAGGTTTCTGCCTGGTCTCCTGGACACACAGCATATTTACCTTCCTTCTCTGCATCATATCAAACAACTCTAGCTTTTCCTGTCACCATCCCAATATTCAGTGTCCCTCCTCTCAGTCTCAGACTCTCACCTTTTCTTTACTCTTGCCTGGTTATCAGCCCCAATGGCGGTCGTCATGATCATTGACTCTTGTCAAACCTAGCTGATGTCAATCTTGTCGTGGTTGTGGGTTCTCTGCATGCTCTCTGTCTTCCTCCCACCGTCCAAAAACAGACAGCGTTGTTGTTCTTCTTCTTCTTTAGGATTTTCCCTCCAGGGGTCTCCACAGTGAATCAACCTCCTCCATCTAACCCTATTCTCTCTATCCTCTTCACGCACACCAACTAACTTCATGTCCTCTCTCACTCCATCCATAAATCTTCTCTTTGGTCTTCCTCTAGACCTCCTGCCTGCCAGTTCTAACCCCAGTATCCTCCTAACAATATACTCACCATCCCACCTCTGTCCATGTCAAAACCATCTCTGTGTGACTTTATCTCCAGAACATCCAACATGTCTCTCCCTTTGATGGACTGACTCCTGATCCTCTCCATCCTCATCACTCCAAAAGAGACCCTCAACATCCTCCTCTCTGCAACCTCCAGCTCTGCTTCCTGCCCTTTCTTCAATGCTGTTGTCTCCAAACCATACAGCATCGCTGGTCTCACCACTGTCTTCTCCACCTTCCCTTTCTTTCTGGTTCCTTTATCACCCCTGACACTTTTCTCCACCTGTTCCAACCTGCTTGAATCCGCTTCTTCACCTCCTCTCCTCACACTCAGTTGACTACCTGTTGATTACTTCCTTTCAATACCATGATGGTACAACCTGAAACCTGCTCCTGAGCTTCTAGCTCTGCTAGGTTTCCTCCTGGTCTCCTAAACACACAGTCTATCTACCTTCCTTCTCTGCATCATGTCAAACAACTCTAGCTTTTCCTGTCACCATCCCAATATTCAGTGTCCCTTCTCAGAGTCCCAGACTCATCTTTCCTTTATTCTGGATTCAATCCAGCTTGGATTGGCTCTTGAACCTTACCTATGAACAGGATAATGAATGAATCAATGAACAAATGAATTATTGTGAAGACAATTGTAAGTTTAACGTGAACTGGTCACATGTTGGTTCTAACAGAAAGCTGAGGCACAGATCTGACTCTCCACAGCTCGACTCAATGTCCCTGAAGAGCAAAGCGTCCCTGATTGGACTGGTTGACTTTAAAAACGGACAAACCGCTTGCAGAGGGTAAGAATCTAGTTCTGGAGCAGATGTGGTTGGAAGATGATCCAATCCATCTGGACCTTCAGTGGCTCTGGCAGCAGAAATTGCTCTCTGTTCAGGTTAATCAACCATGATGTTTTTCTCCAGAGTTCAGAAGCAGAACCTGAACGTTCTTCACCACATTGTTCCAGAGACCATACTCATGGTTTGTCCTAGCTCACTGAAACATCTACGGCAGATGAAACCACTCTGTATGAGTCACACGATGTTCTTCACCATTTCAAGTGGGTTTGTTTTCGTCTTGCAGCAGCTGGAGGCAGAGCCTCAGATGTTCATGAAAAAGGATCTGAGGAGGCTCATAGGTGCAGAGAGCGCCGAGAGCATGGACAACCAGGCTTCAGAGGTGGAGCTGGGTAGGAGCAGCAGGGAGGCATTCCAGAGGATCGTCAAGGACCTGTTTTAGGGATTGGGAAAGGACCAGCTGGCCAACCATCTGTAGAACAGTATGAATATTTAATCTATCATGGCACCTGGAGAATCAGACTTAGAACTTCCTGGTTCTGATCTTGATGTTGAGTTGTCTGATTCACATCCTTTGTTTTGTTTTCAGCAACTCGTGCGGTGTCGTGCCGTTATGAACTGAAGTGTAGCCTGCGAAGGAAGTTTGGATCTGTGTTCCAGGCGGTTGCAACGCCTGGTTGCCCGGCATCACTGAATCAGATCTACCATGAGCTCTCCATCATGGAGGAGAGGAGCACCTGGGTCAAGTCAACCACCAGCTTGAGGTCAAATGTTCAGAGGAAGTGACAGGAACACCAGCCAGACTGGAGACAACCATCAGAAGAGGAGACATCCTGTGACCCCCACCTGGAAGGGGAGGCGAGCCGGTCAGGAAGATACTGATTAAAGGGGGGGGGGGATTGGGAAGACACTCCCGATCCAGACGTTTACTCTGGATTGGGCTGAAGACAAAGACCACCAGGACATTCAGTTCCTGTTTCCCTTCTTCTTCAGGGAGATGAACCTGGAGAAGGAAAGAAACTATAGTTTGGTTGAGCTCATTGATCGCTTCTCCGAAACTAAGGGCATCAGGATGTTTAAGAACTTCAATATTGTCTTCATCCTTGATGGACTGAATGAATGCCGACTTCCTCTGGGCTTACAAAAGAATGTTGTTTTTGCCGACATCACGGAGTCTGCTCCCATCGATGTGTTGCTGACAAACCTCATTCAGGGGACACTGTTTAGTTCCGCTCGCATCTAGATCACCACTTGACCCATGGCTGCCAATCGTATCCCTCCAGACTGTGTCGGTATCGTAACAGAGGTTTCATCGACTTACAATAAACTGAGTACTTCAAGAGAAGATTCAAGAACAAGGTTCGGGCCAGAAAAGTAATCTTCCATCTAAATGTGTTGCGAAGCAACAACGTCATGTGTCAAATCCCAGTCTTCTCCTGGGTTGCCGCCAAAGAGCTGGAAGAGGTCCTGAGGGCCAGGAAGGGCGGAGAGCTTCCCAGGAATCTAACTGAGATGTATGTTCACTTCCTGCTGGTTCAGACCAAAAGGCGAGACTCCAAGTACCTTGGGAATACCGACCCAGCTCCACAGTGGTGTCCACAAAGATACGGGATATCTTGTCTCTCGGGAAAGTGACTTCTACGAGTCCAATCTGACCGAGTGTTGTATCAACATTGCAGATGCTTCCATCCACTCAGGAATCTTCTCACAGATATTGGAGGAGAGGGGACTCTACTCGGACAAGGTGTTCTGCTTCATCCATCAGAGCTCTCAGGAGTTTCAAGCTGCCCTTCATGTCTATCTGATCTTCACCAACACTGAAGTTGATTTATTGGAGCCCAGGGAGGACACATTCTTGAGTTTTGCCAGGAAAAAGTCTGAACTCATTCACCTCTCCCAGAGAGCTGTGGAGGAGGCCCTGCAGAGTCCCAATGGACACCTGGACCCCTTCCTCCTGGGTCTGGCCCTGCAGACCAGATCGATGCTCCTGGTGGGACCTGCCAAGGGCAACCAGTTGCAGACCATGGTCTAAGAAGATCAGACAGTCAGTCCCAAGAGAGAATCTGCAATCTGTTCCCCTGTCTGAGCGAGCGGAACAATGGTTCCCCACTAGAGGAGGCCCGGCAGCAGCTGGGGTCATAGCACTTTCCCCAAAAAAGGCTGTCCCTGGCTCAGTGGTCTGCCTTGGTCTCTAGCTTGACGTCCTCAGGAGATCTGGAGGAATTTCGCCTGAAGGACTACTACCCATCAGATGCAGCTCTTCAGATCTTGCTGCCATTGGTCAGCAACTCCACAAAAGGCCTGTGTGTGAAACCAGATGCTGCAGCTTTGTAACGCTTGGCTCCCAGGAGGACTGACACAGGTATGCTGACTTGCAGGTTTGTTTATTCAAGCATTCAAAACAAGACCGGACCCCGACTGAAACCATGGGTCGGCCTTAAATACTCTCAGACTGATAAGCTAATTCCCCTCAGGTGTGGCGTGGCCTCCAGGTGCGGAGGATCACCGCAGTGATCACTGCGCCGCTGGTCCAGGGATCCGTGGAATCGTGACAAGCTTACTGCAGGAAGGATCTTAAAAGTTTATTTTCTTGTTAATTCGAGAATGTATGGATGATGTCTATCTGGATTTTTCCAGGTTGAGTGGCTGTAACCTGACCCAGAGGAGCTGCATGTCTCTGTGGTCCGTCATCATCTCACCATCCTCGCGCCTCAAAGAGTTGAACCTCAGTGTCAACGACCTGGAGAACTCAGGAATGATACTGCTGTCTGCCGGGCTGGAGAAACCACAGTGTGGGCTGGAGGTCCTTTGGTTAGGATGCTGCTGTCCATCTGTCAATGTGGGCTTTAGCAGGATTGGTCCAAAATAAAAACCTGTAGGTGGGAATGACTCACCCTCTTTCGCCCGGAGGTTGGCAAATTTGCCTCCATTCACTCAGTCAGAATGATTGATTCATCCTGTCAGTCCAAAATTCTTGGATGTCCAAATGACTGGAGGAACCTCCATAAAGCTTCACCAGCTGGTCCAGAGGGTCCAAAAATAACATGGATCAAGATTTCTCAGATTTGGGAAACTTACAGCAATACAGTTTGACTCACATTTTGTTTGCCTCAGGTGGCCACCCTGCTGGTCTAGAAGGCACCACGTGTTCCGTGCTACGGACCAACTCCTCCTGTCACACTGTTTCCTTCACAGGCTGAGCGGCTGCAGTCTGTCGGAGAAAAGCTGCAAGTCCCTGTCCTCGGTCCTCAGCTCGCTGTTTTCTAGCCTGAAGTCACTGGACCTGAGCGATAACAACCTATAGGATCGAGGGGCGGTAATGCTGTTTAGTGCCCTGCAGCCCCCCCACTGCCCCCTGGAGTCCCTCTGGTCAGACACAGGATTTTATTACCTTTATGTACTTTTTCATCCTTTCGATATTTCCTCCATCATTTTTAAAAATGTCCCCAGGCTCAGAGACTGTGGCCTGTTGGAGAGGAGCTGCCTAGAGCTTTCCGCAGCCATCAGCTCGCCGTCCTCTGTCCTCAGAGAGCTGGACCTGAGTGACAACTACCTGCAGCACATTGGGATGGAGCAGCTTTCTGCTGGACCGCAGAGCCCAGGATACAAACTGGATAAGGTGAGGATTCACTCGTTCCAAGACCAGATCCCATCCAGAGCCCCCCTCCGAACCTTCTGCTGCTATCCTCTGCCTCGAGAAGCCTGAAGTCCTTTCATCGAATTAAACTTTTGTACACATTAAAATGGTTTCATTACTTCTGGATGTCAGGGTCCTGAGGCTGGGTGAGATCCACTCTGATGGTGTGGGGCTGTCTCGGTTGACATGCATCTGCAACATCGTGTGGAAGCCAGGGACAGTGCCTCTGGACTAGCAGGCCGTGGTGCTGGTGGTCCCCTTCTTTCAGAAAGAGGACCAGAGTGTGTGATCACACTCCACAACATGAAAGTTTGCCCAACCAGTCAACATGTGTTTTCTGGACTTGGAGAAAGCGTTGGACTGTATTGTACTGTAAGGGGGCCTCGGGAGTATGGGGTAGTGGACTATGATGCGGGCCAGTCCGCACTGGCAGCAGTAAGTCTGGTGGGTTTCCGATGAGGCTTGGATTCTTCCAGGGTTTCCCTTTCTCACCAATTCTGTTCAGGATTTTTATGGACAGAACTTCCCAGTCATGGTGTTGAAAGGATAAGGTGTGGTGATCTCAGGATTGGTTCCCTGCCTTTTGCAGTTGATGTGGCTCTGGTGGCTTCATCAGACCATGATCTTCAGCAAGAGCTGGAGCAGATGGCTGGGGACAGGGATGTCCGGGCTTCTCTGCTCAGTCTGCTGCCCATTAGACACGACCCTGGATAAGAGGCAGAAGATGGCCAGAGGGATGGATGAGTTGTGTTCAATGGGAGATTTTTTCTTTCAAACTATGAGCTGTGAGTTCTCTGACTGAAGCTCCTCCTCAGGCTGAGTGGCTGCAGCCTCTTGGAGAAGAGCCTCCTGACCCTGACCTTGGCCCTCGGCTCACCGTGTTCGGTCCTGAGGGAGCTGGACCTCAGTAACGACAACCTGGAGGACGTAGGGATGGAGCGGCTGTCAGCTGGACTTAACAGCCCAGGCTGCACCCTGGAGACTCTCAGGTGATGTATTTAGGTCTTCAATGGATTCTAGAGTCCATGTCATGTCACCTCGCTTGATGTGTAACTGAAGTTTCTATTGCAGGGTGAGTTACTGTGGACTGTCAGAGAGGAGCTGCCTGGCCCTGGCCTCTGCCCTCAGCTCACCGTCCTGTAGCAACAACAACCTGCAGGATGCTGGGGTGGAGCAGCTGTCTGCTGGCCTGCAGAGCCCAGGATGCAGACTGGAGACTCTCAGGTCAGGGTTCACTGAGGGTTTTATCCTGAGATAACCAGGTCATCCTGAGGTTTCTCCCGAGAAGACCAGGTCAATCAGGCTCATTGATCGGTAACTAACCTCTGCTATCTAACTAACCTTTGGTATCTTAATCCCAAAATCTTGCTTTATTCTTTTTTAGAAAAGTAATCAAGTAATCTGCTCCAGGCCGTTCGGCTGTCTGATCACCAGAGAAGGTTGTGCTTCTCTGGCCTAGACCGAGTTGTCCTCCCCTGCCACCTGATGAAGCTGGACCTGAGCTACAACTACCTGGGAGAGTCGGGCATTACGCACCTGTTCAAGCTCTCTGATGTCAAGTGCAGGCTAAGTTGCGAGGGGTGGGGCTGGACCTTTGACAGATTCTGATGAGACCTTTCCAAGGCCACTAAACATATTTCTCCTTCCAGTTTGGACTACACTGGAACCCAGATGCTGAGCCCCAAGCTGCAGAAGTGTTAGTGTGTTTGTATTTTTTATATTTATTAAATGTGGGTATTATTTTGTATGAAGATTAGAGGTAAAATACAGACTGAATCTACCACTTGTAAAGTAGTTGTAAATTCGCTAAAATGTGGTATTAAACTAGTTGTGAAGTAGAATACGAAACTAGTTGTAAAGAGGTGTAAAATATTTGTAAACTATTTATAAAGTAGTCATAAACAAGTTTTAAAGTAGTTGTACACTTGCCATAAGTGGTTGAACTAGTTGTAAAGAAGATCTGTTGTGTAGGACTAGGTGTCGATATCCCTCGATAAAAGCATACCTAAGGCACCGATGAGACTCTGTGGGGTTCAAGTGAGCGATGGGTTCCTTCGGGTTGTCAAGTGAGCTCCCTCCTTCATGGATGTTTTGCTGATTGGCCCACCACATCTCCAGAGGGTTCAGCAGTGAATCCCAGCGTCCCAGATTCACTCCCAAGATGCCATCAGCTCACTTGAAGGCCCAAGTTGGATCTTTTCTCTTCAATCATAGCCACTGTCTCCCGTTCTCAGCAGCCCTAGAGAGTCCTTGACTGCCTGTCTGTGGGCGTGTCCTTGTACTCCCATCTTTTTGAGTAGCCTAGATGTTGGGGTGGCTATGAAACCTCTGAAGCCTACTTCCACTGGACGAACTTTCGCTTTCCAGCCTTGTTGCTGAGCATCTACAACAAGTTCAGCATATCTCAGCTTCTTCCGTTCATAGGCCTCCTCTACTGCACCCTCCCAGAGCACCATGAGCTCTATGATATAGACGAGCCCGAGTGACGATGACCACAGAACGAGTTCTGGTTGCAGGTTGGCGGATGCGATCTCAGCTGGGAAGCAAAGTTTCTTGTCCACGTCCACCAGCAGCTTCCAGTCCCGTGCACTGCCCAGTTGCCAAAGGTCAGCTCTCATGGGGGCGAGGCTGGCTGCCCCTTCCGCACGAATGGAGTTGCGTGCCAACGGCATTATGGGGGAGGAAGGGCGTTTATGCTCGTCCGGTGAGTTTCCAGCACCGCTGCAAGACATTTTAGTACCTGGTTGTGCTGCCAAGTATAACGGCCTTGGGTGAGGCTGGTCTTGCATCCCACTAGGATGTGCTTCAGTGTTGCTGGATATGAGCATAGAGGGCATGTAGTAAACTAGAGGTAAATTAGCTCTAGGTTTCCTAAACTAGTCGTAAAGTTACTAGTTACACTAGTAAACCTAACTTACCCCTAAACTATTAACACAAGTAAACACCCGGCAGTCTCTAGCACACTCAAACACACATAAGTGTGGTAGAAATATGGTAATGGATTTCTTTTCTGAATTATCATTTTGATTATTTCATTTCTATAATATCAAATGTTAATGAGATGACGCTCTCTGTCACATGACCCCCCCACCCCCCACCCCACCCCACCTCAATCATTTCCATGACCTGTAGCCGGTGGTGTCTCCTCGTTTCCCCCCCAGACTCCTGCCTCCCGCTGCTGGACCCTGACACAGCTGATCAAAACCTCACCCTGTCACTGGACCACAGGGTGGCGTTTAACCGCCAAGAGACCCTGGGGGCCCGGGTGCCATCCAGCCCCGCCTGCTGTGTAGGGGTGCTCTGAGTGGGCGGTCCTACTGGGAGGTGGAGTGCACGGGGAATGTCATGGTCCTGGTTACCTACAGGGAGCGCAGCGGGGGGGCTCTGGGACGATCAGTCCTGGGGTCTGATGTGCATCGCCACAGGTTGATGTCGCTCCATTACATTACATTACATTACATTACATTTGGCAAACGCTTTTATCCAAAGCGACTTACAATAGAGGACATAGGGACTGCAAATACACTTGCAAATACACAATGCACAGGAAATATACAGAACAGCAAGCTTGGGTTAGTGAGGGTTTTTTTTTTGTTTTTTTTTTTTTGACAGAGACACACAAACGTACACACACACACACACACACACACACACACTGCATAGCCTAACTTGTTGCCAACCTGATCTGGGGCATCAGCGCAGTAAAAAGTCCTGAAAGAGAAACGTTTTTACCTGTTTCTTGAAGGTTGAGAGAGATGATGCTAGTCTTGTTGTTTCTGGGAGTTTGTTCCACCACTGAGGTAGTAGAACTGAAAACAGTTTTGCCTGAGATCGCTTAGAGCGAGCAAAAGGTACTGCTAAGAGCAGTACCTTTAGGTACTGCTAAAGGTTCTGCTAATAGCTCCCCCTGTCTCCCCTATGCCGACCTGACCTCCAACAGAGAAGGGGTGTATGTGGATATCCCTGATGGCAGCTTCTCCTTCTATGGCATCTCCTCTGGAGAGCCCGTCCCCCTGCACTCCTTCCAGGCCCAGTTCTCCAAGCTGCTCCACCCAGGGTTTGCCCTCTGGCACGACTCGTCCATCACCCTGCCGGCCTGAAAGAAAGGGTTAACCAGGGAGCCAGTTGTAGCTGGCAGGCTTCAAGCTCCTCCCCTGGCCCCATACACTCCAGCTTCTCACAAGTCTTTTGATTATCGGATCAATATTAAGATCAATAATCTCTGCGATCAAACTAGGGGCGATCAAAGATCAGAGCTCCGTAAAGCCAATAGTCATCTACTTGGGCGCTGTGCTTATCTCAACATCCAATTCCCGGTACTTCTCTCCCACCTGCTGATTGGCTACTGATGTCGCCGTGATCAGGCACTGGCCCCTCTTGTACACTACAGATAGTTTGGTCTTCATTGAAGAGGCGGTGCTTAACCTGGATAGGTCAGCTGTCAATCACAGGCCCATAAAGAGAGAGACTATTAAACTACACAACAGAAGACAACTGTGTTGTTTTGTTCCAAAATACTTTATTCAAAGAAGAGTAGAAGGAAGAGGCTTCCGTTCTCGTCTGAGGACTTCAGAAGGGCCGAGTACCTCCAGGCACTGAATGCACTTACAGCAACTAAACTGGGCTATTACTGTATAATAAAAGATTCCAGGAAATCTGCCGAATAGCCAGAAATGAACCACTAGTTTACACTACTACGAGTACTAGTACTACTACTACTACTACTACTACTACTACAACTGCTTCTTCTTCTGTATCAGTATTTGCTTTCTGCTGGGTTCCACACATCATAACCAAATCAAAATCTTGGAAGGAAAACAACAACAAAGCTAATGCTAATATGTCATGCTAACAACCAGAGATACAAACAAGCAGCTTGTAAAGAGTTAAAAATGATTAAATGTTGAGAACGATGAAAGATTAAATTCTTGGGTTCTCCTTCGGACCTTGTGCCCTCCAGCTTTGGTGGGTTGGTGTGTTGGTGTGGCTCCGGAGTGATTCTCCTGGACCAGGTTCTGGTTCCTCTTGCTGGCGCTAGATCCTCCACCATTTGGAAAGTCAGGAGTTTCTGTCCACCTCCTGGTGTGGAGTTTCGGGGGGGGGTTCCAGGTTGTCATTAAAAATGTCCTTGACACTCGGACGAGGAGGTTCTGGGCTATTGTAAAGAGGGGAAGAAGCCGGTGAGGGTGGAGCTCCAAGGCCAGGAGCGGGTGCCGTCCTCACACCCAACCACCGGGCAGGACGATTTGTGCGCTAAGCTCGGGGCGTCCAGCGGCTACGTCAGGTCATCAAGGAGAACGGCAGTGAGGGGCCGGGAGGTTGCGACAGAAAGATGTCCTGCATCAGAGCTGGGGGGAGGGGGGGTAGAGGGAGCACAAAGGTACACAAAAGTACTGCACTGATACACGTTTGTTTACAATGCTAACTTTGCTTAAAGAAGCTGGAGTTCCCATCTGTTGCCACCAGAGGATGCTGTGGGGTGCATTTGTCTGTGTGTGTGTGTGTGTGTGTGTGTGTGTGTGTGTGTATGTGTGTGTGTGTGAGTGTGTGTGTGTGTTCACCCAACCTGCAGTGTCACAGAGTCCCTGAATGCCTCCTAACACCGGGTCTCTGTCGGTGAGCAGGTGGGACTTCCCCTTCGGACCCGAGTCTAGGATGCCGTCCTCCAGACACTCCTGAGGGACAGGTGGAGAACGAGAAGGTTCAGAGTAATCACAGTAGCAACCAGTCCCGGGGGGCTTCATGAGGTTCCCTCCATGTTCTCTCTTCCCCCGAGTCCAAAAACAGTCCTCAGGTTTATTGAAGCCCCGCCCCTCCTTTGCACTTTGCCCCGCCTCTAGTAGGTGTGGCTCCACCCACCAACAGCCCTTGGCTAAGGAGTAGCTGCTCCCTGACAGAGGGGGGATGGTGTTTCAGCCTCTTATCCCGGACTGGCTGGAGGGCCTCGTTGTTGTCACTGTGACGAGTCCTGCACGCAGACGGGATGCTCATTAAGGAAAGAGCAGAGCTAATTACCTAATATCTGTTAATACACGTTAATAACAGCCTTGTTAGCAAGTGTGTTTTCTGTAATTAGTGCTTGAGAAAACTAGTAAGTTTCATTGCTGTTTACAAATATTTAATTAAGAATAGAATTATTGATCACTTGAGGTTATTAGCTAATTAAGGGGTGCTTATTACAATGCTTATTACAAAGTATCAGGTTTGAGGTGTACTGTACCGCTTCCTGTTGATGGCAAGGGTGTCCTTCGGTGGTGGTGGCGAGGAGGGCGGTGGCCGGCTGGCCTCCTCTGAGAGACCGCCAAGGAAGTTGAGCTGGAAGTCATCATCCATGGAGATGTACGGAGCCAACATGTCCAGGTCCATCTCCTCAGATTCCTGATAGGAGGAGAACCTTAGTGTCAAACTCCAAACTCAATGGTATGTTTGTGAAAATTGAAAAAAGAATGAATGAAAGAAACTCAATCATTTTTTTTTTTTGTCCTTGAACTCATCGTCCTCTTTCAGGTTACGGGTTCTACCTGGAGGGTTCCACATGGTTTGGCCTCTCCGTCCTCCGACCGCAGGCTAAAGAACTTCTCCACACTGCTGGTGTCCATCACCTTGGGGTCACTGGAGTCCTGCGTGGGGGGCAGAGTCACCATCAAGATCAGCGGCTGCGCCCGCATGGAGACATGCCTACACCTGTAGAGAACTTACCTCCAGGGGTGAGGGATGCGATGAAGGTGGCGGAGCCTCGGGATTGAAGATGGGTGAGAGGAGCTGGCGCAGCTGCGGTGTGCAGAGATCCCGAGGGTTGTCGGGGATGGCGTCCAGACTTCTTGAGCTGGAGAAGGACAGATCCACAAAGCCTGGCGGGGAGAAGACTACATCTTAGCCCCTTGCAACGGCACCACTGCCACTGTCGCCATTTTCTTCAAGATCTGTACCTCCTGTCAGTGGGACGATGGCGTCTCTGGCATCTGGAGCCAGGGTGAGGAGCTTGTCCTCACCATCTCCCTCGGACACTGCCGCATCCTCAGCCACACTGGAGTCATCTGAAATCCTGCCGTCCTCCAGCACCGGTGAGGTGGCGCGTGAGTCCACCGGACACTGGCATTTACCACTGGTCTGCTCCATGGAGAAAACCACGTCCGCCTGCTCAACGGCACTACAGGCAGGAATTCAAACACAGGTAGTAAGCAGCCTCTCAGCACTGCGACAGAATGTTACACACACACTATGGCAACACAAGTGGAATAACTGATAGTTCCTGTGTAATAAGACTGTGATGACATTATTCCAATATAAAGTGTGTTAGCAAATTTGAATGAATGAAAATGAACAAGTGAATATTTGAAGAGTGCAGACACACTGTTTGTGATGGTTAATAACTATGACATTACTAAGCTTAATGCTATAATACATGTAATTACACATGTTCAGAAGGGGAACTGTTGTTCAGGATCTAAAGTACTAACCATTATAAAAATCTAGCATTCATCATATCATCCAGTCACAACACCTGAGGACGAAGTTGAGGCAGACGATGGCCTCGGGCTGCAGTGTCCGGCTGCCGTACAGGACAGTGGCCTGTGTCTCTGCCCACACGAAGCCGCCATTGTTGGCCAGGAAACGGTAGTTGGCGGTCCTCACCTGGCCTTTGGACAGCACTGCATCGAGTGAGGACGCGAGGTGTTCAACACAGAATGTTTGTCACAGAATGGGCTGATAGGAATTCATAATGGCTGGAGCCGGGACTCACATGTGTGTAGGCTCTTGTTGACATGGTTGGAATCCAGGGCGTGGTGGAACTCAAAGACTGACCGGCCAATCAGGTCGCCTGATTCGTAGCCAAGTAGCTCCATCACCCTGGCGACGGCAAGAGGTGGGCGGAGTCAAGACGGGAATCTTTTTTTATTCCTGGATGAAACAGTTTTGTCTTGCAGAGAGTGTGCTGAGGGCGGGGTGTGGGGGTTTGGGGTCATGGAGGTCAGACATGGGGGGTCAGAGGTCGTGGGGTCAGAGGTTGTGGATGGCCCCTACCTGCCCTCGCAGTGCGTGAAGCGCAGGTCCATGCTGTGACGGGTTAGAAAGGTGGAGGTGTCCAGGGGAAACTCCACGCTGGACGGGTGGGGGATGGGTTCACACAACAGGGTCATCACCCGGCCTGCAGGGGGCGCCGTGGGGCTGCCGTGGGTACGCATATGCCCCGTGCAGTGGAAGACCTGGAGGGAGGGGCAGACATCATTAAGATCCAACACCTTCATCTTTTTGCTCTTTCCTGATTCATTCACTTCCTGGTTCCTAATTGAGCTCCTGAACTTTCATTGGACTAATTGGGTAAGTTAGCAAAGGGGATCATAGGCCGCCTGTATTTGGACAGATGGGTCAGGCTCTGTCACAGGGTCTGAGGCTTCCTGCTAACCTTCCAGGTGGCAGACTTGATGTTGACGGTGCGCCCCCTGCTAGTCAGCGTGCTCTTCATGCGCATGAAGAAGCTCTTTTGGTCGGTGTAGGGGTACGAAGACTTCTTACTGGACCCTGGGGACAAGGGGGGCCGTCAGTAACCAAGATGGTCAAACTGGATGGGTCGGCTGTCGATCATCCGAGCATTGCCTGCAACGGACCTGGGCGGGAGGTCAACAGGTCCCGGAGCTCCTCCTGGTCACAGGGGTGGACGAAGTCATAGACACTCTGACCCAGAATTTCCAACTGAGGAGAAACAGAGAAGATGTCTTACCCATCACACACCTGTCTACATAGCCCTCTGGATGCCTGGAATCAAGTCAACAGGTGGGCTGAACGACCTGGTGGTGTGTGTAAGGACCGACCTAAAGGTGTGTTGAAGGTCCTATAGGTGTGTTTAACAACCTAGTGGCACATTTAAAGAAGTAAAGATGTGTTTAAGCTCCAAAAGTTGTGTTTGAGGAACTAGCAGTTTAGTGTGTGTATGAGGTCCCAGTGGTGCGTGCAAGGACATAGCAGTGTGTTAAAGACCCAGTGGTGTGTTTGAGGAGCTTGTGGTGTGTTTAAGGACCTGTGTGATTCCGATGTGTCTGCTGATGTTCTCTGTCAGGTAGATTATGTCTCCCTCCTCTGTCATCACCATGATGAAACCTGCCAGCACCTGAGGGTAGAAAGTATCCATGGGATCTCCCCCCTCCTCCTCTTCCCCCTCCTCCCCCTCCTCCTCCTCCTCCTTCTCCTCCTTCTCCTCCTCCTTCTTCTTTTCCTCTCCTGCTGAAGGACATGTCAGTGTCAGAGGTTTGAACTGAAGAATCAATCACCTCCGGGGATTTCCTGATATCTACAGATTATTTATCAGTGATTTTTCTAGTGGGTCTCACCGGGGTGGAGAAGATGGTGCATGCGCAGGAAGCTGAGGGTGACCCTCATGATGGCAGCCTTGTCCAGGTGGGTGGAGATGCGTCGGGGGAGGGGCAGCGTGCGGGCCAGTTCATAAAACACCTCCGTCTCCTGGCTCCGTCTACAACGGGCCGCATCCCGAGAACGCAGCTTCCTCTGGTCCGAGCTGGTCCTGGGTGGTTAAACAAAGCAAACGGGCACGTTAACTTCCCATTCCATTTATTCATTGATGTCTTGCTACCTTCTGTCTCTGTTTAATTTTATATTCATATTTATTTTACTTTTTTTGACATTATACATGTTATACTCCTGTGACAAAGGAATTTCCCCTGTGAGGATCAATAAAGTTTATTTTAGAGGATCAATACAGTTTATTTTATCATTCATTCATGCATTCAACAGTCAAACAGCTGGTAATGCACTTGGGGTGGGGGCTGAGGGGCGGGGCTTAACCTGCACAGGTCAGCTGTCAATCACAGTGTCCACAAACAGAGGCAGGAGAACGTGAGAGGGAGAGAACCTGCTGGAACCTTCGGCCAGAGGAGGGGGTCAGCTACTTCTTGACCCTGGGGGTTTGGGCTCTGCAGACCTGGCTCTAAAGGCCTGGTTCTAAAGCTCTGGTTCTAAAGGCCTGGTTCTGAAGACCTGTTTCTGCAGATCTGCATCTGCAGGCCTCGGCCAGGTGGGTAGTTCCTGCCCGGGCTCAGGCTCTCTCTGGTGGACACTAGGGGAACAGCACCCCCAACGACATTCCTCCTCCCATCACCCAGACGGAGGGAGGAGAGGGGGAGGAGAAGGGAGGAATGTTATTTAAGTAGAGGGACTGGAAGAGCAGCCCGACCCCCCCCTTACCACACACACATGTGCTGACAGGACAAAAGCACGGCTTTGCGTTTTCTAACCTCAGAGGATCAGACCGGGGGGGGGGGGGGGGGGGGGGGGGTCAGACGTGGAAGGGTTTGGCGGTAAACATCCAAGTATTTACCGGAAGTGAAGATTCATTTGTTGTTATTAATGAAGTATCATCATAATTATCATATTATCATCGATCGATTCTCTGTGGCGATTCAGCGTGTGCACATCTCCTCGTGCCACACGCCCCCCAGGAGGAGGAAGACACAAATACTCACTACTACTTTACTCCACAACTGGTGCTACCCGGTACTACTACTACAGTACCCCCTACCTGGGGACAGACTTTACTCCTCCCGCAGAATCCCCCCCTTACGCTGCGGCGCTCTGAGTCTGCGCACTGAGGCACGCTGTGTTTACAAGCGTTTGCGCGGAGACGAACTTAGGCTGGGCGAGGGGGGGCGTGGCCACAACTTCCCGGGAAGGGGGCGGGGCTAAAGACTCCCAGGGGTGTGGCCACAAGATGTTAAACGGGGACACGAGAAGGCGCGCGCACTCACACGCGCAGCCCCAAAATACGATCTGTTCCACATTAACGGAGCGGGTGGAAGGGCGGGGGGGCGCGCGCACGAGAGAGGACACGCTGTTCACCAAACAACGCGCACGACCCCGGCGGCACGCCGCTACGAAAGCCCACGCCGCGTCAACGCCGCGTGCGTGATGCGTTCATGGCCTTTCTGGGACAAAAATAGTAATAATAATAATAGTAAGCAAAGCAAAACAGACTCAGTAACAGTTTGACTGTTTCTGCAAGGGGGGGTAACTGTGGTTGCCTTTTCTGACGGGGTTCTATGTTCTTCTGTGGCAAGGTTCTATAATATGATAATACTTTAGGATCCCAAAAGGGAAAATATGTGTTTCACGGCAGCACAAATATATTCATAAATTTCTAGCTACGTTCTCCTGATCGTTTTCTAGTTATGTCCTCCTGAACAGGTTCTATCTATGCTCTTCCAACTGGGTTCTATCTGCGCCCTCCAGGTTCTCCACCACAGACTCCAAATAGTCTATAGCTGTGAGTGACAGGGTGAATGTTTGGATGATTGATAGCTGCCCCCCCCCATGTTGACAATAAGCTGCAGGGTCTGGCTCAGGCAGCAGCAATAATTTAAGAACACACACGTATAGCAGCCTCTGCCCATGGGTGAATACAAGGGCCCGCTCCCTCTGGGGGGGGGTGAAGTATTTGCCTTGAACTGAATTCCTTTAATAACAGAGTCAGAGGTCAAAGGTCACAGCTCTGCCACGACCTGATCCTATACCTCATCTACTGTGCTTGTTTGTGCGTGTGTGTGTGTGTGGGTGTGTATACCTGTCTGTTAGAAAAGTATGAATTAGGCACCATCTTTGTTCTGCAAAGATAACTACCTGCTGATTAAAAGTCAATAAATCAAAGACTAGTTACATAGTTGTATAATTACAACTATGACAAACTACGAGGAACTACAGGTACAACAAAACGACAACTAGCTTCAACCAAATAGGAACTACAGCTACCTGCAATTACAACTAACTTGAAGCAACTACAGTTAACTAGAACTAACAGCGGCTAAAAGTGCCTACAGCTACAACTGGGCGAAACTACAACTATGAATGATTGAGCACCCGTGATGTCCTTGAACGCAGCCCCGGGATCCGGGTCCAAGTTTGGACCTGGCCAGCGGGCTCCGTTGCTTTCTGATCACACGCACTTCCGCTGTGACATCTTGTTTACTTCCATCACAGAGAAAACATACCCGGCAAAAAACATCAGAAAGATTTAAAATTGATATTGATGACCCTTGTGATTTCTGTGGAATACACGACAACTCTATTGTACATTTATTTTATTATCGATTGTATTCACAAATAATCTGGCTACATGTACAAACCTTGATCAAGAGATGTCGCCACAGCTACAAGATAAGGACATTCTTCTTTACAATGAAGACCGCATCAAAGAAAGGGACTTCATTATTTTGTACAACTTGTCTTGCTTTTGGGAAAATTTCACATTCAGAAAAGAATGGACTAACAGCAAACCAAACTTCACAGTTTCTCTACAGTAAATGTATCAATACAGCACCACTGTACATGGACCGAAGGCAATAAAAAAATAACTTAATTTTGTAACAATGTGTTTAATATTTGTGTGTATGTGTATACGTACATAGAGAGTACTTAAGTTATACTCTTTATATGTGTTTATGTGCGACCCTTAGCTAAACCGACTGGTGTATATATTTGTTTATTTGTTATATTTGTAAAAAAAATCTTGTTTACTTCGCCTGTTTACGCTGCGCCCCCCCCACCCCCCCACCCCGTTGGCACCAAAATCCCGGAGGGGGGGGGGGGGGCTCTCAGGGAAACACCGGAGGAATGTGCGTGCGTGGGGTGGGGGGTGGGGGGGGCGTGCACCCGCGGCTACCTTCCATCACCGGGAACGGTTTGTTCGCAGGTTTTCACCGACAGCCGTCAGTCCGCGCCCAGTCCCGCTCCCGGTCCGCGCTCGTGCACATGAGCCCCGTTCTCAGACCTCATACGCGCAAACAAAAGGTTGTTTTTGTTTGTCCCACCACGTTATTGACGGAGGTCGGACCGAACGGCGAACATCGATCGGCTTCAAGGTGATCGATCAGAAATGACAACACTCGATCAGTCATCGAGATCCTGTAGCCAGCGACCTGATCCCTTCACGTCCTTTATCTACGGGGTCCACCCCTCACCCCCAGGACCGGGACCCCAAGCGTTAGCATGAGGCAGCTTCGATTAACCGAACCGAACACGCAACGCCGACGAGCACGACTTCCGATCGGCGACAAAAACACTCGTGGGGGTGGGGGTTGGGGTGTAGCGACGACCGGCTCGATCAAGATCGATCGACGGGCGAAGCGACCCTCAAAGGGGCGATGCGCGGGGAGCGCTTGGGTTCGGTTCTCCGGTTCCGCTTTCCCCCCGGAACCCACCCGGAACCGCGGAGGGACCCCGGTCACAAAGCATAAAGTTGGGTCACGACGACAACAACATCTCGGTCCGAACTTGAACCGCCAGAAACGTCGTCCTACCGTTTGACCTGCGCGGTGGTTCCGGTCCGCTCCATGGCCCGAGACGCGATTCCACGGCGGGGTCACGACGGGGGTTCGGACATTCCGAATCTGGTCGTGGGCTGCGGGACGACCGTTGTGATCCGCGGGTGAGGCTTAGAGCACTTCAGTAGGACTGCGTATTCCCTGGTCTTTCAAAATAAAGGTCCGACTCAGAGGGGAAGGGGGCCTACCAAAATAAACGTTAAGTGACTATTACACAAGTACAAGTGTAACTACAATAACACACACAAAGAGTTTCAAAAGGGTATAAATGTGTGTGTGTGTGTGTATGTGTGTGTAATCGGTATCGTGTGACAACGTTATTATTCCTAAATTCAAATCGAGTGAACTTTTTATTTATTTATTTTTATTTATTATCATTCATCAATATAAAATGTATGTTTTGGCTCGTCTGCTAGTTTGTAGATGACTTGTTGTTCATCTTTATTGTCATTAAATTATTGTTATTGTTTTAGTTACTACAAACCGAGGGACTGTGAAGGTCGCCTGTACTGCGTACAACTACAAAATAACAAACGTGGAGACTCTTGTTTCTCTCGGGTAACGTTCCCGTCTTACTTTCTTCGTTCTTCACACCATTATTATCCAGTAACCCACCGATACCAAACTTCCGCTCTCTGTTAAATCTTCAAAATAAGAGCTCAAGGCATCTGCTGTGGTTACAATTTGTAACAGGAACAAGTCCAGAAAAATACGTTAGAGATGTGGTAGGATTGGTGAAAGTATTATTCACCTTATCTTCATTTTATTGTTATTATATTTTCATAATACATATGAAAATTAAACGAATTAGTATTTGAGATTGTACCAAAGCACCAATAAAGTACCAACAATTCAAACAACTGCTATAATATTTTATATTATATTTGTATGGAGTTGTATATTTGTACATTGGTATAATATTGATATTTTCATACTAATATTAATATCAATATCTGTATTTGTTGGAATTTTTGTGATGCTGTGACAAATTCCCTTTATTGGGATCATTATACACTACTCAAAAAATAAAGAGAACACTAAAATAACACATCCTAGATATGAATTAATGAAATATTATATTCTTACGTATTTTTTAAATATTATATTCTTATATAAATATATATATATATATATATGTTTTCCCTTTACACACACACACACACACACAGACACACATCTATATATATATTCTCATTAAACACTTTGTTCTTTACATAGTTGAACATGCTGACAACAAAATCACACAAAAATTATCGATGGAAATCAAATTTATTAACCCACAGAGGACTGGATTTGGAGTCACAAGTGGAAAAATAGATGACAGGCTGATCCAACTTTGATGTAATTAAAACAAGTCAAAACAAATCAGTGTTGCTTTATAAATGTACAGTTTGATTTCACAGAAGTGTGATAGACTTGGAGTTAGATTGTGTTGTTTAAGTTTTCCCTTTATTTTTTATAGCAATATAGTATCATTATTTTATCTTATCTTGTCTTGTCTTGTCTTGTCTTGTCTTGTCTTGTCTTATCTTAATAATAAATCTTTATCATTACTTTTAACTCATCAATGCAGCCCCAGGGGGGAACAGGCCAGTCTCTCCCGGAGCTGGTCCCAAGCACATAGGGTTGCGTCAGGAAGGGCATCTGGCGCAAAACTTGTGCCAAAACCAAATATGCAAAAACAAACCTATGAATCCCATACCAGGCCAGTCAAGGTCCGGGTTAACAAGGGCTGCCATTGGTGCACCAGTGGAAATTGCACTACTGTGGGTCCAGAAACGAAAGGAAAAAGGCATGTTCAGAAGCAGAGAGAGAAGAGCAAAGGCAAGAGTTTGGGACTGTGAGTAGGGATTTTGAATATTTGGACGACGACAGGAAAAGCAGAGTCATTTGACATGATTTAATGAAGGAAGGTGGCTATACTGTGTGTCCAGGAGACCAAATGGAAAGGTAATTAAGGCTAGAAGCTTAGGATTAGGTTTTAAGTTGTACTATCATGGTACTGACAAGAAGAGAAATGGAGTAGGAGTTACCTTGAAGCATGAGTTTGTTAGGACTGTTCTGGAGGTGCAAAAAAAATGTCAGATGGACTTATGAGTCTGACTTTGGAAATTGAAGATGTGGTACTCAATGTTGTTGGTGGCTATACCCCACAGGTAGGATGTGAGTTAGAGAAGGAGTTCTGAAATGAGTCGGATGAAGTGATGCAGAATATCCCCAGATATGAGAGAGTAGTGCTGACCTCATTGAACATGCTGGTGCAGACCTCAATGAACGTGTGAAGCGATGGGCAGATTTGGTTTATAGGATAGGAATGCAGAGGGACAGATGGTGGATTTTGCAGAAAGGATGGAAATGACTGTAGTGAACACCTTTTTCCAGAAAAAACAGGAACATAGGGTAATTTATGAGCGCAGGTTGGAGCATGCCTGTTGACTACATCTTGTATAGATGAGGTAACCTGAAAGATATCAGTGACTGCAAAGTGATTGTACGTGAGAGCATAGCCAGACAGCATAGGATGGTGGTTAGTAGGATGACTCTGGTGACAAGGAAGCTCAAAAGGACAAAGAAAGAGCAGAGGACAAAGTGGTGGAAGCTGAAAAAGGAGGAGTGTTGAATTGTTTTTCAGGTAGGGGTCGAGAAAGGCTCTGTGTGGTTAGGGACAGCTTCCAGATGATTGGACAACTACAGCTAATGCGATCAGGGAGACAGGTAGGAGAGGACTTGGTGTGTTGTCTGAAAGGAAAGTAGATAAGGAGACTTGGTGGTGGAATGAGGAAGCGGTTAGCAAAGAAGAATTGAGACACTGAGGGGACTGAAGAGAACAGACAGGAGTATAAGGAGATACAGCATAAGGTAAAAATAGAGGTAACAAAGGCAAAACAAAGGGTGTATGATGACTTGTTTGCTCAGTTGGATAGAGGGAGAGAATGATTTATACAGGATAGCAAAACAGAGAGATAGAAATGGAAAGGATGTACAGCAGGTCTGGGGGATTAAGGATACAGAGGCAGTTGCAGAATTTCTGGTTAGATTATTCAACACGATCTTAGAGAGTGAGAAGTTGCTTGAGGAAGAAGTGTAATGGTGCCATTTTTAAGAATAAGGGGGATATGCAGAATTGTGGCAACTGTAGAGGGATAAAATTGACGAGCCATACAATTACGTTCCCACTACTCTTGGGAAAGAACAGTGGAAGTTAGACTGACAGCAGAAGTCACCATTCTTGAGCAGCTGTATGGCTTCATGCCTTGTAAGAGTACTACAGATGCAGTGTTTGCGCTAAAAATGCTAATAGAGAA
This sequence comes from Fistularia commersonii, assembly GCF_037954325.1. Taxonomy (NCBI): domain Eukaryota; kingdom Metazoa; phylum Chordata; class Actinopteri; order Syngnathiformes; family Fistulariidae; genus Fistularia; species Fistularia commersonii. The sequence continues at coordinate 11,008,535 of NC_141286.1, forward strand.
GTACAGAGAAGGTCAGAGGGAGGACTTTTGCACTGGTGCAGGGCATGTATACTAGCTGAGAGACACTGGTGAGTCGTGCTGTACGGGTAATAGAGAAGTTCAAGGTTGAGGTGGGACTTCATCAGGGGTCAGCTCTGAGTCCCATCTTCTTTGCAGTGGTAATAGACAGGCTGACATATTAGACACGTTCGACACGGTCCATGATGTTTACAGATGACATTGTGATCCGTAGTGAAAGCAAGGAACAGGTTGAGGAAAATTTAGAGAGGTGGACGTGTGCACTGGAAAGGAGAGGAATGAAGGTGTGTGCATAAGAGAAACCTGGGTGGAATGGTAGTATGCGATAGAAGACAAAGGAGCCAGAATGAAAGGAATGGTGTACAAGACAGTGATGAGACCAGCGTGCCTTATGGCCAAGAAACAGTAACAATGACGAAAAGACAGGAGGCAGAGCTACTGGTTGAGATGAAAATGCTAAGGTTCTCTTTGGGAGTGACAAGGATGGATAGGATCAGGAATTAGTCTATCAGAGGAACAGCACATGTTAGATGTTTTGGAGAGAAGCACAGAAAAGCCAGAATGAGATGGTAAAATGAAACCTTTTTATGAATGGTGTTCCCTTAGATCCATTGAGCTCAATACACATTGAATACCCCGTGCCATTTCTTTACTTTATTTTGGTTTGTTTCTCAAATTATACATATTTTTCAACGTGGCTCTACTCCTGTTACTCATACAGTTATTTGATTGTATGCAAACTAAGATTCTTTACGTTTCCTCATGTCAGTTATATGTCAGCTGATTTAGTCATGTTTGCTTGTTTAAACTTTACAAGTTCTATCACGGTTAAAAAAACAATAATCGGATCTTTGTGGACTTACGAGTGTCCGCGACAAAAAAGACGCTACGTTCTGTACTCGCGTTCTCCCACACGCGCACACACCACTGAGGGGTCGCCACCCGTCCGCCAATCAGGCGCTTCGCTCGGTGGCCACGCCCCCTAGCGTCACGCCTAGGTGCCGACGTCCTTCCGCGCTCCGGCCACGCCCCTGGATCACGTGACCAGGAGAGGCGCTGGCTCAATAAAGTTTTGTTTGTCGTTCATAAAAAAAGTTTTCCCTCCAGGGAATGCTGAGGGAACACTCATCTCCCGTAGAGCCACCTAGAACACCAGTGGCACACAAGTGGACAGATAGCTAGATAGATAGCTAGATAGCTAGATAGCTAGATAGATAGATAGATGGAGATAGAGATAGATAGATAAATGAAAAGCTCGATTTATGTGAAAATGATTGCAGGTGATGAGGACATGAATGCTGAAGAGTGGGTGAATGATGATGCCTCCTCCGGCAGCAGGGTGATTCATTATTGGTCCATCACCCATGCAATCAATCCCAGCTGACAGCAGGGGTCAACCTGGGGGGGATCAGCTATCAATCATAAGGTCACAAAACCTTTCATTCTTCAGTGACCCTGCTGTTTCTGAACTGTGGGAGGAAGATGGAGAACCCAGAGAACCCAGACGGTAGAACCTTAAGAAGCCAGTGAGCCCCTGGGGCAGAAGCAGGTACTTTGTAAATTCACTCCAACTCCTGGTTCCTCCTGCCTGACGATTTTTGTTCATTGGTGTGAGTGGTGTTGCTGAAAGGGGCTCTAAATGTTGGAGAAAGAATAGGAGGAAGCAGCAGCTCAGGATGGACCGTGGATTTATTTGAATGTGCAAATTATTGCAAGAGGCAATTCAGGTGCAACAGGAATGAGTCCAAGATACACTGTATATATACACACATATATATGTATTTATATATATGTATATATGCATGATGCCACATTGTATGTGTGTGTGAGACTGTCAGTGTGCAACAATGGGTGTTTGGTGGAGACCGAGATGTTTCTGCACAAATGTCAAGGAGGAGGTCTATTTGTACCGCTGGAGTGGGAGGGAGGGTCGAGACACAGCCAGGCCCCAGCCTGGCCCTGAACGCAGTGTCAAAATGCAAGCCTCTGGATGCAACATCCAGATACCGGCAGAAGGCCGCATCAAGACGCTGGAACTGGAATGCAGCATCTAAATGCCAGGCTTGGAATGCAGCATCTACACACTGGCACCTGAATGCAGCATCCAGACACCTGCCCCTGAAGGCAGCATTCTGACACCCATCCCTGAATGCTGAGTCTGGACACCTTCACATTACAAAAGGAATTGACAAGCAAAGGAATCTGCCAGAGCCACATATATATAATCTGCTGGCTTTCGCTTTTAGCCACCAACTTCAGTTTGTCCTTCCAGAAGAACAGAGAACCTTGGCAAGGTGAACATCTGGTGCCATGGAGCTCTGCCCATGGAATTGGGATCAGGGTCTCCCTCCGAAAGAAGGTCACCTCCAGCTTACCCGGAGCAGTGGACATTCAGGTGTTTGCTCTTATATGTACAACCAACGGCTGCTCGCATCTCCACTAGTCTTCTTGGCTCGCCATCCCGATTGGTCCCACGGATACCCATAGAGTACTTTTTCGGTATTTACAGTATAAATTACTAGTCTCATGGTAAAATAAATAACTTAAATACAGTGACCGTGGCTTTTGCAGTGTCTGGGGGGAGGGAGGAGGGGCCTGCCATCACTCCTGGTGTAAGAGATCACTTATTGGGTGCAGTGTATTGGGGGTGGAGGTTCTTAATCGATCGATTCATTCATCCATTATCTATAAATCATGTTGTCCTCACAGGATGGAGCCAATCCCAGCATTCACAGGGCCTGGGAGGTGGGACTTAACCCAGACTGACCGCTAATCAGTTTCAGCTGTCAGTTATCCAACCATTCAGACCTGTGAACATTGTGGTCATCAATGTGGGAGAAAGACAGAAAACCTGGACAGAACCTAGCAGAGAGGGGGTGTCGGCCATTTCCTCCTCTGGAGAACCCGACTAGGTCTGTCATGAGAACCTGAAGAATGCCTTGGCTTCTTCTCACACAACATCTGATCATCTGTCTTCAAGGTATGTTGATGATGGGGGTCAGGGGTCAACCCTGGTGCCAGCCAATCAGAATCCAAAATGAAAAACTCCTTGTAATTCCAAATCTACGACCAAATTTTAAAAAACAAACTAAAACTTAAGGAAGTAGAATGTTTCAAATATTTGAAGAACTTGGAAGTATTCTTCGTACTTTGGATGCGAAAACATATCAGGACCTTATTTTCATTAATACATGAAGACATATTTGGGCCTCGAAGCTGAAGGTCCCCCAACTTAACCATTTGGTACTTTGGAGGTACTGCCCTGTGGTACCCCAGGTGAGAAGTTGCAATGTTGGAGGGGCAGGAGTGCTGGGAACGGCAGGGTTGATGGAGCGGGAGTGAAGTAGCTCTGGTCAGCTGTAGCCCATTGGACTTTTCCATGGAGTGGCTTTGGAGGAGGAGAGGGGACAAGTGCAAAGCTTCTTCTTGAGCTATACCACTGTTCCGCTGGGGGAGTTCCCATTCTGTGCTTGCAGGTTCTGAGAGAGAGAGAGAGAGAGAGAGAGAGAGAGAGAGAGAGAGAGAGAGAGAGAGAGAGGGAGAGAGAGAGAGAGGGAGAGGGAGAGGGAAAAGCCGATAAAAGGGTCCGAAACCTCGCAGTCATCTGAGGAGACAATGCATAGACCCAACATTGGCCATGGAGAACCAACCACAGCTCCCACTGGCTGGCTGGGATGGAACCAGAGGTGAGAACCCACGATCCCACCAGCCAGAACCCTGGAGGTCCCCCCGGGTACATACCACCTTGCCGGGCCGGGCCCAGGTGCAGATGAGGCCTTCCTGGCAGGCCGTGATGATGCAGTCATCCATAAACACCAGCACTGTCAGCCTCTCGTGGGCGATCTTTTTGCACACCAGTGGCTCCAGCAGGGGCACCTCATGCATGCGTGGGCACAATGTTGTGCCCAGGACCTTGGCGGCATCCAGCCGGTTGCTCCTGGGCGCCACATTGATCTTGTCATTGCTCTTGCTGATGTTGCCCAGGCTGTGGTACCTCTTGTGTTCCTTCTCCACGCCGCCACCACTGCCTGACTTGTCCGACTTGCGCTCCTGCAGAGACAGGGTGGCGAAGCGGCCAATGCTGAAGGGGGTGCTGTTCCCACCGCCACTCCCATCGCGGCCCCCTCCCCCTCCCCCACCTTCCAAGGCACCCTGGCCCTTGGAGGCGTTGGCCACAGCTGGGTGGGGCAGGGAGTTGGAGCGCGAGAGGGAGCGGGGCAGTGGCATGGGCAACGTGGGCGGGTTGGAGGTGCCGATTGTGGTGTTGGGTGGGTGGTGGTGGCCCTCTACTCCTCCACTCCCTCCGCCCCCCGAGGTGCTGTTGATCCCCCCGCTGCCTGAGTTGGACAGCGAAGGTCCGAAAGTGTTAGTGAAGGCGCGGGACAGTGGCAGGCGAGGGTACAGCACATCATCTGTCAGGTCCCAAAGACAGAACTGGGTGTCCTGGCCCACTGAGCCAAAGCGGTACGTCACGGCTGCCGAGCTGCCGCCCTTAGAGCTATGACGCGAGAGCCGCGACAGCGTGCTACTTGTTCGAACCCGGCCAAAGTGCATGGAGTTATTCGGCACACCCTGGTGGAGGTCCTCCTCGCTGCCGCTCAGCTCCATGGGCTCCTCGTCTTCCAGGGAGGTCGTGAAGGGGTCGAACGCCACCACATTGACCCAGGACTTGTGGCCGTGGCCTCGTGCGACCACCCGGCTCTCTGCAAAGGACCACACAGTCACCAGGTCATCCTCGCCACCCGTGGCCAGGTACTTCCCATCCGGGCTCCAGGATACACATAGCAGCCCGCCAAAGTAGCTCTTCATCACCCCCTGCAGCTCCATGGAGTCGAAGTGGAAGACACGCAAGCAGCCGTCCTGGCCCACACACGCCACGTGCAAGCCATCCGGCGAGAACGCAAACTCATTGAGGCCCCCCTCACCCACTGCCCAGCGAAGCAGCGGGTTGCGCGGTGTCTTTGTCTTGCAGGTGTAGACAGCGAAGCCCTCGCCCTGGCGCAGTAGGGAGTACTGTGGCACCGTTGTGCCACACGAGTGGTCCACGTTGTAGAGGTAGAGGTGGCCACTGGCGTGTGAGGCCAGGAACAGGTTCTCTGACTTTGGGAGCCACTTCAGACATGTCACCTTGGATTTGTCTATCAACCTCTGGAGAAGAAGGAGATGGAGTAAGACAGCTGTCAGATTTATGCAGCCAAGGAAAGGGTGAACAATGAAGTGACCTTCTGAGAAGATGGCGTACAGGAAGGAAGTATGGCAGGCCGGGGGTGGGGGGGGGTTGGCTGCATAGAGAGCTGCCAAGAACAAATTGGGGGTGGGGGAGGGGCAAACAGTAAGATACAATGGGGGTGGACATGAAACAGGAAGTGACCTGGGGCTAACAGACAGCAGGGGCATCGACCCCCATCTTGCTTCACTGTATGACGTTGACTACCCCCCCCCACAACACAATGCTCCCAGCAACCGCTGGGGTTGTATGGTGTAACTACAGCGAGAAGCTGCGAGGGTAAACAGTCTGGATCAGCGAACACTGAGATGCAATCTACCACTTACATCGGAACTGGACTTCGTGCTATCACAGGAAGCAGATCATCCTATGTGATGCAACAATCCTCAACCTTGGAGGACAACCCACCCTCCACAGAAGCCCTGAGAACCCATACCTCTTCATTGAAGAGCTTGCTGGTCTCCTTCTTAATGGGGTCCAGGTACTGGACCTGCCCGGCAGAGAAACCCACGATGAGCGCGACACTCTCCGCCGAGGCAGAGTACTGGTTGAAGTCGTGGCATGTCGGCTGGGTGCCCTTGTAGATTCTCTTGTCGATTGGTTTGCTCAGGTCAACGGCCTAGAGAGAGGGCAGAGAGCACTGAGACGATCCAAGGAGACTTTTATAGTTTAGCTAGCAGAGATGACTCCTGTAATATTAACACTCGGGAAGTCCTTTGTTCCACCTGTAACCGGAGCACTTCTCAGGCATACTTCATGAAACCAGAGGTTGTAGAACTAAGTGTGTGTGTGTGTGTGTGTGTGTGTGTGTGTGTGGGGGGGGGGGGTGCTTAGAACCCAACTGGCTCCATGTTCTGTCCGAAAATGGCAGCAATGAATAAGGAATATCTCAACAGAAGCAGAGTTATGAAGAATAAAACAACCATAGATTGATTGGCTAGGGAACCCTGGCCGAATGTGTGTGTGTGTTCTTCCTGAGTTTGTGTTGACATGGACGCTGTGTGTGTGTGTGTGTGTGTGTGTGAGAACATTTCTTGCAGTCAAACCCTTCTGCATTCAAAGGACCTGATGAACGCCAATGCGCTGTTGCAGATGGGACTTAATGACGCAGAATGAAAATGGTGTTGACGTATTAAAACAACTCTATTGCATAACCAGCCCCCTCCCCCCATCCCATCACGGTGCTTTCGAGGGGGTGAGGCCTTTTCATATGCAGCACGTGAACTTCTCAGATGCAGGTCACGGCAGTTCCCCAAGAACACCCTAAGCTCGTCCTGGGAGGAGTTGAAGCCGCAAAAAGGAGGGTGGCTAAAGGATTGATGGCTAATAAACCTAATATGTAATATTTAACCCAAATTTAAAAGAATATTTGACAGAGGTGATATCTTTCTAAGATACTGCACCTGAAGGGCCCACAGACGACCTCTGACCCTGGACCTGAGTGACATCATCCAATCTGAGACCCAAGATGGAAACTTTATTTTAGTAAAATGTGTGCTGAATTCTACCAGCTACCAGGGGTACAGCGTCTCTGGGGACATTCTTCTAAACCCTCCCTTTAGCTGGGGTTTTGGTGCCGACGTCAGCTAAAACTCCAATTTCCTGCACAAATGCATCACCAGGGATCTAATAGCGTTGACTGACATAGAGTAAGATGTTTGAAGACTATTTCGAGGCTGAGATAATGGGAAAAGGAGTCCCAGCCCGGGGAGTCGACCCACGCAGCTGGGCTGTGTCCTGCCAAAACGCATCTCCGTGTCGCACCGCTGCAGTATCCCATCACGGACCGCGGGGCCCCCTTACCCGGCACAATTACCCAATGCTCCCCATTTATTCATTAAAAATGGAAAAATGCAACGCAGAATGAGAACCTTCGAGAAATGAATGAGCTTAAGCCGGGCCAAGGCAGCACAACGGGCGGTCCGGGGAGAGGCGGCGGGATGAGTCAACATGGGGAGTATGGGTAAATAAAATAAAATATATCCCAAGGGTTGCCGGTTCACTAACTGGAGGGAACACGGGTCGGACAGACGGACCTCATTCAGCCACCGAGCCAGTAAGCCCCGATGGAGACCATCGGCTGGCCTCTGTGCGCCTTCAGAGACTCCGATAAACATGACGGGGCTAGGAGCCAGATGCTAGCAATCTAGGCTACATAAAGCTAAGCAGGGTGACGGTAGGGAGAAATAAGCTAGGCCGGGCTAAACTAGAAAAACTAGGGATCGATAGACAGGGCTAATCTACACAGCTGTAAACTAGCCGGGCTAAGCCAGGCGGCTCACCTTCTTGATGTTGGTGTAGGTGTAGAAATACAGCTCCCGGCCGATGTTGAAGCACACCCGCTCCGACTCCTCGCCCGGGTCCTCCGGCTGGAGTTTCACCATGGAGACCCGGACCGGGGGAAGGAAGCCTGCTGGGGAGGAGTTGGCCGCGGCATTGGACGAGGAGGTGGAGGCGGCGGGGGCAGCTCCGGGCCCTTGCAGCAGACCGACCCCGCCGCCGGGTATCGGACCGGTTCCGGCCCCCGGGCCCAGCGTGGCTCCGGCGGACGGACCCCGCGGCAGCCCGCCTCGCTGCTGCGAGTCGGAGAGGGTAAGGAGCTTGTAGAAGCCCTCCCGGGTCCGGAACTGGGACTTAATCTCATTGATATCCTTCAGAGCGCCGCCATCTCCGGCCATCTTTAGCCGGAGCAGCCGCTCTGGAGTCTACGAATTCCGACCTGGAAATAATAAAAGCAGCGGTTTAAAGACAAAAAACCCCCCAAAACTATAGTACTAGAATGGGAGCGGCAGAGGCGGGCAGCCGGGCGCGGCGAGGCCGACCAGCACAGTCGAGCTCCCCCGGTGCATCTTACACCCGGACCGGTGACCGCACCGCGGCTACGTGATCACCGAGCACCGAGAGGAAGCCCCCGTGGGCCCGCGCAGGCGTCATCCTCCGCCGGCCGTCTGCCTCCGCTCTGCCGGGGACGCTGCGTCTGTGCCGCGGTCCACTGCGCATCCCCGCTGAGAGTGTGTGTGGGGGGGGGGGGGGCAAATACGCGGCGCCCGGTCCGCCGACCGGACACCCATCGGTCTGCCTCTCGGTTCACCTACCGGGAACACGCCCTGTGACCGGGCACCGCAGGACTTTTGTGTAGTTTAAACGTTTCCTAAAATTTAAGGACGAAACAAATAACTGATTCTGAGATACCAAAGAGAGATCACCCCTGTATGTGTGTGTGTGTGTGTGTGTTTGTGTACAAGTGTATTTTTTTCATATTGTTCTCCAAACACACACACTTGCTGAACCCAAGTACAAACTACTACTACTGCAGGTAGTACAAGTACATGAAGTATCATGGATGTAATAACTGCCACTCACAGGGGCGCAGCAGACACAGTCCAGTCGAACCATTGTTGCTAGCTGCTAGCAGTGAGGTAAACAATGATGAGGAGCCGCCAACTGAATTCCTTCAGGTCTTCTCACCTGCTGACCTCCCTAGACGTTCTTCAGGTTGTGACCTCTACAAGTATCACGAGCGGCTCCACAGCAGGAGAACAAGAAGACTATGTCAGATGCTAAACAGGAAGGACTGCAGGGAACATGGAGTGTTCCAGGCTTGCCAAAAGCATAAGGACCTGAGGCAGTTATCAGAAACAGACCATTTTATTGGAGAATGTTCAGAGGCTCATGCTCCGACTCGGTGAGGGCCTATGTTCAGAACGGCCTTCAAGTCCAACGGCGAGTGGAGAACGTCTTCCGTCCAAAGCACTCCCCACGTTTCTCCTGAACCAGACTTGGAACCAGATGTCAGGAGGCAGCGAAAAAAGCTAATTTTTCCTGAGGCTGCAGAAACTACTGATTCCCCCTTGGGGCTGAGAGGTTCATGTATCCATTGGGTGTGAGGACGGAGCTGCATATGAGGGTAGAACAGTGTCCCATCGCCGTGGCAACACTGTCTTGGATATCTGCTGCCCATTGTTGACACGTTTCAGTAGTAGGACCTGGATCTCCATGAAGGAATCAGAGGAATGACCTCCAAGGGCCTATGCCCCCCCCCACCCCCCGTCAACCCCCTCATTAAAAAATTAAATACATAGCATTTTCCAAGCAGGTCCATGTTCATCGTGCAAGCGCTGGGTGTAAACTTGTCCGATGCAGTGGTGGTATCAGGGGATTCTCCTGTAATGCTCCTCAGCCTCCACTGGGTTTTTTATGGTGGAGGGGTGGGAGGTTACGGGAGAAGCATGTAGCTCTCAGCAATCTCCAGGATGTAGAGGTTAGACAGGCCTGACTGGTGCTCGATCTGGTGCGTTTCCAAGATGACCATACTGTGAACGAGATTTCAAAGAATTTCACACACGCACACTCAACCCAATCACCTTGAGAACCTGGAGACCCCACACAGAGAGAACCCAGCCACCATGTGTACCTGTCTGAGTGCACCAGCTTGTAGACCCTCCTGGGGTCGGTCAGCTCCTGCAGCACCTCACTGCCCCTTTGTGTCCTCCTCTGCCAGCCGTGACGCCAAACCGCCAGCAGCGTGTCATCAAGATACACTGTTGGACAGGTGGAGGTCGATGGTCAGGTGACACACACACCAAGAGTGCTCAAAAACGTAAGACCATTTATTTTACATAGAGTACAAAAAATGTATTATAGTATGACGATTCGAGCGAAAATACAATCGTCCTCAGATGCTTACCAAAATATGTTTAGCAAACATGTTATTGTGGCCACTTTTGGTTTGTGCCCTTTTTAAAGGGAATGATTATGATCATGGCCACAACAGTAATATTCAGCGCGTGTGTCACCTATAGAGTCCACGTCCAGAGAGAAGGAGGTCTCCTGCCCAAGTGACCTGCTGCTCTTCAGCTCCCCCTCCAGACTGACGATATGCACTGTCCCTGCGCCGGAGACACAACATGAAGTTAGAACACGGGGGCTCTCCTGGTCACTCACCACCTCAGAATCAGGTATGGACTTACTCTCCATGAGGACGAGTAGCGTGCTGTTGTCCAGCTGTTTGACCTGCACCACATCTGGACAGGGTTTCTCTGCACACACACACACACACACACACACAGTCGTTAGTCCTACAAAATGACAGACAAACGTTCAATTGTTCTGCTCATGGCCACCGGGGGGAGCACTCAGCGAGCTTTTGAAGGTGTTCTCTTTCTGTGTGTGTGTGCGCGCGTGTGGGTGGGGGGGGGAGTCCTCACCCAGGCCGGTTTGGGTGAACCAGGAAGTGTTGGAGTTGAGGTTGATGTACTCCACAGCCACAGGCAGGCCAGGTGCCGGTCCCCGGGACACCCCAATGCACACCAGGGGGTACTCCTGCTGGGGGTCCACTACCATCTGGAACACCCGCAGGGGGGTGGGAAGAGGGAAGTCGAAATGCTGCAAAATGAGTCAGCGGGTTAGGGTCTGCAGCCATCAGGGGGGATGCCCCTCCCAACGACAGACAAGAATCTCACCATTTACATTTCAAGAGTTAGTGACGTGTTCAAATGCATTTTCCTCCTCAGGAAATGAGAGACTCCTCCCCTAGAGATCTTTTCTATTCATCCAAAGGACATGCAGTGAATGCCCCCATCTACCCCTGCAGCCTTCTGTGGGGCCTACCTTGATGAGCATGAACTTGTGCAGTGGCTCATACCACTGCAGCAGCAACACGCTGGACTCCAGGGCGCAGCACAGGAACACACAGCCCTGCTGCACATTGGTCACTGGGGGACACACAGCAACACCCAGTCAGACTTCCTGACTGTGCAGGAAGTGCCATCAACCATTTCATAGTCATGCTGATCAGATGATTCTGTCTTTATTTTCATTCATCATTCATCCTTCCTATTATTTGTGTAGCCGCGGCGGCAGGTTGAACAAGTGGCACCTCTACCTTCTCCTTAGGGGGGCGCAGGGTCAACCACAGCATCCCCTACTGTTCAGGGAAACTCACAGTGATCTGAGTGTGTGTGTGTGTGTGTGTGTACGTGCTGAATGTCCAACTTGTTCTCAGCTAATTTCCTGCAAAGTCTCAGGTGATTCCTCCTCTAATTAGTCAATATTTTGCTAAAATCCAGGTAATCTGAGGACATTAGAAATTATGAACATATTATCATTTTTGTTATTTATTAATAAATGTTATTATTCTAAAATTAATACAGTTTATTACATAGCTGAGGGGCTAGCCGTTAGTGGGAGAGGCAATGTATTCATCAAACAGGTGTGGGAGGAGAGGAAACACACATACACACATACACAAAGACACACACAAACACACACATACACAAACACACACATACACAAACACACACATACACACACACACAGCAGCCATTGTGGATGAATTTGGATGTTCCTCTGTCTCACCAGCCGAGCAGGTCTTGCAGCCTTTGGTATCTGGGATCTTGCAAGTCACTACACACTTCCTGCAGGGAGAAAAAGGGGCGGTGGGGTCACTGAGGGCGTCCAGGAGCAGACAAGGAGCTCCGACCTCCCCGGTCCCAGTGCTGGCATACCGTGGCAGGAGGCGATGGGTGGCCAGGGCCATGGACCTGTGGTCCCGCTGGGCCTGCTCATACAGCTCCTTCAAAGAGTGGGAGTGGAGCTGCGATGATTTACCTGCAAACAAAGCAAGTGGTGAGGTGGGGGCTTCCTGAGTGTGACCCCAGGAACACCAGAGGACCACCCCTAATGGCCCCCAGTGACCCCCTGATGTGTGTGTGTGTCGGGGCTCTGTGCAGCCTTGTACACAGTGAGGATGCAACGGTGGCTAATGCTCAGCGGCTGGCTTGCTCCGGGCGTTAGCATTAGCTTTTAGGTTTGATTGTGAGGAGAGGATGAGGAGCTGTCAATCCCTTCATCCAGGGAGGGAGCCAATCCCAGATGTCACTGGGCTGGAAGGTGGGGTTTAAACACCTGTCAATCATCCAACCATTCCCCCTCACATTCACACCAATTAAGAGTTTTCAATGAAGCTGCTGATGCTTTTGGAATGTGGGAGGAGGGTGAAGAACCTGGGAAGAACTAAGGCAGGAAAACATGGAGAGAACCCAAGAAGATCTCTGGGCTGGAACCCACATTCCAATGTCCTAAGGTGAAGTTCAGGTACCTGAGATGGACATGAGGACGTTGTTGATGTTGTAGACCCATGTGCACTTCCCAGGATACAGCTGGAGGACACAGAGAAGGTGTGTAGCATGTGAGCGGCCAGCGGTTCCTTCAGAACCACCGGACTGTGACGGAGCCTCTGCTCCAGCAGGCGGAAAAGAACAAATTGTATAATTAGATGTATCTCCAGGTCCATCCTGGTTCCTACCAGCTCCATGGTGGCCTCTGAGCTGTGAAGGTTCAGGGTGTAGATCCCCTCCTCCGCCCCAAGGATCAGGTGCTGGTCTGGAGAGTGACAGGCCGGTTAGATGGCGCAGAAGCCTGATCAGCCCCGAGAAGCAAACAACCTGGCCCACGGTTCTTCTCACCTCTGGTGGCTGGGTTCTCCCAGGTGGTGGAACAGGTGATTTTGAGAGGGCAGCCTTGGAAGATCTTCTTAAAGTAGAGCTGGGTGAACAGAAGAGAGAATAACTGTGTAATAGCTACTGTGTAACAACTACAGTGTAAGCTCATAGCTTAGCTTGTTCACTGTTTTTGAGAGATGATGAATAAGATGGGTCAGAACCTGCGGAACCCCTCCACCCCCCACCCCCATCTCAGACACAGTGGGGAACCCTTGACTTGGTAACTCACAGGAGGCTTCTTCAGGATGTGGCCCATGCCGTCTGCAGCATCCTGACAATAGAAACAGGAAGTAGCGTTGAGGGTGGGGGGGGTGGGGGGTTGAGGTGGTGGCCCACCATCCTTACTCTTTGCTACCTCAAGGAGGCGCTGTGGAGCCACCTCCATTTGGCTGCATAGAGCACAGCATTCAACCAACAAGGCCCAGTGAGAACCTGAAACAGAAGCCCTGGTGCTCACCTTGGGTGGGGGCTGGCGCCGGCGGATGGCTTTGGGGGGGAGCTCTGGGGGGAGCAGGTCTGCTGGAAGGGGGGCCGAGCTGGTCACCGGGTCTGGACCACATGGAGACATGGACAAAAGATGGACGGAACGACGGCAGAAGCATCTTTTCAGTCAGGGGCTCTGGTTCACTGGAGGGTGTTTAACTTCGCATTCATTCATTCATTTATTTCTTCATTAACAGCTTGTCCTGGAGGAGGCGGAGCTTAACCTTGAGAGGTCAGCTGTCAATCATTGGACATTCACCCTCTAATTCACACCCACAAATAATTTTGTGTCGCCAGGGGAACGTCTGACTGCTGGACTGTGGGAGGAGGATTGAGAACATGGAGAGAACCCACCACATGCGGCTTTTACATTCATGTCGATTTTTATGTTTGTGTGTTTGTTTTTTTTTTGCTGTGCACAGAGAACGCTGGAGCGGCATGTGGTCGCACAAGTATAAAACACACAAACACATAATTCAACAACTTAAGAACCACATGCGGCACGGGATCCACAGGTTGGCCAGGCCTGCAGTAGGAGAACATTAGCAAGCTGATTTTTAGTCATTGAGCCCAGGGGGCTCAGAGAGTTCCCTGTGGAACCCTGCTCGTCAGCCTGGTTCTGCACCTCAAACAAAAATAGAAGAATGGATTGATTGTTGAGGAACCGCAGAGAGAATCTGGCTGACCAACACATCAGAGCAGGGAACCCTTCAGCTGTGAGCAGATGGTCCAGCCACTCTGGAAGCTTTTCATCCCATGGAAGGAGGGTTGGCAACTCACCGGAGTGTCTGGAGGCCTGTGGGCGGGGGGGCGGGCGGACGTGGGTCCCGCTGGATGTCCTGTAGAGATGGGTGGGGGCATCAAGTGTGCTCAACTTCCTGGTCCGATCGTCCTCCAGCGACGTGCTCTCCTCAGACCTCGTCCGGCCCTTGGGCTGCAGGAGCAAGAACACACTGAGAAATTCAAGAATCTTAAGATCTTGAATTTGTGTATCCGTCAATTGGTCTCCCTACCTTCGGGGGAAGAGGTGGTGGGAGCTCGTGGTCTGGCATCTTCAGCCTGTTGGCAGAGAAAGATCAGGGTTGAGAGTCTGTGTTAGCACACAGTCAGAGTGGGGGTGGGGGTCGTTCTTACTGGGGGGCCTGTATTGTCGGGCTGTAGGAGAGAGGCAGGACAACACAGCTTTATACCACTGATGGACCTTGAAAACGTTCAGGCACTCATTTGTCTACTTTGTCCTCACACATCCACATCGTCGTAGTCGTCATCGTCTGAGTCGGAGGCGTGCTGCCTGACGGACAGACGGAGGAGGGGTCACTAAAAATCCTGCACATGACGTATCTGTTGTGCTTTGTGGTCCGCTTACCTGGTTGTATGCTTGTTGGTGCCCGGAAAGTTGGTGAGAGGCCTGAGCTGCAGAGAAGAAAAGGAGGAGGAGGCCACTTCAGTTTGGTCATCATGGAGACATAGGGCAGCAAGGAGGGGAAATGTACACAAATAGTGCACCGAACATGTATCACTGTATATTTTTGCAGTATTTTGTGTTGTGAATGTAGAGCAGGCCTGGCCAACCTGTGGCTCCCGAGCCGCGTGCGGCTCTTAAGTGCATGTCGAATTTTGTGTTTGTGTGTTTTTTACTTGTGCAATCGCGTGTCGCATCCGGGATTCTCTGTGCACAGCAAAAAAAAACAAAAAACACACATATACAAAAATTGACATAAACGTGAGAGCCGCTTGTGGCTTGGGAGCCACAGGTTGGCCAGGCCTGATGTAGACGTTCCTCTTTTGGATTAAGGAGGATGTTAAATGTTTAGGAGAAAGTCACACTGAGATGGTTTGGACATGGCCAGAGGGGTAGAGAAGATGTGGGTTGAAGGATCCTGAGGTTAGAGGTCCAGAGGAAGACCAGAGAGAAGGTTTACGGATGGAGGGGAAGAAGACAGGAAGGTAGTTGATGTGGGAGAAGAGGGTTAGGGTTAGGGTTTGGCAGGTGATTGGCTGTGGATTACATGGAGGCAGATGATTGGTTGTGACCCCTGAAAAGCGCAGAGCAAAGGAAAAGAAGTCTTCAACATGGATTACATGGTTAGACCAACAGTGGCCTGCATAGACACAGACAGCTGTGATGCCACAAGAACAAGCAGAAGTAGAAGTAGAAGTAGAAGAACTCGACCTGCTGGTGTCCCCCGGGGGATTCCCCTGAGGCAGAAGGACAGAGGTTCTTTGTTTTAATTTTCAATACATCTGAACAGTTGGTCACTGTTACGTTCACTCTAGAGGCAGGAAGCTGCAGGGCAGATTTCCTATGAAAGCAGCAAGTGGTGCAGGTGTGAGGAGGAGCCCCAGGTTGCAGTGCCAACCAGTGCCTGAGACAATCTAAACCTCCTCCTGAAGCCTGCAGGGCCGATCGAAAGAGCTCACCATGCCACCGCGCGGCTCCTTCTTGCAGCTCCTCTGGGTGTAGATGTGTTCCACTGCAGAACAAAAAATCTCAGTAATGTCCCATCAGGGTTCTCAGGATTACAGAGCAAGGAATCTTTTTTTCTTACTGATGTCAGAGTTGGTCCTCTCGGCCTGGGGGTGTCTGCTGATGGACTGGATCCTCCTCAGAGAGCCCGACATCGGCATCTTCAATCCACAGGGAGTGGAGGTCAGTCGTGAAAATTTGGATCAGGTCGACCAAAATAAAATCAAGCAATTCTGCGACGTAGTCCTGACCTCCAGCTCATCGTCCTCTGACACCAGGCAGGACTTGAGTTTCTCAGGGTGATGGAACTTCTCCAGAAGGTCCATGGTCAGGTTCTGGCTAAGGCCTTGCTGGGTCAAAAACATGTTCTGCAGAGACCAGAGGAGAAACAGAAGGGTAGGGGAGTCAGAGGGTCCAATGGGAGTCAGAGGATCTGAGTGGATAAGCTGTCAATCATAGACTTGCAAACATTCACCATCTCATTCACAACTGCCGAAAATTCAGTCTTTAATGAACCTGCGACTGAACCTGGAGATAGTGTAGGTGGACAGGAGATAGGAGATCTTGAATGGTAGACCCTAGTCAACCACTGGATTCTGCCCAGGATGGTGACAGTGCTGCACCACCGGGCTGCAAGGGGAGATTCTCCCAAGGACATTCCTGCTCACTCATGCTAATCTAGTCCCCAAGGTTGTTTCTTCCATCATCAGAGATATCTTTAAAATAACAGAACTCAGGTAGAGAACTCCAAACCTAAAACCTCCCTATCTGGAGAAGAACCCTGAATAGTAGGTTGCTGCAGAACATTTTGTACTTTCATTTACCCCCTTCAACTACCTTCTACTCGTCCTCACAAACTTCACTCAATGCAGTTCAGGAACATTTCTTAGAGAACTCGTCCAGAACTGAAGCGAAGGCCATTTACCGAGAGCATCTTGGAGGCGCTGGGTCTCCTCTTGGGATTCCTCACCAGCATAGCCTTAACAAAGTTGTAGAACATGGATGACCTGCAGGGGGTAGGTGGATCGAGGAGGGGAGATGTATACAAGTAGTGCACCAAACCTATAGCACTGTGTATTTTGCAGTATTTTGTGAAGTACTTCAACATGTTTTGACCTTTGGTGGCCTGCACAGACCTGTACAGGCCTGGGATGTGTGTGTGTATGTTCGTGTGTGTGTGTGTGTGTGTGTGTGTGTGTGTGTGTGTGTGTGGAGTGGGCGGTATATACCATTTGGCCTTGTTCTTCAGTTTAGGCGGCTGGTATCCACTCTTCGACATGAGAACCAGGACCCTGAAAGAGAAAACAGACAGCCATTTCCGCAATCAGTTGTGCACACTCGTCAACTTTGCGCGATCGTGATTGCACTTCCTGTTTCCTCCAAGAAGTCCAGGAAGTGTTTTGTAACTGGACGTTTCTGGAGTGTTGATGTGGTTACCAGGTGTTAACCAGATGGTAACTCAGCAGTCATCGGGTGTTCATGAGACTTTAGACTCCATCTGATCCGACCAATTAGATACCTGAGTGGGTGCATGTCGAACATGGGGGGCTGCAGCTCGGCAAGCTCGATGGCAGTGATTCCAACCGACCAGATGTCGCACAGCTCGTTGTAGCCCCCTTTGATCTCCACAGCCGCCACCTCCGGTGCCATCCTGAGGATGGGAGAGGAACACCAGCAGGTAAGGCTCGAGGGGGGCGGGGCTAAAAGGCTGTGTTGGCCTTTGACCGGAAGGTGTGGGCAGCAGCAGAGGCTCACCAGTATGGTGTCCCAATGAAGGACATCCGGCGGGCGAGGGTCGCCGTGATCTGAGCCGAGATCCCGAAATCAGCTGCAAAAGGCGGGACACAAATGAACTGCTGAAGCAGGGAATACAGCATACATAGTACATTAAACAGAAACAACATCATGGCCATGCAGCCATGATGCTGTACGACAAATGACGAAAAGACAGGAGGGAGAGCTGGAGGTCGCAGACATTAAGCTAAGGTTCTCTTTTGGAGTGACGAGGATGGATAGGATCAGGAATGAGTCTATCAGAGGACCGGCACATGTTGGATGTTTTGGAGAGAAGGTCAGAGAAGCCAGACTGAGATGGTTCAGTCATGTACAGAGGAGGGATTGTGAATACATTGGTGGATAGATGCTGGAATTAGAGCTGCCAGGCAGGAGGTCTCGAGGAAGACAAAAAAGAAGATTTATGGGCGTAGTGAGAGAGAATATGAAGTTAGTTGGCGGGAGAGAAGAGGATACAGAGAATAGGGTTAGATGGAGAAGTTTGATTCGGTGTGGTGACCCCTGAAGGGAAAAGGCAAAAGGAGAAGATGAAGAAATTATTATTTATCATTATTAGATGGTGCCTAGCTTTGATACATGGCAGTACCGTGTGTGTGTGTATTGCAGAGGTCTGTGTATTAATTCATTCATCATCTGTGCAGGGTCGGGGCTGGGGTCAATTACAGGTGACACTGGAGCAGGAGGCAGGGCTTATCTTGGACAGGTCAGCTGTCAGTCGCCCAACCATTCACCCTCTTTTTCACACCTGTGGCTAATTTAGAGTCTCCAGTGAACCTGCTGACTGTTTCTAGACTTGGTGTGGAGAACATAGAGAGAACCCAGTGGAATATGAAGAACTCCAGAGTAAGTCCTGATGTCTATCCATAAATTGACCCGTTCAGAATGCTGAGCAGTTTTGTTTGGTCCATCCACCCCCACCTCGTCCCCAAGGGGAAAAGCCCCACCTACCCAGCTTCACCTTGCCCTGGTCATTGAGGAGGATGTTTCCACCCTGGAGGCAGAAAGCAAAGCAAGGAGTCAGGAGGTGGAGGAGGTGAGGGGTGGAGGACACAAGGGGGAGCAGGGCTCAAAATCACAACCGATAAATAAGTACCTTAATGTCTCTGTGGATTTTCTTCTGTGTGTGCAAGTAGTCCAGGCCCTGGGCGCACACACACACACACACACACACACACACACACACACACACAGATAAGAAACACATATGGCCTGGACGCTCCTTGCTGCAGTGGACGGAGCTTACCTGCAGCATCTCTCGACAGACGTAGGCAATCTGTGGCTCAGACAGTGGGCCAGTAACTGCGGGACACAACACACAGACAAAAACCGGCTTCCTGGTCACCGCGGTCACGTGACCAGGTGTGATCAGTACTACCATATACAAGTATTCCACGCATCACACGAGGGAAAGTACATCTAGGGGCTTGAAGGGTCACTTCCTGGTCGTGGCACGTCTTGAACACCTGACAGCGATTGATGGTCCTCCATCCAAGGGTAGATTCTCCAGGAGGTGCAAATTAGCTAAGCTTTTCAGCTCATGTTTGTCTTATTGTCACCCATCCAACCTCCCACCGCCAACCCGACCCTCCCTCACCGCTGTAGATGTCCTGCAGTGATCCTCCTCCACAGAACTCCATACAGATCCACAAGCTGTTGGACCTGCAAAACCAGAACCTTCCTGTGTTTCGGATCAAAGGATAGCAGTGTGTGTGTGTGTGTTGGGGGCGGGGGCTTACTGTATGTAGCTGCCATAATAAGCCACTATGTTGGGATGTTTGCAGCTCTTCACAATGAGGATTTCCTGCTGGATGATGGCGAAGTCATCCTCTGTGAATCATCATTATAATCATCATCGTCATCCTCCTCCTCCTCGTCATCATCGCAGCTCAGTGAGGTGGTGTCTTGTGACCTTCTTACCTGGTTCCATCTTGACGATTTTAAGGGCTGCGAGTTCTCCATTCTGCTTGCTCCGGGCCTGAGGACACACACACAGACACAGAGCACTCAGGACAGGAAGACCTTTTCCACGGAGGATCTGACAGCAGGTCCAGGAAGGTACTCTGTCAGCTGAACTTAAAGACATAAGCTGAGTTCCAGGAGGTCAAACATCGCTAGGAACCCCACAGAAACACCCCCCCACCCCTCGTGCTGCATTCAATGTCACTCAGAGAGGTCAGAGGTAAAGCATGGGCCTAAAACATGGAGGCCGTGGCTGCACAGCACCCCAGGGGAATAGCAGCAGCAGGACCATTCGAAATCAGGTGGCGATCCCCTCCCAACTCGTTGGTTCTCCTTCAGGGGAGCTGCCTGAAGCTGGTTCACAGGATCAAACACATGACCCAGATAATTCCCGGAACACCGAGTGACTCCACGGCCAGGTGGTCCCCAATGTTCTAAGCCACTTGTCCCCCAACAGATTGAGCCCTCAAGCTGCTACCAGGAGCTTCATCTAAAAGTCAGTCATTGCCTTATTTTATGCAGAAACACACACACACACACCAAAACCGCCTCAGACTGATATACTTTCACTTCTCCATTTGGGGAGAAGGGGTGTTGTGCCGCCCCCCGCAGGTGCAGCAGCTGCAGCAGCTGCAGCAGCTGCAAGGTGAAGCTGCTGCCTGCTCCTCCAGCACGTCTGAAACCTGCTGAGGAACCAGAACTCTGAGTCGGAGCTTCCAGAGAAGGTCTGAGGCAGAGTAACTTCTCCGCTTCAAGTTGGTGGCGATCTTTGTGGTGCGTTCAAGTGTTGGCTTTTCCAGGACATGTGTGTCCAGACGAAGACAGACATTAAGAGACCTTGAAGGTAGCAGGATCTGACAAATCACAGAGCTCGGTAACATACACTCCACTAAACCAACCGCTGAAGCTAATGTGGCTAACAGCTAGCTCGGATTGAAACCGGACAACAAGCGGAAACACATTCAACAGCTACGGGTGCTATCGTAGCGGAAGCCTGCCAACAGTGCAAGCTGCGAACAGCAGCATCAATATGTAGTCCAATTAGCACACTTGAAGATCAAATTCAACTAATTGATATTTCCTGGTGCCAAATGGTGGAGGACATAACGTATGATGGGCGCAGTGCAGCTAAATGAGGCCTGCCCATCTGGTGACACCACCGTGGTAATTACATGTTATTCCACGAGTAACATGAGATGTAGTGTAAACAAACAGGTAGAACCAGCTTCTTTTTGAAGCACAGTGACATTGACAAGACGAAGAAATGCGGCCCAGGTGCATGCCGTCTTGCGGGTGACACTTCTTGATTCAGACAAAGACATAAATGGAGGAATAGGGGTGGGGGAAGCCCAGCCCCATTAACCATGTCTTCCTTTCTGGCTGCATTGGTGCTTGAAGCATTTGCATCAAGTTTCTCAGGAAATTAACAGAGGAAGAATCAGCCGAGAGGATACAATTCTGTTGCCAACCCCCCCCCCCCCACACACACACACACGCACACAACCTGAACCTCCTCAAGATCTGACCTCCCCCTGGACCTGAACCTCCCCAGGACCTGATCCCCCCACCAAGGAAGCTGTCAATCATCCTTTACCCCCCATTCCCCAGGACTGAGGCCACAATGGCTTTTTTCAGATGTTATCATACTTGTATCTACCATAAACACCTGGAGCCAATCACAGCTGACACTGGGCCAAGGGGCAGGGCTTCACCTGGACAGGTCAGCTGCTAACCACCCTACCATTCACCCTGTCATTCACAGGTGAAATGACATCACTTTGTGATGGCGGTCTCCTCGTTTGGAGAGAAGATGGAAGCTGACTAAACCTTTGGCATACAAGCTTTGGCCTACAAGGTCAACCCCCCCCCCCCAAGTCAGGAGTTCAGATGTTCTTCCCTTTCTGGTTCTTTTAAAAACTCCTCCCTGAACCTGCAGGAGCAGAGGAGGACCTGTTTGAGGATATGGGGAGAAGGAGCTTCCTGGTTACAAGAGAACAGGAGGGGGGGGGGGCACGATACCAGAGGAGATAGATATATAGGAGAACATGATCCTCATAAAATCAACTCAGCAGCAATCAGATTACTCTGTGTGTGTGTGTGTGTGTGTGTGTGTGTGTGTGTGTGTGTGTGTGTGTCTGTGT
Source organism: Fistularia commersonii (assembly GCF_037954325.1). Taxonomy (NCBI): domain Eukaryota; kingdom Metazoa; phylum Chordata; class Actinopteri; order Syngnathiformes; family Fistulariidae; genus Fistularia; species Fistularia commersonii. The sequence continues at coordinate 11,030,126 of NC_141286.1, forward strand.
GGGCGTGCGTGGGTGTGATCTCCAGCTGGGGTTCCTGTCCTACAGAGGAGGGAAAGCTTCATCGGTGGGGGTTCTAACCTTGAAAACTTCTCCGTAGGTTCCTCCTCCAACCCTCAGCAGAACCTCGAAGTCCTCCAGAGGGTTCCTGGTGGAGATGTCCAGGGCCGCCCTGTCCTGGAGATCCATTCTTTGGATGTGCCTCCTCAGACCTCCTCCGAACAAAACATGCCTTGCATGCTGGCCGGCCTCCTCATCCAAAGCAGAAGAAGACTGTCAGAGAGCTCTGACCCGTGTCAGAGAGCATGTGGTGTGTCTGTGTGTGAGATGGCTGTGAAACGACACACACAAGCACCTTCCTGTTTCTGTTTGTCGCTCCTCCTCCTGCCTCTCACACGCTTCTCTCTGCTCATTTGAATAATCCAACTTGTGCTTCCTGTCTTCCTCGTGCGTGCACCTCTGTGTGTGTGTGTATGTGTGTGTGTGTGTGTGTTTGTGTGCGTGTGTATGGTATTTGGTCGCTCTGCAAGCCGCTCATTTTTGGAACTCCCTGCTAGCTTCCTGCTCTGAGACACTCATCTGCAGCCGAGGCCAATTTATATTGGGCTGTTCTTACATATGAACCACGTGCACGTTTTCTTCTCACGCTCCTCACCTCCAAGGCCATGGAACCATCTCCAGAAGACCCTCTGCAGACCCATGACATGAGGTTTGGCTGCAGGCTGAGCGTGCACAGGAGGTGGTGTAGGTGTTTGACTATGACTACTACTACTGCTCCTACTACTAGCAGTAGCACTTGATGGGGCAGTTGGGTCCTAGAAGGTAAAGCTGGTCTCACCATTGACTTGTACACCTTTCCCTTCATTCTGGCCGATAGTCTCCTATCACACAGTACCTCTGACACTTTTCTGCACCCATTCCATCCAGCGTGAACCTGTCTCTTCACCTCTTTTCCACACTCTCCGTTGCGCTGGACTGTTGACCTGAAATCACCTGAAATCCTCTCCCTGTAGCCTCACTGTTCCACCCGACTTCCTGTTATTCACAGGAAGATATTCTGTCTTACTGCGACTAACTTTCATTCTTCTCCTTTCCAGCCCATACCTCTACCGCTCTAAATATTTCTCTATCTGTTTTCTGCTCTCACTACAGACTTCCTCATAGAATACCAGATCTCCTCTCTTGGCACCCTGTCATATCCTTTTTCTAGGTCTACAAAAACACAATGCAGCTCCCTCTGGCCTTCTCTGTACATCTCTATTAACATTCTCAAAGCAAATACTGCATCTGTAGTACTCTTTCTAGGCATGAAGCGATACTGCTGTTCACAAATGCTGACTTCTGCTCTCAGTCTAGTTTCTACTACTCTTTCCCATAACTTCATTGCATGGCTCATCAACTCGATAGTTGCAACTCTGCACATCCCCTTTATTCTTAAAAATAGGCACCATCACACTTCGTTTCCAGACGATACACCAAGTACTCACCTATCCATCTCCCTGATAACACTAACTGTTGTCCAATCATCTAGAACCTCTCCCTGACCACCAAGAGCCTTTCTGAACTCCTCCCTGTAAACCATTCAACCCTCCTCCCTTTTCAGCTTCGACCACTTAGTCCTCTGCTCTGCCTTTGTTCTCTTGATCTTCCTTGTCACCAGTCATTCTACAAACCACCAGCCTATGCTGTCCGGCTAAATGCTCACCTACAACTACTTTGCAGTCACTGATCTCTTTCAGGTTACCTCATCTATACAAGATATAGTCTACCTGCATGCTCCTACCTCTGCTCTTATAAGTTACCCTATGTTCCTGTTTTTTTCTGGAAAAAGGTGTTCACAACAGCCATTTCCATCCTTTTTGCAAAATCCACCATCTGTCCCTCTGCATTCCTACCCTAATACCAAATCTGCCCATCACTTCTTCATCCCCTCTATTGCCTTCACCAACATGCTTTTGGTGCATTACTACATTCTCATCTCTGGGGATATTCTGCATCACTTCATCTAACTCATTACAGAACTTCTCCTTCTCTTCGAACTCACATCCCACCTGCGGGGTATAGCCACTAACAACATTAAACATCACACCTTCAATTTCCAATTTCGGACTCATACGTCCATCTGACATTCTTTTCACCTCCAGAACATTCCTAACAAACTCCTCTTTCAAGATAACTCCTACTCCATTTCTCTTCTTCTCAGTACCATGATAGTACAACTTAAAGCCTGCTCCTAAGCTTCTGGCCTTTCTACCTTTCCACCTGATCTCCTGGACACACAGTATATCAACTTTTCTCCTCTGCATCATGTCGACCAACTCTCTACCTTTTCCTCTTGCCTTCCTACCTCTGTCTCTGCTTCCTAACACACCATCCTCCTCTCCTTCTTTGACCTACAGTAGCCCTGTTTCCATTGGTTCCCTGTAGGTCATCGGTACCTGTGGCGGCCCTCGTTTACCAGGACTCCAACTGATTCGGTATGATCTGGTTATTATAGTTGATTCACATCTTTGATTTGGGCAAAAGTTTTATGCCGGATGCCCTTCCTGACGCAACCCTCTGCATTTATCCAGGCTTGGGACCGGCTCAGGGAGACACTGCTCTGCGTCCCCCCGTGGCTGGCTTGGGGAGACACCGACGGGTCCCGCCCTGAGGCTGCATTACTTGGAGAACATTACTACTACTACTACTAATATTGATAACAATAGTTATAACTGCTGTTATGATTATAATAAATTATATATTTATATAAATACTTTGTATAATAAGGAGGCAGGGATCAGTTAAGGCAAGAATCAAACAGAAAGACAGTGTTTAATCCTTCTTTCATTCTTCATCACATGACTTTCAGTTGTCCTCTTCAGCTTATTTCCACAGCGTGGGCCGTGCACACCCACCCCGGATTTTCTTTTGACGCACAACACTGAGCAGCAAACCACAAGCAACTGCTTCTGCTGAGCCGTGACTGCGAAGGGGGTGGGGCAGGGGGGTGGAGTGGGGTTAGGAGAACATTTCACCTAGCAAACATGTCACAGCCGCTTCTCAGACAGAAACACGCAGCTGTCCTTCATGAACTGCAGCCTCCCAAACATCAGCAGCTGGGTATTTCACAGAAAACAACAGTTAAACTGTCCTCCAGCGGCCAGACAGAGAACTACACCACATTTTCATCATCTGGTGCAATAAACCTTGTTTTGAAATTTGGTAGTTATTACCCAACTCTCCTTCCCTCCTATGGCTCTTTTAGAAATATGGAAAAAAGTTATGCAACTCCATTGGCGGAGATGAACTGAACAAACATCTCCAGAAAAGAATCTCCTCCGCTTACTAAATGTAAGAGGTCTGAAGTATCACTCTGAGCTTGTGTATTCTATTTACTCTTGAGATAAGTGCCACAGTCGGAGGTGTTTTGGAGACTCCGGAACTTCGGAGGATCCAGACGTTCTCCCATCTAACTTCTTGTATTTCTTTTCCTTTTAGCTGCTCCCTTCAGGAGGCCCCATCATGTTCCTCCATCTAAACCTCTCCTCTCACACCAACTTTCTGGCTGTCCTCTTCCCCTCAAACCATAAAGCTCCTCTAGGTCTTCCTTCAGGCCTCCTGCCTGGCAGCTCCAACCTCAAATTCTCACTCTCTGTTTGTTTGAGCCGACAAACATCCCGTCCAAACTAATCAGACCCAGAAAAACTTAATTGAACCAGAGTTCTGCAGAGATGGCGGCGGAGATAGAATCCAGCCCGGACCAAAATCATAAACAAATCTCGCTGAATTAATTAAAACAAACCACATACTGTGGGACCAGTACTTGGTGTGTCATCTGGAAGGAAAATAGATAAGGAGACTTGGTGGTGGAATGAGGAAGGGCAGGAGTATATACAGAGAAAGTGGTTAGCAAAGAAGTGGGATACTGAGAGGACTGAAGAGGACAGACAGGAGTTCAGGGAGATGCAACGACAGGGAAAGATAGAGGTAGCAAAGGCAAAACAAAGGGCGTACGATGACTTGTATGCTCAGTTGGATAGTAAGGACGGTGAGAATGATCCATACAGGTTGGCGAAACAGAGAGATAAAGATGGAAAGGACATACAAGTCCGGGTGATTAAGGATAGAGAGGGAAATGTATTGACAGATGCTAGAAGAGTGATGGGAAGATGGAAAGAGTACTTTGAAGAGCTGATGAATGTGGAAAATGAAAGAGAGGCAAGGGTAGAAGAGGTGACTATTGTAGACCACGAAGTAGCACAAATTAGTAAAAGCAAAGTGAGGAAGGCATTGAAGAGGATGAAGAGTGGAAAAGCAGTTGGTCCTGATTATATACCTGTGGAGGTGTGGAAATGTCTAGGAGAGGCAGCGGTAGATTTTCTGACTAGATTATTCAACAGGATCTTAGAGAGTGAGAAGATGCCTGAAGAATGGAGACAAAGTGTGATGGTGCCTATTTTTAAGAATAAGGGGGATGTGCAGAATTGTGGCAACTATGGAGGGATAAAGTTGATGAGTCATACAATGAAGTTATGTGAAAGAGTTGTGGAAACTAGACTGAGAGCAGAAATCAGCATTTGCGAACAGCAGTATGGCTTCATGCCTAGAGAGAACTACAGCTGCAGTATTTGCGCTGATAATGCTAATAGAAAAGTACAGAGAAGGCCAGAGGGAGCTGAATTGTGTTTTTGTAGACCTAGAAAAAAACATATAACAGGGTGCCAAGAGAGGAGCTCTGGTATTGTATGAGGGAGTCTGGAGTAGCAGAGAAGTATGTTAAACTGGTGCAGGACATGTATGCTAGCTGTGAGACATTGGTACGGTGTGCTGTAGGGGTAACAGAGAAGTTCAGGGTGGAGGTGGGACTCCATCAGGGATCAGCTCTGAGCCCCTTCTTGTTTGCAATGGTGATGGACAGGCTGACAGATGAGGTTAGACAGGAATCCCCATGGACCATGATGTTTGCGGATGACATTGTGATCTGTAGTGAGAGCAGACAACAGGTAGAGGAAAATCTACGATGAGGCTACAGGGAGTGGAGATCAAGAAGCTGGAGGATTTCAGGTACTTGGGGTCAACAGTCCAGAGCAACAGAGAGTGTGGAAAAAAGGTGAGGAGACGGGTCCAAGCAGGTTGGAATGGGTGGAGAAAAGTGTCAGGGGTACTATGTGATAGAAGACTATCAGCCAGAATAAAAGGAAAGGTGTACAAGACAGTGGTGAGACCAGCGATGCTGTATGGCCTAGAAACTGTTATAATGACCGAAAGACAGCAGGCAGAACTAGAGGTTGCAGAGATGAAGATGTTGAGGTTCTCTTTGGGAGTGACGAGGATGGATAGGATCAGGAATGAGTCTATCAGAGGAACAGCACATGTTAGATGTTTTGGAGAGGAGGCATAGAGAATATACTGTATTGGTAGACGGATGCTGGAATTGGAGCCGCCAGGCAAGAGGTCTTGAGGAAGACCAAAGAGAAGATTTATGGACGTGGTGAGAGAGGATATGAAGGTAGTTGGTGTGAAAGAGGAGGATACAGAGAATAGGGTTAGATGGAGAAAGTTGATTCGCTGTGGCGACCCCTGAAGGGAAAAGCCGAAAGAAGAAGAACAAGAAGGGAGTAGCGGGGAGGTAGAGAACAGGATAGAAACAATGTCGTAACAAGCAGCAGATGGCGTATTGATAACGTCTGCTGGTTGGTCTCTCTAAATGATACGGATTGTCTTCTACTCTGACCAAAATATTGCATCCCTAGCGGAAAATTCTTGAATTGTATTTAATTAAAAACAATTAAATCCTTGTCTTTTATCAATTTTTTCACGTTAAAATTATCCAGTGGGCCTGATCGAACCTCCTTGCGGACCGCTTCCGGCCAGTGGGCTGTATGTTTGACACCCCTGCTCTGAGAAGCTCTAAGTCCCGCCCACTCATTGAGACTGCCCTGGTAGACGTCCAATCGCATGGCTCCGTCCGCAATGAACTCAGGGGTCACGCTGAACTCCTAGGGGTCACAGGAAGTATCTGTATTAGTACTTCCAGTGTAGTCATACTCGAATTCATCCAACCAGTATGGGTCACCTGTCACTCACACATCCATTCACCCACTCATTTGCGGCGATGCCATGGTGATGTCAACGGCTGCGTCATCTGCGGGTGAGCGCATTACCTCGAGCAACAACCTGTGACGTCACACTGTGACAGTAAAACGGCGGGTACATTAGCTACGGCTTGAGGGACTTAACAAAAAGAAAATGCCTTTTTTTTGTAAAGGGAAAAAAACCTCTTTTATTTTCTTGCATCTAAGGATGAAAACATTGTTTTTTGGACTAAACAATGGCAAGACAAAGCTATTTTTAGTTATGTACTTCAAGGTCAAGGCCAGTTTATTTCACATTTGGCAGATGAGCAAGGTCACCGGCTGATCGTCGGCATAAGCATCGACAATTTTAAATTCATTTTAATCAACATGCACAGGTACAAAAACATTAGAGAAATCAAAAGACTATTAGAACAAATAACTGCACACTTAGAAGATCTTCAATTTTCTCACCCAACTGACAATATAATAATAGGCGGGGATTTCAATCTGGTCCAGGATGAATTTTTTGATGCATATCCTTCTAAATACCCTTCAAGTCATCCTAATCCTGTATTTTAATGACTTCTGTCACAAGATGAATTTGATTGATGCATGGAGACATATTGATCCAGCAGTTCTTCAATACATTTGGTTCAATCCAAATCATAATTTAAAATACAGAAATGACCACTGCTTAATATCAAACCATCTGATTAGCTACAAAATGAGCTCTAGCACATTGGCATCTTCACAAATATACCATTGTGTTATTTATCTAGTAATTGCATCCAAAACAAGAAGAACTTCATTAAACAATTACTGGAAATTCAATCAGAATTTGCTGAAAAAACAATGAATATTCTCAAAACATTAGATCTTTGGTTAAAGAAATGAAGTCCCCTGAAGAACTTGCATCTCCGGTCAAACAATGGGAGTTCCTAAAATATAAAATTTGCCAATACTCTTTCTCCTTTAGCACAAAACTTAGCAGAGAAAAACTGCATATTTTTGTGGTTTAGAAAAAAGATGACAAGAGCAAAATAGCATCAAATCTCTTTTGATTAACAACAAGGAAATTACAGATGACACAATAATATTGTCTGGAATTTTAATTCTATAGCCACCTTTACAGTTCTAAGTTCTCAAAAAATGACTGTGATCCCTTTTCTGACAGATATTGGTCAGTATATCCCCAAAATAAACAACAACTACAAGCAAACCTATGATAAACATCTGACCATTGCCCCACTTCTCAGGGTAAATAAGAGGACAACTTTATCAGGTTTTCTTGGAAATCTTTGAAACTGGAACACTCCTAACGACATTGAGTTCCATAAACAAATCTTACTGTACTGGAAAATGATACATGTACACAACTACTCACCACACTGTACAATAATATGGAATAATAGATATGTGCCGCATTATAATAAATTTCTATTCTACATTCTACAGGGAATGGTTTGAGAAAGGTATATGGTTCCTGAAGTTCGTGAAGCTACGTAACACACTACCCTGAGAATTTGTATTCTTTACCAAAAATATAATGACGCACATACCACAATTACCCTCATTATCACTCAACGGAATTTCAATTCTGGACAGAAAATGCAGTAACTCTTTTATAAGAAAATGTTTACAGAGAATCTATTCCCTGGACATCAAAACAAAAATAATATTTTAAATGAATTTCATAAGGAATTGATGGTCACACTGTGAACTATGTATCTCACTCAGCCTTTTGTACCAAGACAAAAGAGATGTGCTTCAAAATTATGAATGACATCTACCCATGTAAGGAATCATTGAGGTTACGCTTAAATAATGAAGATAATATTTGTACATGTTGTGAACATGATATTGACACCCCATACCATTTTTTTTTTCGTGTGAAAAAGTACAAGGCTTCTGGGCAAAAACTCAAAAATGGATCAAAGACAAATATCCATCGTCATGGATTTCATTCTCAAGAGATGACAAAACCTTTGTTTTACTTTTAGGAAACAAAAGAGATGAACTCTGTGTCAATGTTATTTTAGGTCTGGCCAAGTTCTTCATACACAAAAACAGAATGCAAAAATGTTCCCCCAATTTTACCTTATTTAAAACGGTTTTGAATTGTATGAAAAAATCTTTAAACTTATGGAAAAATTCCAATACCCAAAAATATTTATGAATGACATTTCTTTAGATCCATTTAGCTAAAACCAGACTGCATTCCCCTTGCCGCTTTTTTTTATTTCTAAAATTAAACACTTCTCACAGGCCTTAGATCTCGTTTACTCTTACAGTCAATTGATGGTATATAAAATAAGTGTCCGTATGTTTCCTCATGCAGTTGTGTCATTGATGTTCGATTTAATTTTGCTATGTATGTTTGTTTGTTTATGTTTTGTTTGTTTATACTGTAGCGAGTGACGAATGGTAGGGTTTATGTTGATGCTTGTTTTCTGTGTGATTTGGGAGTTTTATGGATGTGGTTTGGGGTGCAAGGATTTCTTTTTTACCTGGAATTGAGCGGGAACAGTTAGTTCTGTAGCAGGCCTGAGTGGCGGGGCTGTGACCAACAACAGCTATTGCTTATTATACGGACGTTTCACCGTCAACTTGATGTTCTCCCAGACTAAAACGCTACAATACTTTATATGTTCGATAAAGATTAAAAAAATAATTGACGCTAGAGGATAACGTGTGATACCATATGCTCCCCACTGAAGGAAGTAAAAATAAATAGAACTACAATCTCGACTCCGGTGCCCCGGTGATGTGCTAGGTGCTTTCGAGAGGCTTTTGTAAACCGAGTTGCTTCTTTAGAAACATTGCCACAGGATGCAAAAGAGTGCGCAGGCGCGCTTGTGTAGTTATTGATTTTCCCCAGTACTTCCGGTTCACGCTCCTTCCATTTCCGCTCTCTCCTACTTCCACCGGTGCTTTCCTTACCTCTACGGCTCCACGTGTGGATTTTAGTCGTCCTTCTTCCCCGAGGCCACCGAGACGCGATGTCGTCGTCCTTCGAACAGATGCGGGCGAACGTTGCGAAGCTCCTGCGGGGAATCGACCGGTACGGAGTGGTCGCGGAGCTCGCTAGCGTCCCGCTAGCATGTATGCTAACGTCGCTAAAGCGCCGGCTGGACCCATCCCGCGGCCGCTTGCTCCGCCCCGGCTGTCCGTGCCTGACGCCACCGTCGATTTCACGATTAAACACGGATTTCGCAGTTATTTGCGTTAAACTTTGAAAATTGATTTTGAGCGCTGTTAGGGCACGGCTCGTCCGATCACAGCTGATGAAGTAGGCTTAGTAGAAGTTTTAAGCACACTGCTAAGCATCACCAGCACTGCTAGTTCTACAATACTCTAGTTGCTAATGTTCGTTCTTACTACCTTCGTCAAGTTGTAGAAGAACTTAAGACTTGCTCCTCCTTGGTTCTGGAGGAACAGCTGAAGTTTTTGAGTCCAGTTCTCCTGGTTCTGGACCCATCAGCAAGCATCATGTAGTCACGGTTTCAGATCATGTGATAGTGTGAGAGAGATGAGCATGGAATTGTTAAAATGAGTGTTTAGATGTTTCATAAATAACCACCTCCACCTTCTAGTTATAACCCGGAGAACCTGGCCACGCTGGAGCGCTACGTGGAGACGCAAGCCAGAGAGAACACCTATGACCTGGAGGCCAACCTTGCCGTTCTCAAACTGTAAGCTCCCGCCTCAAACGTGGGTGAACACAGATAGGACCATTCAATCGTCTCCATGCCGACATGCTCATGGAGGAGACCGCTCTCCCCCCCCCCCCCTTGCAGGTACCAGTTCAACCCAGCTTACTTCCAGACCAACGTGACATCCCAGATTCTCCTGAAGGCCCTGACCAACCTGCCACACACAGACTTCACCCTCTGCAAGTGTATGATTGACCAGACACACGTATCTTTCTGGTGCAATTCATCTTCCTCTGCCTGATGAAGATGCATCATCTCTGAAGGCCCTCTATGGTCTAGAACCCAGTTCACACATGCTACATTCATTCACTCATCATAACACGCTTCACCCTGCTCACAGGAGCCAGTCACAGCTGGGGCTAGGGTAAGGGGGTGGGGCTTAACATTGGGGGCTTCAGCTGTCAATCATCCAACCACTCACCCTCTCGTTCACACCTACGGACACATTTGATATTGTTTGGTCTTCAATGAGCCTGCAGACTTTTGTTGGACTGAGGGTTGAAGATCAAACAGAAAACCAGGAGACTCCAGACATAGAACCCAGAATTGTCATGTTCTCTGGGAGGTGCAGTGGAACCTGTTGGGAACTTGCTCCATGGTGTTTACCTGGAGGGAGGTTAAGGTTCTGCAGTCAGAAACATCTGGGGGGGGGGGGGGGGGGCTGGCTGAAGTACCCTGTGCTGTCCTGTTGGGGGGGGGGGGGTGAACTTCTCATAGTTGGTGGGGGGCGGATTTCCTTGACTACTGTGCGGCAGCAAGAGGAACGCCCCATCAGGCAGATCCTGTACCTGGGGAACCTTCTGGAGACTTGCCACTTCCAGAGCTTCTGGGTACGAAACACACACACACACACACACTGGTGCTCAAAGACAGTCTGTCATGAGAATGTTCTCTGATTAACTAGCAGAGGGTTCCTTCCCTGATAGATTAATAGTCAATGCAGGAGTGAGCCACTAGCTAAGGCGAGCTGTAACACCCGTCGGGTTTATGATCTCAATTAATACTCGAAACTGCCCTCTGACCTTGGTCCTCCCCTGACAGACCAGCCTGGAGGAGAACCGAGAGCTCATCGACGGCATCACCGGCTTTGAGGACTCTGTACGAAAGTGTGAGTATGGTGGGTGGGGCCTGTCGGGAGCGGGGCTTGGCATGTCGTCGGTTAACCTTGGTTTGTCTCATCCCGCCTGCCAGTCATCTGCCATGTGGTGGGCATCACCTACCAGACCATCGACCACCGCCTGCTGGCAGAGATGCTTGGAGACCCCCTGGGTGAGCGCCCCTCCACCCCCCAATCTGATGGATTAACAAAGATGCTACTTCTGTTAAGTGTCCTTTGCCCCCCCCCCCCCCCCACACACACACACACACACACGCACAGACACACAGGTGAAGGTGTGGATGAATAAGTATGGCTGGACAGAGAACGAGGAGGGCCAGATCTTCATCTACAGCCAGGAGGAGAGCGTGAAGCCCAAGAACATTGTGGAGAAGATTGACTTTGAGAGTGAGTTGGTTCCCCTGGTGGGGGAGGGTTCTCCTCCCGCCACTGGAAATACTGACGCCTCTATCCTTCTTCCCCCCATTCCAGGTGTATCCAGCATCATGGCCACGTCTCAGTGAGACACACACACACACAATCCTGCCATATCCAAGAAGTTGTTTGTTTTGATAACCACCCTCTCAATAAATAAATATAATTTATCACTTCCTGTTCCGCCTGGGTTCTTCACAAGTTCCTCGGCGTTCTGGGTTTACGAACGTCGGCCTCGGACGCCCTGTGGGAGGGGCAGGCTCATGTGCACACCTGCCTCCCCTCCTTACAGGCGGGAGGGGCGCGGCCTAAGCAGCGGTAGAGACAGCCGCGGTGCCCAGCCGGTGACAGACATGGAGAGGTCTTGGAGCGTATCGTCCGGGTGCTCTCTTCCGCCATTGGACGCGGACAGGGACGGAGACTCGGTATGCTCGGACGAGCTGATGGGCTCGCAGTCCCGCCGCTGGCTGGCAGACGTGCTGGACGGGCGGCTGCTCGCAGACGAGCCCGACGCCGCCGTGGGCCGCGACGGGCTCTTCGTGGACTACCACTTTCCCGTGGGGGAGCTCGAGATGCAGCCCGGTATCGTGTGGAAACGACCCAAGGTGAGCACACGCACGCGCGTGTGTGCGAATCTCCCGCAACTCCAACGGTCACCAGCTAGTACCGCGCGACACGGAGATATCCGGTTCCGGTCAAACGGCAAAGACGATACCCGGAAGTCCCCCCCCCCCCGGGCGCTTGTGTAGACCTCAAGCTTACGGCCTCGCACGAATCACGGGCGTGGAAGCCGTAGCAAACTTTTTTTTTTTAAACTTTCTGAACTTATAAAGTATAAACAAACAAACAAACGGTTAAATTCAATGAAACATCAATGACATTAAAAGGCACGAGGAAACATAAGGACACTTATTTTGTGTGTATTTGGATCAATGGATCTATACATATTTTTTGGTTTGGGGATTTTTGCATAAGTATGAAAGATTTTTTATACAATTCAAAATCAGTAAGATTGGGAAAAAAGGTTTAATTGGGGGAACATTTTTGCATTCGGTTTTTGTGTATGAAGAACTTGACCAGACCTTTAATAACATTGACACAGAGTTAATCTCTTTCGTTTCCTAAAAGAAAACCAAATATTAAATCATCTCTTGAGAGAGTAATTGGCGATGATGGAGATTTGTCTTTAACCATTTTTGAGTCTTTGCCCAAAAGCTTTGTACTTTTTCACATGAGAAAAATATATGCTCTGTGGTTTCAATATTGTCTTTACAAAATATACAAATATCTTCAATATTAAAGCATAACCTCAGTAATTCTTTAGACGGGTGATGTTATTCATAATTTTGAAGCATGTCTCTTTCCCTTGATATGTATAGGTAGAGTGAGATACATACTGTAGTTCTCAGTGTGGCAATTGATTCCTTATCAAATTTCTTTAAAATGTTATTTTTGTTTTGACGTCCAGGGAATAAATTCTCTGTAAAACATCTTTTTATAAAAGAGTAGCTACATTTTCTGTCCAGAATTGACATTCTCTGGAGTGATAGTGAGGGTAATTGTGGTTATATGGTTTGGTGAGTCATTATATTTTTGGTAAGGAATACAAATTCTTGGGAAAGTGCGTTACGTAACTTCATGAACTCTAATATGGGAGGGTTAAAGTTGTGTTTAGTACGGAATTGTTCATAGTCTAACAAACTACCATTGTCATCCATCAAGTCAATTATTGACCACATACCTTTCTCAAACCTTTTCCTGTAAAATAGAAATTTGTTGCAATGCAGCACATATCTATTATTCCATATTATTGTACAGTGTGGTGAGAAGTTGTGTACATGTATCATTTTACAGTACAGTAATATTTATTTATTGAACTCTGATAATTTCACAGGAATCTTATTGATATCAAAATCAGAGATAAGCAGAAGACTTAGACCACTGACTTTGTTGATTAAAGTCAGATTGTCCCCCCTATCCGTTGGTAGGGGGTGACAAAGATAAATAACACAATGGTATATTTGTGGAGCTGCCGATATGCAAGCTCATTTTGTTGCGAAAAAGATGGTTTGACATTAACCAGTGGTCAATTCTAGATTTTAGATTGTGATTGGGATTGAACCAAGTGTATTGAAGAACTGCTGGATAAATATGTCTCCATGCATTAGTCAGATTCATCTTGTGACAGAGATCATTAAATACAGGATTAGGATGGCTTGAAGGGTATTTAGAAGGATATGCATCAAAAAATTCATCCTGGACCAGATTGAAATCCCCGCCTATTTTTATATTGTAAGTTGGATGAGAAAATTGAAGATCTTTGAAGTGTGCAGTTATTTGTTCTAATAGTCTTTTGATTTCTCTAATGTTTTTGTACCTGTACATGTTGATTAAAATGAATTTTAAAATTGTCAATGCTTATGACGAGGATCAACCAGTGACCTTGCTTGTCTACCAAATGTAAAATAACCTGCCCTTGACCTTGAAGTACATGACTAAACTAAGCTTTGTCTTGCCATTGTTTAGTCCAAAAAACAATGTTTTCATCCTTAGAATGCGTTTTAGAATGCGTTTTTCGTTTAACAAAAAAAGTTTTTTTTTCCCTTTAGACAAAAAAAAGGCATTTTCTTTTTGTTAAGTCCCTCAAGCCGTAGCTAACGTGCCCACCGTTGTTCTGTCACAATGTGATGTCACGGGTTGTTGCTCGAGGTAATACGCTCACCCGCAGATGACGCAGCCGTTGGCATAACCATGGCATCGCCGCAAATGAGCGGGTGAACGGATGTGTGAGTGACAGGTGACCCATACTGGGTGGATGAATTCGAGTACGACTACTGCTGGAAGTACTAATACAGATACTTCCTGTGACCCCTAGGAGTTCGGCGTGACCCCTGAGTTCATCGTGGAGGGAGCCACGCGATTGGACGTCTGCCAGGGGAGTCTCAGTGAGTGGGTGGGACTTAGAGCTTCTTAGAGCCCACCTGTGGAACCTTGGGTCCTAAAGCAAAGGTTCCACCACGTTGTCCAGCAGGACCCATCCCCCATGCCATGTCCTGCAGCCAATCACAGCTGTCGCTGGGGCGAGGGGGGTGGGGTCAAACCTGAACGGGTCACCTATCAATTACAGATATCCAGAGTTTGTCCACAGAAAACCCGGTTAGAACTGGACCGTGTGTAGGAGGACAGTGTTGACCAATCAATGCTGAGACGTGAGCATGCAGCTTAAGCCCCGCCTTTTCGTTCCAATGCCAGCTGGGATTGGCTCCACCCCCAACCCTCTGAGCAGGAAGGGGATGAGACGGTTGATGAAAGAATGAAGGAAAGTTTATGTTTCGAAGCTCTGGGTGAAGATCCATCATCTGCAGCAGTAGCAGGTGGTTCAGTGCCTCCTCAAGGAGGAGCCCCCAGACGATGGAATCCCATGAAGGTGGAGCCCCCTGAAGGTTCTCTCGGGTTCCTATCCATGCTACCACCCTCTGTGATGTCTGAGTCAATGTGGAATCATCTGACTCTGCCTCTGCATCTCCACACATTCTCCCCCCCGGGATCTTTCTGGGACTCTGTTGTGATGGCCACCGGAACACATGCCCGTCCCTGCTGACCCGATCTCCTCTGTCCTAGGTGACTGCTGGCTACTGTCTGCCATTGCTTCACTGGCCATGCATCCTCCTCTGCTCCAGAAGGTGGTTCCTCCAGGTCAGTCCTTCCAGACGGACTACAATGGCTGCTTCATCTTCAGGGTAAGTATTACCCTCTCTTATGGAAGTGACCTGGTAGATGTTTGGAGACAGTGTTTGGAGCGTTGCTCAGATGTGTCCCCTTCCAGTTCTGGCAGTATGGGCAGTGGGAGGAGGTCCAGATTGACGACCTTCTGCCAACCGACGGCCAGAAACTTATCTACCTTAGCTCCCCGTCCAAGCACGAGTTCTGGAGCGCCCTGCTTGAGAAGGCCTACGCCAAGTGAGTCCCATCTGGGCACCACCTGGGGGGCTGGTGCTTTGGAGTCACAGACCCCAAGGACCATGGAGACCTCCATGTATGTTCTGATGAAGGTGGAATTGGGGGTTCTTTGTTCTCCTGTGTGGGTTCTCCCCAGGTTCTCCACCATTGAAGGTTCATTGAAGAAAAGTGTCCGTAGCTGTAAATGGGAGGGTCATGGTTGGATGATTGACAGATAACCTGCTTGAGTTTAGCCCTGCACCCCGAATCCCCATAGCGGGCGGTGAATGAATGCTCTGGAGGCCTGGTGTTTTGCTTGAAGACCTTTAGGGTGGAGACGGAGGTTCTGCTCACCTGTTCTGTTTGGGGGTTCCAGGCTGAAGGGGGGCTACAGAGCTCTGCACATGGGCTTCCCCCACGAGGCCATGGCCGACATGACGGGTGGGGTGACGGAGGTGCTGAAGGTGGCCCTGCTGCCCCGGGACCTGGCGGTCTTCCTGCGGAACCTTCTTCAGAGGGGGGCCCTCATCAACTGTGCCAATGGGCAGGTATGTGATTCGGGGGCAGAGCCCCACGCCCAAGTCACGTGGTCCCACCCCCTCAGCTGGTGTACTGATGGGAGGTAGGTGTGCTGCTCCTGCAGGGTCCTCTGGAGCAGGCCAACCCGCTGGGGATCGTGTTCAGGCATGCCTACTCGCTCACCGCCGTGGAGAAGGTACTTTTCCACACTTGCCTCAGGCCTCCTGAACCTCCTCACGGAGGAGCTTAGTGATCTGACTTAGATAGAGCTGCCACTGTTTGGAGATCTTCAGGCTGGTATTTTCAGACCCCACTGACACACCCCAAGATGTTTATAAGATTAATAATAGGAGATCAGAGTATGGAAATACTAGCAAAAATGTTGTCAGTGTTAGCCTCATAGCATAATGTAGCTACAGCAGGATATTTAGCACTGCCACGCTAACGTTAGCCTGTTGGGGATGTGTAGCGGAGAATGTTCTGCTCGTGCAGCTCCGTGCTGAGATGCAAGTTGTTCCTCAGTTCCTTGAGTTTGCGTGTAGAGTTCCTTCTCACTCTGACCCCCCAGGTGGGGACAGCGTATGGCCCGGTGGACCTGGTCCGGATACTGAACCCCTGGGGCCACACCGAGTGGCAGGGGCCCTGGAGTGACTTCCAAGGGTGGGTACACCTTCGGGACACCTTCTCCGCCCAGAACCTCCCCAATCCCCTTCCGGAGGAGAACGTGACCAGATGCTCTGCCTTCGGGGGGGCACTTGACCATCCGAGGTCCAAACGTAATGGAGATGTTCTTAGTAGGTCTGCAGACTCAAAGTGCTGCTGAGACTCAGTGCTCAGGAAGGACAAGGTCCTAGAGAACCTTTTACACCTATTCACTCATTCATTCTATGGGTCCTTGTTGGTACCAGCACCGGATTGGAAAGGGTGCACCTTCATGTCCATCATCTATGAAAGATCACATGGGCTCACAGAATTAAACAGTGTCAGCTGACTGGGTTCTTTCTATGTTCTCCGACCTGGCTTCTCTCTATTTGTTCTCTCCATGTTCTCCTGTCTGGTTACTATCCAGATTCTCCTACCCAGGTTCTCCCCATGTTCTCCTACCAGGGTTCTGTGTGTATGTTCTCTCCATGTTCTCTTTCCCCCTCTCCAGTCAGCAGTCCATTGCAGACTCCGAGATGGTAAGTGGTTGGGCGGCTCTATGTGATTGACAACCTATGGTCTGGGTTAAACCCTGCCCCCTTCCTGGGGTCAGCTTGGATTGGCCGGGCCCCTAGGTGACCAGGTGCTGAAGGTGTTTCTCCCCTGCAGGCCGGAGTGGAGCTCCGTCAGCCATGAGGAGCAGCAGAGACTGGGCCGGGTTCAGAAGATGGACGGGGAGTTCTGGTGAGTCTGGGCCCGCTCTGATTTCCCGTTTGGGCCGTGTTCCCAGAATCACTGTACAAATAAAGCTGACATTTCACTTTGCTAATTTCCTGTTTCCTTCCACCAGGATGTCGGTGTCGGACTTCCGTCAGAACTTCGACGTCATGGAGGTGTGTCACCTGACCCTCGGCCTCGGACGGCCCGGTTCCGTTGGAGAGCCCTGGTCCTGCGTCATGCACCATGGGAACTGGGTGACTGGGATTTCTGCAGGAGGTCCTACTAAGGAGGGTGAGGAGCATCTCAATACGCTTCACCAGAACCTTGGGAAGAGGATCGGCAAGAACCTCACTGCCAGCTAACCCTCACAGCTGGAAGGTTCTAGGTTCCGATCCTTTTCTCCCCCTGACTGCCTAGGTTCTCCCCACATTCTCCTGCCTGGGCTGTTTTGGAGCATGTGGGGTGGACAGGTCCTGGCAGGCCTCTTCTCTGACACCACCCACCGAGCCTGTGTGTGTGTGTGTGTGTGTGTGTGTGTGTGTGTGTGTGTGTGTGTGTGTGTGTGTGTGTGTGTGTGTGTGTGTGTGTGTGTGTGTGTGTGTGTGTGTGTGTGTTTGGGTGTGGTTGGCCACAGTTTTTTGTTCTTGTCATGCCAAAGGCCTGGATTTGCGTGGTTTCTATTGAAAGGACGCAGAAACACACATTAACACATACTTGTGATTGACAGGTTCAAACCCGCCTCCTGTCCTAGTGTCAGCTGTAATCGTCTCAATCTCCACACACACACACACACACACACACACACACACACACACACACAATGTATATATATTCACCATGAATATATATATATATATGTGTGTGTGTGTTTGTGTGCGTGCGTGTGTATATATATATATATATATATATATATATATATTTGTGTCTATTAGTGTCTATGAAGTTAGTGTCTATGTGAGAGCTTGTGTCCCCTGTGTGTATGTGCTCTCCAGGTCTGTTCTGGCAGAACCCTCAGTTTGAGTTCAACCTGTTGGAGAAGGGCAGAATGTCTGAGTCCTCCAAGAAGACGTGTCCCTTCATCCTGGCTCTGATGCAGAAACACCGGAGACGTGAAACTACCCTGGCCATGGCACTGCACATGTACCAGGTAAACATACACATACACACACAGGTAAAAACACACACAGGTATACACCTGCATGTGCAAAAAAATAGCACATTCACAGATACACTGTTACGTACACACACAGAAACACAGACACACACACACAAAGCAACACACTGGTATATACAGGTACACAAAGACACCTACACACACAGTTATGCACCTACAGGTACACAGTGTCACACACACACATGCAAACACAGAGTTACACAGCTACATACAGACACCTGTGTGTAGACACAGACACAAGTATACACCTTCACGCACAAAAAGACACACACACACACACACACACACACACACACACACACACACATACAGGTACAGTTTGGCCAGTGCTTCTCAGTTATTTTCTGTTTCCCCCTAGCAAGAAGAAAACAATTTGCGCTCCCCCCCACTCTCCGCCGCGACTATAAATAATATAATTTATCTATAAAATTGTTATAAGTACCTTATACCTCTGCATAAAATTATATCCTTATTAACATTAAAGAAAACAAAAAAGAAAGAAGTATAGTGCAACTTACAACAAAGAATAACAACATTTTTTTTAGTCTGTAACAGAAAAGATTTCAAGTGTTAAGTTACCTCGTCTCCCACTGTAGTCACAGTGAAGCCAAGCGCTACATATGCTTCGTCATTATCATTTCCTTGTCTTAGCTTTCGGGTTCTCTCATCTTTTGTCTTATCTTCATCTCTCTCCACCTTTCTTTTCATCCCTGTTAAAAAAATTTCATGTTGTCTCTTGAGGGTTTGTTTACTGTATTTCACATCGCCTGCTCAGTGCAAAAAAAACCCTACATCAAGGGTGTCAAACTCATTTCTCATTGCGGGCCACATACGGCCTAGGTAGATGTCAAGTGGGCCGGACCATTAAAATGATAGCATACTCAGCAATAAATAACCAAAATATCATATCTTTCCTCTGGTTTGGTGTAAAGAAGTACAAGGACATTTGGAAAATCTTGGAATTTAATGAACAATCCTTTTACAAAACATTTCATGAAACACCTCATATTTCCTTAAACGTGTAATTTACTTTTATTATTCACACATATGCATTTGCAACTGATCCCACTGATCGTTTGGGGTAAAGAAGTACAAGGACATTTGGAAAATCTTGGAATTTAATGAACAATCCTTTTTACAAAACATTTCATGAAACACCTCATATTTCCTTAAACGTGTGATTTACTTTTATCATTCACATGCATGCATAGCAACTGATCCTACTGATTGTACAAAGGCACAAAACTTTAACAAGTAATTGGTATTGAAAAATATAATAATGCACTTTAAGATCAAATGAGACTTCTAAAGAAAGGGATTTTAAACCATTTACACATGTGCATATAAATCTAAATTGAATCCCTGCCCACACTTTACAAACTAAAGAGAGTGCTATTAAATGTGTAAGGAAGAAAGTATTCTCCTGTCCTGTAAATGTGTAAACTTCATAAATGAAACATGCATACACATACAGTAGATACTGATAATGTATGGAGTTGCATTAGCAGTAGAATTCCACCATACTCTTTTGTAGGGAAGCTAGTGACTAACATTAAATTGCACATTTTCGCTAGCACTTAGCTAGCTGGCTTTTACAGCTGCTTCACTGATTTCTCGGCTATGGGTGAAAGTGGACCGCTGTTTCCTCAGACCCGCCAGCAATTGGTTGATCTTATCTCTTCTCAGTTGTCCTTGCAAGCTGTCATATTTTTTGCTGGGATGAGTCTTGTAGTGGCGCTGAATATTATATTCCTTAAATACCGGAACTTGTTGCGAACACACCAAGCACAAAGGTTTCCTGTGCGTCTCTGTAAATAGATAGGATGTAGTCCATTTTTCTTTGAAAATTTTGCACTGTTTATCTACTTTTTTCTGTTTTGATATTGACATTTTGGCTAATGAGGGAGTAGCGGGGAGGTAGAGAAAAGGGTAGAAACAACGTCATAACAAGCAGCAGATGGTGCATTGATAACGTCCGCCGATTGGTCTGTCTCAGTGATGTGGCCTGTCTTCTACTCTGACAAAAATAATGCACCCCCTAGTGGAAAATTCTTGAATTGCACTTAGTTAAAAAAAATTAAATCCTTGTCTTTTATTCATTTTTTCACTTTCAAATCATTCTGCGGGCCTGATCGAACCTCCCTGCGGGCCGGTTCTGGCCATATGTTTGACACCCCTGCCCTACACCATAGAGCTAATACTCCCTCCCTGTGTACACTCTGACAATGAGAGTGCCACTGCCCACTGTTGAAGTGGATGTGCACTAACACTTTATGCTAGTATAGCAAAAAAAAGCCACTATTTGAAAAGGACTGAGTTGGGCCCAGAAATATTTGGACAGTGACATAATCTTCATGATTCGGGCTCTGCATCCCACCACATTGGATTTGAAATGAAACAACTACAACAGAATTGAAGTGCAGACTAAAAGGCTTAATTCAGGAGGTTGAACAAAAATATCTGATTAAACATGTAGAAATTGTTGCTGTTTTTATACAAATGCTTCTCATTTCAGGGGCTCAAAAGTAATTGGACAAATAAACATAACCCTAAGGAAATTGTTACTTTGCAATATTTTGTTTAGAATCCTTTTCAGGCAATGAGTGCCTGAAGTCTGGAACCCATGGACATCACCAAACGCTGGGTTTCCTCCTTTGTGATGCTTTGCAAGGCCTTTACTGCAGCTGTCTTCAATTGTTGCGTGTTTGTGGGTCTTTCTGCGTTAAGTTTTCTCTAGAGCTTTTGCAGTATGTTTTGGATCATTGTCCATCTGTACTGTGAAGTGCCGTCCAATCAACTTTACTGCATTTGGCTAAATTTGAGCAGAATGTATATCCCTATACTCTTCAGAATTTATCCGTCTGCTTCTATCTTTTGCCACATCATCAATAAACACAGATGAGTCAATGCCATTGGAAGCCATGCATGCCCATGCCATCACACTGCCTCCACCATGTTTTACAGAAGATGTGGTGTGTGGTGTGGATCATGAGTGGTGTGGATCATGAGTGGTGTGGTGTGGATCATGAGCTGTTCCACTTCCAGACCGTTAAACTGCTTAATTGATAACAGTTTACAGAGGGAAGAGCCCATGCAGCCTTGTTCTATTTTGTGGCCTTCTGAGTCAATTGTCCAATTACTTTTGGTCCCCTGAAAAAAAGGCGGCTACATATTAAAGAGCTGTAGTTCCTAAACCCCTGCTCCAATCTGGATGTGAGTACCCTCAAATTACCGCTGAGAATCTGCACTTTAAGCCCATATTGATTATATAATTTTATCCTGAGTATGTTTTCGTAAACCGCTAAAATAACAAAACTTGTGTCACTGTCCAAATGTTTCTGGGCCTAACTGTATTTATGCATAAATACAGTATACTTGTTTATAAACACATACAGACAGAGACACACATGTAAAGACTCATGGGTGAACACAGCTACACTCACACACACATACAAACACTAATGCACAGACATACACACGCATGACTGATTAACTGGTGTTCTGGTCCACCCCTCCTCCTCCATGACTTCCTGACTGCTGTTCCTCCAGGCTCCTCCAGGGCGTAGCTTCCTGTCTGCAGAGGACCTCCTGGTGTTCCCCCCAGTGCTGTGCAGCCCCCAGTATTCCCCCCGCAGGGAGGTCCTCCTCCATGGCTCCTTACCCCCTGGACACTACATCATCATCCCCTCCACTTCTGAGCCCAACCAGCAGGGGGCGTTCCTGCTGCGGGCACTAACTGAGGCTGGCGACAGTGCAGCGTCAGTGGTCGATCATCCAATAGAGATTGATTACTACTCGCTTGCATGATGAGTGATTATGATTGGTTTGTTTGCAGGCCCGCTCCAAAACCAGCCAACCAGGACACCTCCTCAGGGATACAGGTGCAACATCGGAATTCATGGGTCCACCTTCACTCCTTCACTCTTGGTGTCAGCTGGGTTCTCCCAACGGGCTCGCTGCATGTTCTCCTGCTGGGTTCTCTCCATGTTCTCCTGCCAGGGTTCTCTCAAGGTTCTCCTGTCTGGGTTCTCTCCATCTCTTCCTGCCTGGGTCCTCTCCATCTTCTCGACTTCTAACCGTGTGTGTGTGTGTGTGTGTGTGTGTGTGTGTGTGTGTGTGTGTGTGTGTGGTTCTTCAGGGGCCCTCCTTCCCCCACCAGAAGGCCCTCCCTCCAGCCCAATCCATCAAGCATCTTTTCAAGAAGCACAGCAACCAGGTTCACATGCACGCACCTTGTTCACACACATACACACACACATGTGTAATACCAGATGTTTAAGAACTAGCTACAGTACTTGGAGTCGTCTAGTAGTACCTGCAGTACTGCGGTACCTGTAGTACTGTAGTAATGAGATTCTTGGATTGTGCTGCAGGTCCAGAAGTTTCATTCTGCTTCTCTGTGTCTCACCAGCGAGGGTTCTGCAAACCCCACCACCTGCACAGCATGCTGAGGGATGCCCTCCAGGGAGGAGGTCAGTGTCCTGCTTCTCCTCCCTCTGCTGGGCTTCTTGTTTCCATGGCGATGACCCTTGTCTTTGTGTTCAGTGTTAGCAGGCACTGAGAAGCACCTGTCCCTGGAACACTGCAAGAGTCTGGTGGCCCTCACTGATGTATCCTTGCAGAACCTGTGGCACTCCTGGAACCGGGTGTGCAAACCAAAAAAGGGGTTCAGGGTGCTGGATGGTTGGAGAGCTTCAGGTTCCGCTTCGGTTCTACCTCTGGGTTCTGGACATGTGATGCTAGAGAGTGAAGTTCTAAACCTGAATTTGGTAAAAAAACAGCTGTATGTCGCACCTTGGTTCGAACACATTCCACTGAGGAGGAACACCCTATCTCCAGCAGGGGAGACCCAGCTGAGGGTCTCAGCTCCACAATGGGCACCTAAAGCTCATGCCTGAAAAGGGACTTGAACCCTGGACCCGCAGATTAACACTATTGGAGGTCCCACAGCCACACCTAAAGATGCGTTGTCTCCAAAACGTTTTCGCTTTTTGCAGAACCTGTTGTTTCCTGGGAATGGGTCTCCACAAGGTTCTGCTGCGTCATAGACACGATGTCATACGTCTAATGTGTCCTCAGGCTCTAGTGTGCGGTGAAGGCATGTTTGCCATGGCCTATGGTAGATGAGTGAGTCAAGCATCACATTTTTACTCTAATGGTCCAGTGTTCCAATCCCTGGGTAGGAGGTGTGCGTTACCATGGAAACCTCTTCTAGGAGAGCACGCTCAGCTCTGAGGAAACCCGTTCTGTCTCCCTGCATCTGCTGCCCCCTGGTGGCTAGCAGGAGGAGTTCTGTGCCAGAGGGTTTGATACCTGGGGAGACACTTTCTGTCCGTGATGGTTCCTGTGCAATTGCCTTCGGAGGATCTCCTTGACCCATGTCCTTCTTAGAGCCAAGGTAGCGCTCAACTCAGCTGGCAGGACTTCCAGAGTCTTTGGGACAAGATCCGGATGTGGACGGTGAGGGCGATGGCGCCGTATTTCGCAAGAATAACGCTGTTGTTAACGCCGCTTCTCTTCTCCTCCGCAGGACATTTTCCTGGTTTATGACAAGAACAAGACCCGGCGGCTGGAGTACCAGGAGCTCAGCCCGGCACTGAAGGCTGCAGGTAGGACCCTCTCTAAGAACCTCTCTGGAGGTCAAAGCCGGGCCAGATGCAGTGTCTTACTAGCAGGGAGAGACAGATCCCTTCGCTGGGTTCAAAACCTCCTCTGCGTCCGCCACAGGGATCGCTGTGAATGACCTGGTGATCGGGCTGGCTGGCCTGAGGTACACCGAACCAGACATGACCATCAGCTACCCTGGCTTCATCTACATGCTGATGAAGATGGAGAGCATGATCCGTAAGAACCGAGGAACATCACACCTACAGGGGAACTAGTGATGGACCACCTCCCAATCCCAGCTGGAGAGGCTCTTGCAGCCCTGAGAGCAAGATAGCAGTAGATAATGGATGGATGCATGAAGATATTTCATCTCTCCTACTTTCGAATGTCTCCCTTTATTTTATTTTCATTGTCATCCTTTTTGTCTCAGACAAGTTCCACGCCTACGACTTTGGGGGGGTCGGAACCATCACCCTCAACTACCGACAGGTACACACTCCTCCTCACTTCCTATTTATGGCAGGAAGTGACAAATGCCACTAAAAAAATCTGCTAAAAAATTACAAGTGGCGTCATTACGTGCTCAGATACTTCTACAGACCTCCAGAAATACTGTGGTCCTTCTGATGTGTCTCTCTCCTTTGATTTGTTCCAGTGGCTCCAGATGACCATCTACAACTAAGCAGCGATATTTGCCTCCTGCACCGCCATTTTTGTAGTCTTTGTAAAGAAGTGCGTTAATGTTTTTTGCATGACTTTAAAGTGTAGATCTTTTTATTTGAAAAGCTGTGGTGTGTGTTTACCTGGAGATCTCAGGATGAAGGTAGAAGAGGCGGTCACAGGACCTGTGGCATGTTAACACCTCATGCAATAAAGGAGGAAGAGGGACCTGCGGACTCCTCATCACCTCAGGGTGTGTGTGTTTGTGTTTGACACTGTGGGTGTGAGTATATTTGAGCTTGTGTGTTTTCATGTGAGTGCCTATGAGCGTCTGAGTGTTAGTGTGTGTATATATATGAATGTGTGTGATCTTGTCTATGGTAATGTGTGTGTCTGTGCCAGTGTTCAGTTGTTGCAAAAATATTCTGCCATTAGTAATGTGAACCAATATTAAAACATCCATGGATCAATTAGCTTAGCATAGCTGCCAACTCCAACCAGCAACTTACAAACAGGACGTTGAGAAATCCTACATGGAATCATACATCGAAAATTCAAGGAAGGTTTGTGTGAGCATGTTCTTTGGGTGTGTTAGTGTTTGTGTGTGTCTGTATTTTGAGAATGTGTGTGTTCTTGTGTATGAATGACTGTTTGTTTCTTCAAAATAAGTGAACTGCTTCATATTAAAATGTCCATGGATCCATTAGCTTACCACAATTACTAACTCCAGCTGGCAGTTTGCAAGACAGGAAGTTATGAAGGATGATTAGAACGAATGTGGAAAATTCAAGTTGGGTTTGGGAGGTACGTTTATGTGTGTGTAAGGGGGAGGGTCAGGGAATGGGTGACCTGGGTCTGCACTGTAAAGCATCACATGACAACACCAAGACTGTATGCACCGACCTGTGCTGCTCCGGGGCCGCCGTGACGCTAATTGACCCGGACAGCTTCAGCATGACCTACCCCCCGCCCCCCTCCCCCGACGCACGGTCCGAGGTTGAACCCCCTTCCTGAATAAGCCACCACCGGCCGCCGGGGGGCGCAGGAGCCCCGCCCCGGCAGCTCGACGTGTCGGGGACCCGCCTTCGACTGTGGCGTGAATATTGAGGAGCCTCCCAGCCAACGAGGCCGTGCGTCACGACCGGAAAAATCTGCACTACCTTCAAAATAAAAGGATTCGCGCCTATGCATCCTGACTGACTGAAATTTCGACTTGAGCTTTTTGGACGGTAGAAGGTCGAGAAAAAAAGAAGGAAAAGTTCGGTTTTTGTTCCAGTTTATTTCAATTCCACTGAAATCATCTGACCATCTTCGGGACATGGGTAGCGGTGGAGCGTGGAGGAGAAACTTTAGTATGAAAAAGTGATTTAGTGGAAAGTACTTAACCTTTTAATCATCATATAGAGTACGCTACTAGAATTGATAGCAGTCACTGTTATTGTCTCCTAATTGTCTCTCTAAATTTGTTCATATTTATTTGACTCTTAATAATGTGTTACGCTGCTGTGACAAAAGGATCAACAAAGTTTCTTATTATTATTCTGCTAATTATTGTAATTTCAATTTTTATCATTATTCATTATTGGCATTCTCATAATCTTCATGTTTTGCTGTTGTTTTACTATCATTCGTTATATTATTTTCCCAGTTCTTGCGATATTTTTAATCATTCTTATATTTTTACTGCCCTTTTTTATTGTCATAAGTAGTATTGTTCTTTGCAATTTTTCTATTGCAATAATCGGTAAATTGCAGTGGCGCTAAGGACAAAACTATTCCTACTACTTCTACTCGTTTTTCCTGTACTTGCTTAGTATGCTCAACTTTCCTCCCCGAAGCGAACTCTCCCCTTTTATTGTGAAGGGTCAAACCGGAAGTGTGTCCAGCGCCGCCCGCCAGAGCACCAGAGCGCCACACCGCCCGGAAAAGGGCGGGAGGGGAGGGCTTTTCTTCTCTCAGCGGCCGCGGGTGAGTTCTCCTTCCGGCCGCCACACACCGGATATCCAGCGCGTCCCCGAGTGAGCAGTCACGGCCGAACGCGGCGACAAACGGACGCGTCCCCGGTTGTCCCGCTGCTTCCCGCCCGCCGCTGTTTCCGCCCGCCGCTTCTCCGGCCCTCCGCACACCGCCCCCAGAGCTCCGCGTCCGCGGCGCCTCGCCTCCCTCAACAGACATGGTCGACTATCACGCCGCCAACTACCCGAGCGGGTCCGGCGGCGCGCAGACCTACATGGAGCAGGAGAACGACTGGGACCGGGACCTGCTGCTGGACCCGGCCTGGGAGAAGCAGCAACGGAAGGTAGGCACCGGGACTGGATCCAGGCCCTGGGCTTTTTCCCTTTTTTTTGCCCCACTTTACGGCGACTCCCTCCTCTTCCTCAATGTCAACCCTCTTCTCCCTCTCCTCCAATCTGATCCTCCACTCCGCTGGCAATGAAGGCGGTCGTGCGCGTGCGCGTGCAGGGACACGCCGCCGCCGCTCTCACGTTGTCAGCCTTCCTCTTTGCGGCAGTTCGGTTCGGTTTCCGGCTCCCGTCCCGGAAAACCAGGCGCGGTGCGGGTGGAGTGGGGGTGGCGGACTTGTGGCGGGTCGAAACATCCGCTCCTGGAGGAGGTTCGGGGGTGGGTCTCTGTCGTTTGGTCTGTAAATTCGGTCTGTCCGGTTTGTAGTCCGGAAGTAACCCCGACCTCCGCCGTGTCCGGTCCGATTGACTTGTAGTTTTTTCAAACTCCGGTTCTGAGTCGCCTCAGCCAATCAGAGGGGCCCGCAGGTGAAGGACCCCACCCCTCCTAGTACCGGAAAAAGTGACGTGCACGCGCGCCCCCGGGCTCCTGCGGCCGCTGAACTTTTCGCCCACTGCTGCGCCGTGCTCCGGCAGCGCGCAGATGTGGACGCGACCTGCACTTCCGGATACCGGAGCTGTCCCCCCAGAACTCCTCCAGATCCTCTCTTCGGACTCCAGCCCTGGTTCCTGTGTACTGTTATGGGGAGGTCATTGAATCACTTTACGACGTGCACGTCACATGCAGATGTGTGTGCAATGGACTGCCCCCCAACATGGCTGTCCATGGGCGAGAGGCAGCCCAGCCGAGAACAATATCAGTGACTGTTGCTCAGCAGCATGGAAGGATTGAAAGGGTGTGTGCGCATGTGTGAGCGTGCACGTGAGGAGTAGCGTTTTATTGGCTGGGCGTCCAGATGACTGGCATTCTTTGCAGTGGTGTGACAGCACGCTGCCACCGCCGTCCTGCACGTTTAGCAGGCAACTCAGCATTTCAGCTGTCAACTGCAGGCATTCCTGCCGCTGGGGGGCCTTAGGGGGGGGTTCCACCGGCCTGCCCCAGCCGGGTGCTTTCGGACGCCCCGACCCGCTCGTTTCTCTGGGTCAAAGGTTGTCACGCAGAAGCACGGTGGCCAATCATTAACAGACTGTTAAGCAAACTGGGCTGAGCCCCTTCCTGCTGAGTGTTTGATTGACAGGAAGCAGAACAGTGACCAGCCAGGTGTTGCGTACGTGTCTAAGTTTAGTTCCTGCCGGTGCGTCCTTCTTCGATCACCAGTTGTTGTGCAAAAGTGGGGGGTGGCAGCTGTGAAGAGAGGAGGTCGTGGACAGAGTGTGGGAACATCTGCCCTCGTGTTCCATCCAGAGGAGAGTCTGGGAGGTTAAAGACAGGGCCCGGGAAGGGGGGCAGATAGCTCTCTGTCATGCTGACTCTGCACAGCTGCCATTTTTAGAGCCCAGATGAAACAAGGCGGCGCAGCTTCTCTTTTGTTTTGTTTTCAACATTCTTGCCTTTATTTGGCCGGACCAGAGCTGGAGAACACGAGGAACACTCACACATCACTCAGGGGGCCACCTGGAACACACAAATGCAGCAGCAGCTCATTTGGATGTGCGCATCCTGCAGTGTCTACACGTGATTGCACATACCCTTCAAATGGTCAGAGAACCTGTGCAGAATTTTGGAGCCCCAAACAGCAGCAGAACATTGCCGGCCTCCTGATATGTTCTTCACCTGTGTTACTGTTAGCACCTCTGGAACATCCATCCTGAGCTTAAAGGGCCAATCGGAGTCTTAAGGGGTCAGGGGTGTGGGTGTGGATGATAGGTGGTGAGGTCTATCAGGACATCCCAGCAGAAGCTCCCAGTTCCTCGCCAAGGGAGAAGTGGCGACACAAACGAATTTGGCTTTTTTTTTTTTTTTTTTAAATATGATCAACCATTTTGAAGTTTCCCAGCTGCTCATTTGCAGGGAGTCTTTTGCTCCCGAGCGGAGCTCCAGGCCGGGGTCCAGCTGAGTGCCCTGACTCCACTGCATGCTCAGAGCGGAACGGGGACTCCACCGGGTTCTCCGGAACGCTGCGGTTCTTATAATAGGAGATAGGGGGGTCGCCATGGTGATGTATCTAGGCCCAGATGCAAACTTCTGGAATGTTTACAGCACAGGTGCATCCAGCGGGAATGTGCCCCATGCAGGAGAGGGCAGCTGGACATCAGCTGGTTTGTTCTCCTGCCACCCACTTCCACATGCTTCTGTTTGTGGAGGGGGGGGTCAGGACAAGAACACCAGTCAGTTGTGTGTGTGTGTGTGTGTGTGTGTGTGTGTGTGTGTGTGTGTGTGTGTGTGTGTGTGTGTGTGTGTGTGTGTGTGTGTGTGTGTGTGTTGACATTCTGTCAGTGCAGTCGGACTGAATCCTCTGCACATTGGCTAACAGCTAGCTAGCTGGACCAGACTACTTCAGGACTATGAGGGGGAACGAGGGCAGAACTCTCTGGCAGAACAATAACAGGCAACGCTTTGTTTGTGGAGAATAGAAGGGTGTGTGTGTGTGTGTGTGTGTGTGTGTGCGCGCGCCCTAATACTGTCTGCGGGGCAGCAGGTTCAGCGAATATCAGTGAAACCCTTCTATCAGAAAGGAGTGTGTTTACTCCCCGTCGCTAATCCTAATCTGGCTGGGATTATGGTCTGGCGTAAGTGTTCTGGATTATCATCTTGGGCTCCTGCTGTGTCGTGGAACCTCTCCGACTATGGCAGTGTTTAATTAAATTAAATAGAGTCCAAGTAGTAGCAGTACTGCCAATACTTCCTCCGTAGTACCAGCAGATGAGCAGCTGGGGATAAAGTGGCGCTAAATCTAGCGGTGTACTTCGGGAGAGAAAGTTGCGCCGGTTGAGAAACTTCTCGATGAAACCAGAAGTTGACCCAGGGTGTCAATGTCCTCCAGACGCGAGAATATTCTGGGATGCGGGTAGGCAGCAATCCGGGTGAAAGGTCGTTAAGAATTTCACGTAGGAGACGTTTGCTGCCCTCAGTTAAGTCTGTGAATGCCTCACCCCGCCCTCCAACATCCGCCACCTCTGGTGTTCCACAGCTGATTCTAGGTCAGCTGTATCTAAGCCCTCCACTTCAGCTGACCGCCATCCAGAATCAGCGAAACAGCGCAGTCAATCGGGGGCGGGGGAGGGTGGGAGTGGAATGTAACCCCCTTCCCTCTCTACTGCCCCTTGTACCCCCCACCCCCCCACCCCCCCAGTTCACCCCTCGGCCTCGCTGTGAGCGCTCACAGGGGGAAACATTCCTTTGGCAGCCCATTATACCCTGCTGGGCCGGGGGAGGGGGAGGAGGAGGGGGTATTTACTGAAGGGGGTGTTATTTGGCCCAATGGGGAAAAGGGGGGGATTTGCAGATGTGCAGAGACCAGGGAGTCCCCCCGCTCCCCCCTCCCTTGAGGGTCTCCACAAAGGGAGGGGTATTAGTCCTGGCGCCAATTACTGCTCCAAATATTTGTCACAAAAATGCTCCCAGAACAGGAAGTGATTCTGAGGGGGCAGGACTTATTTAGTTACAATCCTCGTGGATTCGTCCACATCGCCAAGGGGAGTTGCCATTGGCCCCCCTAGAAAAAGAAAAGTAAACTACTCCCTTAAATGAGGAACCAGCTGTCTGTGATGGCTCCGTATTCCTGAAGGCAACGCAGTGGGCGGAGCCTAATCTGCTCCTTCAGGTGTCACATGTTCGAGGGCCTCGGCAATCAAGGGCGCTGTTAATGTCACTGCAGCTCATCACTGGCGTTGGTGGCAACTTTCCTCTTCAGGGGGGCCACTGGGGGGTCGGTCGTGGTTTGTCGGTTTAGTGGGTTCTTCAGATAAACCAGCCTGATAGTGTTCAGGAGCCGTCGAGTCATTTCCGCAGCCCACCCCTGTTCCCGGATGCCCTCCAGGTTATATGACTTGCCATGCCCCCATAGGATGTGTTTATGCCAGACAGCGGGCCACCTGGGTTAATCCCCCCTCACAACTCCATGGCTGGGCTCAGACTCCTTCTGCCTCCATGTTTGTCTTTGCTGCTATGACGATGATAACATGAAGATATGAGCGTTCTAAACTCCCAGCCGGTCAGTGAAGGACACTGATAAGCCCTCTGGGGGGGCTTATCAGGCCCTCTATGACTTCAACACATGAAGAGTTGGGAAGGATTTGAACCCGCTCATTATTAGATTTACTATTTTTAATGAAACCATTGGTTTATTGACAGGCTTGTCTGTTAGTCGCCATGCCGACAGGCGCTGTAGCCGTGCACTCACGTACCCGTGCGCGCCGAAACAACGGATAGTGTTTTCTTGGAAGTGCAGGAAAGTTGTTTATGGGAGTGCGGCAGGAGAAACAGAAGTTGTGTGTGTGTGTGTTAGGGTTTTGAGGCTGTGTTTGGGGGGCTCCAGCCTCAGAGGGAGTGGGGGTTGTTTTCCAGCTGAGCCACATGGCTGTGGGTTCTTGCTGCTGGTAAAACTCAGCTACAGTGTGTGCTTGTGTGTGTGCTTGTGTGTGTGCGTGTGTGTGTGTGCGTGCGTGTGCGCATCAGAGGTTCTTTTTAGCGGTACAGGGAACTTATTGGAGGAACTGTTCCTGGTTTACTCAAACTGCCGAGTTAACCCTCAGAGAGCCAGACACTGCGGTGTGTTCAGGGACCAGGGTTCTGGACATTCTGTTCAACCCTCTGTGGTCTCAGAGCACAATAAGTCAGATTCTGATAGAAAACCTGGGACTCCTAATGCACATCAGAGCCAAGACAGATGAGGCTTCAGAGCGCATCTGTCTGGACCCCCTCCCTCCTCTCCACACCCGTATCACCCCTGAGATTAGAGCCCAGCTCAGATGGCTGGATTAAATCCAGATCTGACACATATCTGCCATGGGGTGGGGTCTGAGGATGGACCTTGTAGGTCCTGATGGATCTCAGACACTCTGATTCTCACAGACCTTTACCCAGCAGGTCCAGGTTCTAGTCACTCGTTTGCATGGATTCCATGTTCTTCAACAAGGGCCAATCGAGCTTGAAATGATACAGATGCTGATGTTAAACTGCGCCCCCTCAGATTAAACCTCAGATTATGTTGACCTTTTATTTCATCAGACACTTCCTAGTTGCATGTTCAGGCCGCTCAGACACACACACACCCTGGCCATGCAGCTCCATGCGTTACCACACCCAGACAGGTTCTCCTCCCTCGGGGCTGGGAATAAAGAAGCTGCTGCAAACAGGCCACGCTGGTCTGCTGGAGAGCAGAGAACCCTGGAGAATCTCAATGAACCCTGGAGAACTGACATCCACATGAGCATGCTGGAGGTTCGTCGAACATGAGAACTAGATTGAGGAGCGGATCAGATGTCCAGCGTTAGTGCTGACGGAACAAGAAAGAGTTCCTGTCTGATCGCCGATCAGAACCTGTCTCATGAAGCCCCGCCCCTGAACAGGAAGCTGTCAGAGCTGATTTCTTGGTCCTGCTTCTTGTGGTTGCGGAGCCAGGTCCAGCTGTTGGATGTTTTCTATCTGCTGAGGCAGAGACCTATCTGTCAGCATCGGCCTCGCTGCGGGTCAAAGGCACTGGCGACCTATGTGCTTCGGGCCAGTGCTTGGCTGGCGGGGGATTTTTCACAGACGCTTCTCTGGCCAACAAAGATGCTTCTGTCTGCCTGCTGAACTGAAACCTGCACCTCTGACAGCCGGGCCACTGCTGGAAGGTGGACAAGCACTCCCCAACGGCGTGTTAGCACCTCCCAGTGTCAAGGCTACGGCCGAGCTGCTTCTCCTGAATGCTCCTTGTCAGCGCGGCTCTGGACAAGGGGGTCGGCTTGGACTTCCTGGAGTCGATAAACATCAGAGGCGACGTGAGGATGAGGAGGGTCTCATTGCTAGGTTGCTACATGAACAGGCGGCTGGAGGCAGCGCATCTGTCGGATGGGGGCGGGGTGAGATCCACCGTTCGCCACGGCGACCTCCAGCTCCGGAGATGCTTTCTTCTCCAACTATAAATAAGGTGTTGTAATCTGAGGTTGCTAAGCAACAGCAATGTGAGGCAGCCTGGTGATGGAAGCGGGGCCAACTCTGGAGCAGAACTCATACCATTGGCAGGAGGGGTTGGGGGTGGTGGTGGGGGGGCACCAACGGCCCAGAACCAGAACTTTGCACACACACAAACACACACTTTAACTATGTGCACAAAGGGTGTGTTTTAGGAACCTCGGAGGAACTGTAATAAACATTTTGTCAGAGGTTTAGCATTGAGGCCGTGGTCACGTTTCAGTGCGTGCCAGACAGGAAGTGAAGAAATCCACTCTCTTATTTTGAAAATGGCAGAGGTGCTCACGCGTACTTGCCGTTGCGTAAGCAGTAGCATGGAGCCCTCTCCACATTGGGAAAAAAAACATCTCTGTTTCCTGTGGGGGAGAAGAGTGCATAGTTCCTATTGGGATGTTACGCCACGGCCCCCATGGAGCGGTTGTGGTTGTCATGGTAACGACGTTTGAGTCCACTGCTGAAGCTTCGTGCTAGTCGGCACATCATTCTTTTTTGTCTTTGTTTTCTGTGGATGGACAGAAACGTCGAGGATTCGCCTGATTTGCCACGGACCTGTGTGTGTGTGTGTGTGTGTGTGTGTGTGTGTGTGTGTGTGTGTGTGTGTGTGTGTGTGTGTGTGTGTGTGTGTGTGTGTGTGTGTGTGTGTGTGTGTGTGTGTGATAATACTGTAGTCATTTTAAAGGGATTAGATGGATGTGGATGTGTGTTTGGACCTGACCCGCTCTTGGTGGTAGCCACTGTGTCCTACACCCCCAGGGGCTCTGAGGGGGCCCCTAGTGTGTTTGTGCGTGCCGGAGACTGATCTGGGACATGAGGATGATTGCATTAAGTGGCGGGTCACGGGTCGGCTCACTGGCTGCAGGTCAAATTCTCAAACCTGGCAAAGTACTATAAATAAAAGGTTTATGCTTGGAGTGTCATAGTAGTACTATTTATTATGCACTGGCAGGAAAGGGAGGCTCCTCTGACGCAGGATGTTGGTAGTACCATGTAGTACATGGACGTTACTGCAGTACTTGCTGTACTATAAAAATACCTCAGTTGTGGATGGGGCTTCATGGACTCAGCTGATGCCGCATGGCGTGTGTGGTTTATCTTCACAAGGGCTCCCACTTCCTCCCAGCTAATGGTAACTGCTTACAGGTACTCTGGTGTTCAGGTTCCTGATAAGGGCCCCAACTGATAACAGATTGTAGGATCAAAAGGATGGAACAGAAACCGATCAGGAATGTATCAGGTCAACCTGTTTAAAGAGTACTTAGTGGTGGAAGTACATGTCGCTGTGTTCTTAAAGGTCCTGAACCCCAGGGATGTTCCTCAATGGGATGTTGCACGTTCCTCAGACAGACACACACAACGACTCTAAAGCCCTGATGGTATCGAACTGGGCGAGCAGGACACCGGGCCACGTGAGGACACTTCCTGGCACACACACACGCAGGGAGGGATTGTTTGACTCATCAACTTTTCCTTTATCTCTGACTGCTTCATCTCCACCTTGCTGTTTGTCACCCTCTGCGTGCGTATGTGTCGCTGCTGCTGCTTCAAAGGAAGTGTGCAATAGGAGGAGGGAGGTTGAGGTTAAGTATGTGAGTCGTGTTTCACATTCCTTCACTGCAGACTACACGCACACACACACACACACACACACACACATACACTCATTCAAGTGAGTGAGTGAGTCAAAGTGTCGCCCAGAAAGTGTGTGAGCGTGTGTGTCTGTGTGTGAGGTCACAGATTCGTTGCTCCCTCAAATCACACTTGTCACAGTGACAGGCAGTTAAGTGTGTTACCTTATAAGGCAAAAGTGCGCGAGGCGAGCAGGGAGGAGGGGGAGGGGCAGGAAGAGTCTGTTACCGTGACAATGCTGTCTGCTACCGGGCAACTGGGCTGGCCTGAAACTCCCGTCAAGCTACATTTACACACACACACACACACGCATGCACACTTATTTCCCACCAACTCCCCCCCTAATCGTTTTTACTGACTCGTGTGTGTGTGTGTGTGTGTGTGTGTGTGTATGTGTATGTGTGTGTGTGTGTGTGTGTGTTTTCATTGTCGTGTGTGTTTGCACATCTTCCTGTGGGTGTGCATAGACCTATCTCCCTTCCTTCCTTCCTTGGTGTGTGTGTGTGTGTGTGTGTGTGTGTGTGTGTGTGTGTGTGTGTGTGTGTGTGTGTGTGTGTGTGTGTGTGTGTGTGTGTGTGTAACGCAACGCTGACCTCGGCTCCAGTCTTACAGACTCCCAGTTCTTATTTGCCTCCCAGCAAAAGGGTAAGCTCGATGATTTATTGGTGCCCGTCAGGGTTGGACACCATGGAAGTGTTCCCCGGCCTTAGGGTTCCACCTGTGTTCCACCATGCACACACATGCTCTGTTGACTCTTGATAATCATTGCTTTGATTTGGTGCCGAGGCAAGGTGCGTTCAAGGACCCCCTCCCCCCTAACTGAACATTCTAAACTGTCTGTAGTTGGATGATTGACAGCTGACACGTCCTGGCTAAGCCCCTGTCCCGTGCTTGTGACAGCTGTGATTGCCTCCCTTCCCCTGACCCCCAAATGCACAAAAAAAAGAGTTAAAAATGAAGCTCATCGGAACCAGTAAGTCTGGTGAGTCCAGTTGCATGTTTGACTTGAGGGGGGGGATCGGGGGTGGGGGGTGGGGGTGGGGGTGGGGTCATTGTGGACTTCCTGCCTGCGGCGTTGAATCTCGGCCCTTATTGGCTCCCGGTGCCGTCCCACACATTCGCCACATTCCTGGGGAATGAACATGACTCCCCGCCACTTCCTGCGGCGTGCCTCTAAAGACAGGAAGTGGATTAGGTCAGTGCTGATTGGCCGGGAGAGGAAGGTGGCGATGGCAGATAAGACAGCCAGCAGCTGCTCCAGGCAGGACTTCACAATGAAAGCTGAGGAATGAGGACCAGAACTTTCTCCATGCAGCCCAGGTTGGTGGAACAAACAGGAGATGGAGGGTTTTGGAGTTTCTGGGCCTGCTTTCCTGCACAGTGTTCTTGGGAGCTTGTGAAGCTTCTTCGTTGACCCGCTTTGGTGTGTTGTGGGTCCTGTCAATCATCTAGGAAGTTCTGAAGTGGAACATGACACTGTGGCCCCGCAGTGGATAGGATTCTCCTAGAGGGTTCTCCACAGGATCATCGACCATCTCAAATTGTTCATAGTTATGTAGGAGAGGGTTGTTGATCAGATGGTGTGATAGACAGCTGACCTGTCCAGGTTAAGCCCCACCTCCTTCCCCAATGACAGAAGTGAATGAATGAATGAACAAATTAATGAATGAGGTCAATAGAACTGTGTGTGTGTGTGTGTGTGTGTGTGTGTGTGTGTGTGTGTGTGTGTGTGTGTGTGTGTGTGTGTGTGTGTGTGTGTGTGTGTGTGTGTGTGTGTGTGTGTGTGTGTGTGTGTGTGTGTGTGTGTGTGTGTGTGTGTGTGTGTGTGTCAAAGTAGATGAATCAGATGAGCGTGTGAAGATGAGGTTGAAGATGTTCCTGGAGGCTGAGGGAGGAAGAACATAGCTGGCATTCCAGATGTCTCTGTTGTATTTGGCAGTGACGACACTCCTCATTCCTCAGACACACTTTTCATTCCATTCCTGCCGCACACTTTGGAGCCGTGAGCCTAAATTGCTGTGGTGGATCTTCTGGACGGCCCAGGTCTACTGGACTTGCAATTGCCCACCATCGTCAACACGCTGTTCCCCGGTCCATCAGCACTGAGATAGCTCTATATCGTCCCTGTTCTCCATCTTCTGAAGGACGGGGCCATAGATGGGGTGGCTCTCAGTCCCAGTTCTCAGGGAACCAGAACCTTCTGGTTCTGCACTCAGTTTCACATCTTAGTGGACAGAATTGGTGTCGTCCACCTGGGCCTTAGCATGCACTGGAGGGTCGGGAAGAGAGCTGGAGTTTGAGTACCTCCAGCCTTGGCCCCGCAGGGTTCCTCAGATGGATCCACCCAGAATCAGAAAGAACGCCTCCGCCCATCTGCAGTCTGTATTTGGAAGTACAGTCCACGTCTGGGACAGCAGCAGGACGGGCGGGGGGCGGAGCCAAGTGCTGGTGTGTACTGGGGCCTCCTGCAGCCAGACGAGGTCCGTGGAATTTTGAAATCTTCTGAACCTTCACAAGACCAGGAAGTGTTTCACCGCCGCCTTCTGCGAGGATGTGGACACTCACTTACACATACACACCCTGCTGTTTGCGTCGGCGGAGTGTGACCCCACAGTTTATTTTTTTCCTCCTTCAGCAACAAAGACAGGAAGAGTCATAAATAAATGAACAAACAACCTCAGTGCCTGAACCTCCACTTCCTCTCCTCACCTTCTATGCTTCCCTCTGAGGGAGAACTAAATGGCAGAATGCAATTTGGAGCTCCCTGATTAGTCTATCTGGGGAGGGGGCGGAGTGTGGGTTAGGAGGCAGTTTAGTCAGCATTCATGAAGAACATGTCTTTTCTTTCTGGCAGCCAAGGTGTGTGTGTGTGTGTGTGTGTGTGTGTGTGTGTGTGTGTGTGTGTGTGTGTGTGTGTGTGTGTGTGTGTGTGTGTGTGTGTGTGTGTGTGTGTGTGTGTGTGTGTGTGTGTGTGTGTGTGTGTGTGTGTGTGTGTGTGTGTGTGTGTGTGTGTGTGTGTGTGTGTGTGTGTGTGTGTGTGTGTGTGTGTGTGTGTGTGTGTGTGTGTGTGTGTGTGTGTGTGTGTGTGTGTTCAGCTTTCTGTGTCAGAGAGATCATCTTACACACGCACCGCCTTAATCTCTAACATGCATTGTGTGTGTGTGTCTCTCCCTGTGGGGGAAATGCCACAGTCATGTTAGCAGTCTCCTCTGTCGGCAGCTCCCATTCCCACACACACACTCTTCCTCTGCAGGAAGAGTGCATGACCATTTCAGCAGGACTGAAATAGCTCTTCTCTTGTTTTATTTACAGTCTTTATTGCCTAATTGTCCCACTTCTAGTCCGGCTCTGCGTGCATGTGTGTGTGCGTGCGCATGTGCAAACATTGTCTCCACTGTACTGCTCAGCTTTACTGATGACTTGTCAGTACATGATGCAGGAGGGTGTGTGTGTGTGTGTGTGTGTGTGCGCTAATGATCACCTGTCCAGACTTGTGAGAATTATGAGAGCAGTGAAGCTCAGTTACCTCCTCTTCACATCTTCTTCTGCCTTTTGTCCCCCCAAAACAACTGACCTGTTACCTGTGTGTTGTGTGAGTGTGAAGGTAGTTCCTGGAGGTTCCTGCTGGTTTTGAAACTCAGCTGATCTCCATCCTTGGGCCTACGTGTGGAGCTGAGCCTGTCCTGGTCCGTCTGTGTCTCCATGGAGATGGTGTCCTGTTTTGTCACCGGAGACCAGATATCGAATGTCAGGCTTTTGACTCACAGAACGTGTGCTTAGCTAGATACCCCGTGAGGGTTCCACATCAGGAGAACAAAGAAGCAGATAATTTCTGCCCTCCTCCCAGCTAGCTTCGTTTAGCATGGCTCCTCATCCAAGAGAGCAGAACCTCAGAACAGGGAGGAACTTCTCAGTTCACAAGAACCATGAGCTGATGGTTGGGGTCAAAGGCCAGCACCTGCACCTCACAGGTTCCCTCCTTGGAGTCCCAATGTTCTCCTGCCTGGGTTCTCTCCAGGTTCTCCATCTTCCTCCCACAGTCAGGAGGTTTGCCAAAGACCAAAGTGTCCATAGGTGTGAAGACAGGGTGAACAGTTGGTTGGCTAATCGAGAGCGGTCTCATTCATTATAAGTCCTGCCTCCTGCCCTTGTGACCACTGTGATTGGCCATCTCCCCATGAATGAATCCGGTGGTATACGTGGGTCTGTGCTGGTCTTTAGCCCAGGGAGCTGAAGGTTGATCTTCCTAAGCTCGAGCTGTTCATGCTGGTGGTGGAGACATGAAGACTGGCCTGTGCCCTGACATGGAGCATGTTTGTATGTGTCACCGGCCACAGCTGCGTTCTAATTAGCCGTTGTCTCAAAACAGGAGGTTCTGCTTCTAAGAATAGGAGGTCCACCGAGGGCCAAACTGGACCTAGACTGTGTTCACAGGCTAGGACCTCCTGGGTGCTCCAGGGAGCAGATCTATGGAGGCCCAAGAGAAGAGACGGTGTCAGGTTCCATGGTTCTCCTCACCATGTTCCTTCCTCTGTCCATAGAGCTCTGTTTAGAAAAGACGTTCTTTTCCTGCTCAACTGAGCCAATCACAGTTGTTTTTGGGGTGAGGGGGCAGGGCTTCACCCAGCATGATTGACAGTGGGTCAGAGTGTCACCCTCTGGGGGGAAGGGGTGAATGAGTGAGGAGGTAAAGGGGTGGGGATGTGGATGGGTGAAGGGGCAGAGGGTGTTGAAGTACAGATGGCAAGTTTCCACATGAATCTGTTTCTGTAAAAAAAGTAACTCTTCAATAAAAGTTATCTCATCAGTGTTGGCATGAAATGTGCGTGTGTGATCGCACACTCATAATTACACACACACACACACGCACACATAATTACAGCCCCCAAACACACACACACTACTGACATCAGGCTGAGAATGCAAAGCAGTTAAGCAATAACATTGTATTCTACCTGGCTCATTCTTTCCAGGTGTGCCTGGAAACACACCCTAATCTGTATGTGTGCATATGTGTGTGTGTCGATCTGAATTCTGAGTCAGAAATTGTCTAGTTTTCCAGCGAAGGTTATTGTGTAATTGAGTGTGTCCAGAATCTGCGTGTGTGTGTGTGGCTTGTTCACTGTCGGCTGCTGTTTCTCTGAAACACATTCCTGTCCGAGGTATGTGTTCAGACACAAACCCACACACTCCGCCCGCTCCTCTGTCGGGATCCAGTCCGTCTTTTCCTGGTTGTTTGTTGAATGAAGCAGGCTCTTCCACTCCCAGCAAGATGATGACGTGTTTGTAGAAAGGCCTGGGAGGAGGTTCCTTTGCACCTTCTCCATCATTTTATTACCACTTCATAGACATTGAATAGACCTGAGCATTCTTCTGGAGAACTCCAGGTCTATCACACCTGAGGTACTCTTCTTGTGGATCGATGACCTCATCAGTTGCCATGGCAATAACTGATAAATATACACCTGGAAACCACTCTACTTTTTTTTTTCTCAAATCCTCAACTGTATGGCAGTCAGGAAGTGATGCTACTGGTCTCAACCTGTAGGCCAGGCTGAGATGTAGACCGGAGAAGGTCCATCCCCAACATGGAGGTTCTTCTATGGTCAGTTTCGTGATGACAGACAGATGAGGATGTTTAATGGGGTGACTTCCTGGCAGTGGCGTAGACCCTCTGATCCTTCTCAGAGTTGCTCAGGTCACATGACCTCCAGCTCGTTGTCTTTGTCCTGAATCAGGTGAGAGATTCTCTCGCCTGATTAGCCGCCCGGGGAGGTTTAACGAGCCGAGGCCAGAAAGCACATTTCTCGCACTCAGATGTGTTGATCTCCTTCAGTTGTCCTCCCACCCTGCCCCCTAGTGGTGTCCAAAAAGCCCTCTCTATCGGTTAATGTTAGTCTCCTGTCCCAGGGTTCCATTGGTCAGGGGCTCCAGACATTCTCACACCTTTGCACTTCATCAAAGCTCTCATTTTAAAATTATAAAAAACTATAATCCCTTTTCCTGTCACTTCTGTCGCCATGGAGACAAAATGGCTGCACCCCTTGGAGAGATAAGACCTCCAGGAGAACTTCTGAAGTACTGGTAGGAGTGCACCGCTATTGATTATTAGATTCTAGACCCCCCCACCCCCACCCCCACCCCTGGCATACCTGCTGCATTCTTGTCTGTTTCAGAGCTTTGCATCAACTTCCTGTCGTTGCACTACCGCTTCCTGTTGCAGTGTGTGTGTTTTTGATAGGGGGGTCATTGTTTGTTCTCCATGTCGACACCCCCACCCACGACTTTGTCTGTTTGTT
Source organism: Fistularia commersonii (assembly GCF_037954325.1). Classification (NCBI taxonomy): domain Eukaryota; kingdom Metazoa; phylum Chordata; class Actinopteri; order Syngnathiformes; family Fistulariidae; genus Fistularia; species Fistularia commersonii. The sequence continues at coordinate 11,070,973 of NC_141286.1, forward strand.
TATGTGAAATCTAGTGGTTTTTTTTTGGGGGGGGCGCACACTGAGTGTTCTCAGGGTGTACACGGGGGCTGAAGGGTGCCATTATCCCTGATGCTCAATGGCGGCTTTGTGCCGGTAGCAGCGGTGGGCTGGTGGGAGGGGGCGGGCTTGGAGCTGCCCCTGCTGACACAACTAGGGGGTGGGGTGGAGAATCATACATTCACACATTCACATGAACTTCCTCTTCCCCCAAACGCTGCGCTGCTTGCCATGCTGCCAGCGGTGGTTCTCACTCTGAGCCTCACCTTTGACCATGATGACATCATCACCATTGCTGCAGGGCAAAGTCCTGCCATGGGGGCGGAGTGGGGGCGGGCGTTGTTCTCCAGACTCACAAGGCCACGAGTGCCGGTGTTAATCTGTAACCAGTCTGACTCATGAGTCACTTAAGGTGCCACTTCCCGCTGATAGGAGATCAGATTGGCTCCCCAAGTGATTTCATGTCCACCAGAAGGGTTTGGAGAAGAAGGCCTAGGGAGGCGAAGATACAGACCAACTTCCTGTTTGGTCTGGAGGGGCAGAAGCTAAGCAGATGAATGTAGCACCCAAGTCCAGCTTAAGAAGTACCCTCAGCCCCTTGATATTCTCTTTTCACATGGACACCAGTCCCTGGTCCTGGGCCCATGAACTCCGAGCAGACCCCTGACTCTGACCCGGTTCTCCTCCAGGTGCGTCATACAGAGAGACGGTTCTGGGTTATTGAACAAACATGTAACCTCAGCAGCAACTCAGTGCACTTCAAAGAAAGTCCATCTTCGATGGTGCATTGAGTGTTTGGTCAGATGGGATCTGCTGCTTATGCCTGTTGGGAGATTATCAGGGTTCCTCTGCACCCTTTCCTTCAGGTTGTGGCCAATCAGCTGGTAGAAGGTCCAGGATAGAAGGGATCCATCCTCTGAAGATGGACTTCAGTCTTCAGAGGAAGTTTCTCCACCTATGGTTCTTCTGGAACGGTCCATGCTTGGGGTTTGGTTTTCTGTTGAGATTCTGAAAGGAGTTCTTCTGCGCAGAACCATCGTCCGGCTGTGGGTTCTCCATCAGCTTGTGTCGACTGGTGTTTCAGCGTGAACAATGCTGTGGAGGAAGTCCTGGTCCTTTCTTGTGCTGCTTCCTCCCCTATCAAAGCAACCCCTTCCTGCTCATTGAAGTCCAATTTTCTTTTCTTCTGGAGTTTGTTTGCAGTGGATGCTGGAACAAGAGGCCAGCGTTGAACCCTCACCCTTCCTCTCTTTACTTTCCCTCAGACGTTCACGGCGTGGTGCAACTCCCACTTGCGTAAGGCTGGCACGCAGATCGAGAACATTGAAGAGGACTTCAGGGACGGGCTCAAACTCATGCTGCTGCTGGAGGTCATCTCAGGTGAGGCTTGCAGCAATCGTTGCTCCCCAAAAGACTCCCTGTTGGGAGTAGAACCCTAACCCATTCACACATCCTGTCCGGTGTCTCCAGGGGAGCGGTTACCCAAACCTGAGCGAGGCAAGATGAGGGTCCACAAGATTAACAATGTCAACAAGGCCTTGGACTTCATCGCCAGCAAGGGTGTCAAACTGGTGTCCATCGGTGCAGAGGGTGAGCACTACCCCCATGGGTTCTTCTCCCAGGTTTACCTGCTAGCATAGCATAAGAGTTCCTTCTTCACCCAAGTGGAACTACAAGTTTGGATCCAAAAAAATGTGACGAATTGTATCCGTACAGTCAGGTCATGAATCTGCTGATGATGATCCATAACTGAAAATCGTATGGACAAAAAGGTAGCTACAGATCATTGTAGTGGCCATGTTGTGTGCTTCCTATCGTTTTAAGAGGTGGGATGTGATTGGCTAATCCCACCAGCTAGGACAGCGTGTCAACAGAAGCATGTTTGACATTGGTATTAGCGGGTGTTGGTCATGAGGCTACATGCTAGCGGGGGTGGGGTGGGGGTGGGGGGTGGATGTGAGGTATGAGTGGAATGAAGCTCAGGCTGCATGCCGCCTCAGACCAGCAATCGTCTACCAAACATCTGTGGAATGAGAAGAACTGATGGGAACCTGGCATCCAGGATCTCAAACAGAACCGGGTAGAACCTCATGATGGCGGCCGCTGACCCCTGTTTGTTTCTTCCGGCAGAAATTGTGGATGGGAACGCCAAGATGACCCTGGGTATGATCTGGACCATCATCCTCCGCTTCGCCATCCAGGACATTTCCGTAGAAGGTATCACCTCCTCTTAGAGAAGCTTTAGGAGGTGCCATGGAGCAAAGGATGTAATAAGAGTGTCATATGGATCTGGAATAGAGGTTTCAAAGTTTTCTATCGATTAGAGCAGTCCAGAGATGATCTTTAAGGAGATCCAGCCACCAGGCTGACGCTGGCTCCTTCAGGACCTACAGCTGGTGGCATACTCTCTGTGTACATGTGTTTACGGAGTTACACGGATGTGTCAGTTCTATAAACACAGCTGGAGCCTTGATGATGACCTGGTTTTGATGGTGACACTAGTTTCTCCATCTGGCCACTAGATGGTGCAGAAGCTCTATGCCAGGGGGTGATTGTGGCACGTTCTTCAGACGTTCTCGGGAGAACCTGATCAAATGTCAGAAGTTTAGCTTGAGAAGCAAAGTGAGAACTTCCTCTGAAGGGACGTCTTCTTCCTCTGCAGAGACCTCGGCCAAGGAGGGTCTTCTCTTGTGGTGCCAGAGGAAGACTGCTCCATACAAGAATGTAAATGTGCAGAACTTCCATATTAGGTAACACGCACGAGCACACACACACGCACACACACCCCCAACCTGTTGTTCTCGAGTGTTAGGAGAACCTCAGGAACCCTGAAAGACAGTTGGAAGAACAGTCTTGCAGACGTGAAGGTTGCCCCCCAGTGGAGAAACTCCAGATGAACTCACAGCTTCTGCTGGTCTATAATTCTGAATAAAATTTGATTAAAAAAAATAAATAAATCAAAAACTAAACAAAACACAAGTTTGAGGTTTGATTGGATGGTTGACAGCTGAAACCTCACCCTATAAGCACAGTAAAAATAATAAATAAATAACTAAAAAAAACTAAACAAAACACAAGTTTGAGGTTTGATTGGATGGTTGACAGCTGAAACCTCACCCTATAAGCACAGTAATGGTGGTGACGACAGATGGATGGCCGCCAGGGTCCTCATCCATACCAGTTCCAGTTCCAAATATTTAACCCCTTCCAGACCAAGACTGTGCTAACAAGGCTAGCTTGACTCCTGGACTCCTGGATTGTGAGCTTGTGTGTGTGTGTGTGTCCACAGTTGGAAGGACGGCCTTGCCTTCAACGCCCTGATCCACAGACACAGACCGGAGCTCATCGACTACGACAAGCTCAGAAAGGTGAGGGCACCTGGTCCCGCCTCCTTATTGGTTCATTAGCTGACTCCACCTTGTCCTCCCCCAGGATGACCCAGTGACCAACCTGAACAACGCCTTTGAGGTGGCCGAGAAGTACCTGGACATCCCCAAGATGCTGGACGCCGAAGGTAGGTCTGAGGTCCTCCAGGAAGTTTCCTCATGTGGTTGTCTTCCAGGTGGAGGGCCCCAAGAGGAGCAGATGCACCTTCGATGTTGCTTATCCGTGATCCTCTTGACATGTTCTGAACCCCACAGTCCGGTTCTCCAGCTGGCTCTCTGAGATGCGTCAGTGCTTTACCCATATCCCTGTTCCCCTCTGGAGAACACGGAGAACCCACTGCCCTGATCTTACCCTGAGGTGTACTGCCCTGGGTCTCCAAAGTGTCTCCAGTTAGATGGGGGTTCTACCAGGTTCCAGTTTGCTCCAGAACAGAACCGATCCATGGCTGAGGGTTTGAAGAGACGAGTCAAAGGTCCACCCCCTCTTCTTACATTCTAGAAGAACCACAGGGTTCCTCCTGCAGATCTTTAAAGAACCTTCTGAACCTCAGTGGACAGAATCTCCATGGAAAAACCTGCTGTTATGTAACCTTGCCCACCTGCCCCCTGACCTGAAGGACCTTCACTCAGTCTGACCACCTCGTTTTGTCATCATGACAACGGGACCCTGCATGTGTGTTTGTTCCTGCCATGTTCCATCCCCTGTCGTGTGTGTATGGGTGTTGGTGTGTTTAATCTCAGTCTCCCCCCCCCCCCAGACATTGTGAACACTGCTCGTCCAGATGAGAAAGCCATAATGACTTATGTGTCCAGTTTCTACCATGCCTTCTCTGGAGCCCAGAAGGTACCTTCTGACCTTCCGACCTCTGACCTCTGTCACTAACATCTTCCTGCCCAGCATGGCCTCCAAACTCTGTCCTTGCCTTTGGACCTCCACACACTCCACTATAAAACCAGATGATGTTGGGGCACACACACACACACACAATGTTCTAGCAGAAGCAGACAGGGTTCTCATATGGCAGGTTCTACCACATGGTCCTGGATGGGCTGGCATCGATCAGACCCTGGTTCCAAACCTTGATTCCAGACTTAAGTTCAAGACCCTGGTTCCTGACCCTGGCCCACACAGGAGCATCTTAAAGCCCTGAAAGTATTTCTCCACCTTGTGTTGTGAACCCCCCTGGGACCGCCTTTGAGAAGTGGCATTTCACTCGCTGACTTCCTGCCCACCATCAGCCCTGTTGCAGGCCCAGGTCGAACCCCCCCCCCAAGCAGACAGATGTACTACCAGGAGTTAGTGTCTGTGTGTGTCCCAACTCCACTTCCTGTGCCCTCCCCCCCGGGCTCCAACCCTGGGGGCGGGGCTTAGAGGAGCAAACAGGTGGAAGCGGCGGGTGCTGGCTTCCCCCTCCCTCTTGGTGGGGGGGGGGCTTTCGGGTGGCTTTGGGTGGCTTCACTCTCTCTCTCTCTCTCTCTCTGCCCCCCCCTTCCCCTCCCATCCTGGCGGCTGATGCGTAGACATCGTGGGTACGCTGAGGCCCGATGAGAAGGCCATAATGACCTATGTGTCCTGCTTCTATCATGCCTTCTCTGGTGCTCAGAAGGTGAGCCACCCCCCCATCCTCAACCCCCATCCCTCACACACTCACACACAAACACGCACACACAGACATGTGCGTGCATATTTTGCTGAAGAAGGCTGGGGTTCCTGGCGACCAACTGCCCACAGACCCCCCCCCTCCCCGCAGAACAACCCCTGTGGAGTGGTAGTAACCTGGCACACGGTACCACCAGTAATAAATGTGTAATGAGCTGTTTGGGTGTTTTTCAAACTGGTTCAAACTGGGGGTGGGGTTGATCAGTTGGATTCATGGATTGGGGGGGAGGGGTGGTCGCTAGGAACCCTGTAGGCCGTCAATGCTCTCTGTGCATCAGTCATCCCCAGTGGGTGCACTTCCTGTTTCAACACTTTTTTTTCTCAATTTCCAAAAATGTTCAAAAATCTGTGCAGCTGGGTGGTGGCGGCCGGAGGGATGGAACATCTCCGACCCCAAAGGCCAAGGGGAATCGACTGTTTGTCATCAACATCGGCCGTGTTTTGTTTTTTGTTTTTGTTTTTTTAGACCAGGAAGTCCCGCCTCTTAGACCTGCCTTTGTTTTTGTTCCAGCGGTTCTGTAGCATAGAACCCTTGCAGCCAGCTGGACTCCGGCGCCGCCGCGGCCCGTAATGCCATGTACGGCACCAGACGCATGGAGACTGTTTTTTTTTTTAAATGCACAGTGTGATTCTGGCACGTGGTACTAACCGTCGCCGGCTACAGCCGTCCAGTCAGTAGGCTGCTTACCCTCCGAGTGTTTTTGCACGTTTTAATATTTTCTAAATTTAGATTAAGAACTGAGAAGATCTTTCTTTGATTTTTTTTTTTTTTTTTTCTTAATCACTGCCTGTGTCTTTTTTGTTATTTTTTTTTTGTTTGTGTGTGTGTGTGTGCGCATGTGTGTGCGTGCGCACCAAGCCATAGATCGTGCAGGCACCTGGTCAGTCATGCTCGGTGTTCAGTTCAGGTGTTGAGTTTTAGCCACCACCTTCAGCTCTGCTCGACACGCCATCACTGCTGCCACACTCACAGCATTGTCGCCAACAGGCGGAGACTGCCGCCAACCGCATCTGCAAGGTGCTGGCGGTCAACCAGGAGAACGAGCACCTGATGGAAGACTATGAGAAGCTGGCCAGCGACGTGAGTATGACCAGGAAGTCCTGGCTTGGATGTTATTACATGATTCTGCATCCTGTGGTGGACCTTCACCATTTGGTGAACTGGTCCTCTGGTCTCTAGCTGCTGGAGTGGATCCGCAGGACCATCCCCTGGCTGGAGAACAGAGCCCCGGAGAAGACAATGGCTGAGATGCAGCAAAAGCTGGAGGACTTCAGAGACTACCGCCGCGTCCACAAGCCCCCCAAGGTTGGGATGAAGACGTTCCCATCTCCTGCTTGTGTCTGACAGACCCAGGTGCTGTTGGCTAACCCTTCCCCCTCACAGGTCCAGGAGAAATGTCAGCTGGAGATCAATTTCAACACCCTTCAGACCAAACTGAGGCTCAGCAACCGGCCGGCCTTCATGCCCTCTGAGGGACGCATGGTCTCTGTGAGTCCAGCCACTTTTCCACTGAAGAAGGTCCTCAATGGATGCCATATCCCTGATTCCCCCCGACTCTGTCCTCTGTCCCCAGGACATCAACGGGGCGTGGCACTCACTGGAGGGAGCTGAGAAGGGCTACGAGGAGTGGCTACTCAACGAGATCAGGCGCCTGGAGAGGTTGGACCATCTGGCCGAGAAGTTCCGCCAGAAGGCCGCCATCCATGAGGCCTGGACAGAAGGCATGTGACATCGTGCGTGGGTTCAGGAGCGGGGAAGATCAGAACATCTGCCATGCTAGACCAGAGGTTTTCGGGTCCAGGCTCTCAGTTATTGCAGGCTCTAAACTGTATGAGTGAAAGTGTGAGAGGATGGATGATTGATAGCTCCTGTCCAGATTAAGCCCTGCCCTTCACCACAGCTCCAGTTGGCTCTGCCCCCAACCCATGACCACAGACCAATAGACGTGTGTGTGTGCAGGTAAGGAGGCCATGCTAATGCAGAAGGATTACGAGACCTCCTCCCTGTCCGAGGTCAAGGCGTTGCTACGTAAACACGAGGCATTTGACAGCGACCTTGCGGCTCATCAGGACCGGGTGGAGCAGATTGCTGCCATTGCCCAGGAGCTCAAGTGAGTGTGGGGAGGTGGGACAGATGGATCATACCAAGCCAGGACTGGGTGTTGAGTCTGACTTTGGCTGTGTGTTTTCCAGTGAGCTGGACTATTACGACTCCCCCAGTGTCAACGCCCGCTGTCAGAACATCTGCCAGCAGTGGGACGTCCTGGGGTCCCTCACCCAGAGCCGGCGCGAGTCTCTGGAGGTCCCAGTGCTCTCCTGAACCTCAGTTTAACACTGTCTGCTCATGTACGTATATGTGACTCTCCTGACATTTCCATGGCAACAGAGGACAGAAAAGCAGCTGGAGACGATAGATGAGCTGTACCTGGACTACGCCAAGAGGGCCGCGCCCTTCAACAACTGGATGGAGGGAGCCATGGAGGACCTGCAGGACATGTTCATTGTCCACAACATTGAGGAGATCCAGGTAACGCCAGAACCCATCCAGGCCGGGTTCACGGATCATACCGGACGTAGAGCTTGACGTGCCTTAACCTACTCTGACCCCCCAGAGCCTAATCACCGCCCACGAGCAGTTCAAGTCCACCCTGCCAGAAGCAGACAAGGAGCGCAACACCATCCAGGAGATCCAGGACCAGGTCCAGAAGATCGCCCAATACAACGGGATCCGGCTGAGCGGGACCAACCCCTATACCAGCATAACCCCCCAGAGCATCGACAGCAAGTGGGAGCAGGTGAAACCCCCAGAACCCCCAAGGATTGAGGGTCAAGAAGGAAATAGAAGGTTCTGGATATGTTCCGTCTCCATGTCTGCAGTTGACAATGGTGTGTGTGTGTGTGTGTGTGTGTAGGTCAAGAAGCTGGTCCCTCAACGTGACCTGGCCCTGCAGGAGGAGCTGCAGAAGCAGAAGTCCAACGACCACCTGAGACGATCCTTTGCCCAGCAGGCCAACATCGTGGGCCCGTGGATCCAGACTAAGACGGCGGTAATCTCCCCGACACACCTGGCAACTTGCCTTCTCAAGGGTCTCAAGAGCTTCATCATGGAAGCTTAGAGCTCCAGCTTCAAGTCTTCTGTGTGTGTGTGGACAGCGCACTGACACCCTCTTTGTGTCCGTCCCCACAGGAGATCGGCAGGATATCCATCGAGATGAACGGAACCCTGGAGGACCAGCTAACCAACCTGAGGGAGTATGAGCAGAGTATCATCGACTACAAGCCCAACATTGACAAGCTGGAGGGGGAGCACCAGCTCATCCAGGCCGCCCTCATCTTCGACAACAAGTACACCGACTACACCATGGAGGTGACCCCTGGGTCCTGCTCTGGACCTGTGTTTGCATTTTAGCGGGCCAGCTCCTGAAACCCTGGAGATCAGGGGCTGGTTTTCACTGTATTTCCTCACCCAGCACCTGCGCGTGGGCTGGGAGCAGCTCCTCACCACCATTGCCAGGACCATCAACGAGATCGAGAACCAGATCCTGACCCGCGACGCCAAGGGCATCAGCCAGGAGCAGCTCCACGAGTATCGAGCCTCCTTTAACCACTTTGACAAGGTCAGCGCCCTGAGACTGAACCTGCGTTCTTGCAGAACCCCCTGAGATCTGGTGTTCCACTGTAATAACTTAATCCTCTCCACGTGGCGGGGACACTCAGGCCCTGGGGGGGGGTGAAAGAGGAGTCCAGCGCGTGAGTACTGCCACACAGGTTCCACCAAGTGGGGGCGCACCTCGTGAGGGTGGGGTTGGGATCGAGGCGGCCATGTTGGTCAGCTGACACTTCAAGTTCCCAGCGTGACTGTCCGAGGGCACCCACTGCATCGCCCTCATGGCAACCTGTCAGGAATTAGAAATAATACAAGTATATGCTAGATTTCATAGAGATTTATTTGGGAAACACCTCCTTTAGGTGAATGAACATGTGATTGATTGAACGACCACATGAATGAATGAGTGAATAAGTGAGTAGGTGAGGCCTTACCTGTTCTGAGGTTCAGTCCCCCCTACCCTGTGTTTGCTGGAATATCACCTGTAGGTCACTTGTTCACCTCACATCCCACATCTGGATGAGGAGACCCCCCCCCCATCACCACCTTACATTGTGTGTGTGTGTGTGTGTGTGTGTGTGTGTGTGTGTGTGTGTGTGTGTGTGTGTGTGTGTGTGTGTGTGTGTGTGTGTGTGTGTGTGTGTGTGTGTGTGTGTGTGTGTCACCTATTTCCGCTGTGGCTCTGTCGCCAGGGTGTCACGACACACTCGGGTGGGGGGTGGGGTAGAGGTTCATTGATCTGACTTGAAAACCAGATGCAAGGTCTCTGAAGGAGATCGAGTTCGTTGAACTTTGTCTGGACCTGAGTCGTGTCGTGGACAGTGGTCACAGTGGTACCATGGTCTAAACATCCATCCCTGTCTGTCATCTGCTCATCCTCCATGTTTGCCCTGCCCCTCTGCCCCACCCCCTGTGACATGGCACTTTGTCATTGGGCGTCTGCTGACCTCAGGACCACAGCGGGGCCCTGATGGCTGAGGAGTTCAAGGCCTGTCTGATCAGTCTGGGCTATGACGTGGAGAACGACAAGCAGGTAGGAGCCCTGTGGATGGGGGGGGCGACCGATCCGAGGTTATCGATTAGCAGAGAATCCAATCAGATACATTGATCCGAGAATTAGGCTGACCCGCGACTTCGGAGGTGACCTGGATTCAGACCCCCCCTCCCCCCCTGCTACTCAGACTGCCTGAGCTGTAATGTGTCTTTCTGTCCACCAGTGGTCTCTGTCGGCTTCAGCTTCTCAGTGACTCTCTCTAACTGTGCTATTTTATCTTTTCATCCCCCCTCGCCCATCCCCCGCACAAACATCCATTGCATTTTTCTCTCGCTCTCTTTTCCATCTTCATCTTCCCTGCTACTTGCCACCCCCCGACTGTGGCCCCCACAGAAGCGCTCAGGACAGATGGTGGCGGATGATTTCCGGGCCCTGCTCATTTCTACAGGAAACAGTCTGGTACTGCCACTGGCGTGACACTGCCCGCCAGGTGCCAGCAGGTCTTTGGGATGTGGCTAATTCCTGAAATTTAAATTCACGGGGGTGGGCATTCCAAAAGATGAAGGGGATATTTTTGATCTGGGCGATCCCATAGCAGAGTAATAATCACACTCGTTCAAGATATTTATTTCCCATCCTGACCTGCTGACGCCCCACTTCCCCCTCGTCTGGCTGCTTGGCCGACATGTAGTGACGTAGAGCATCCTCCCCCTGCATGCGTGTGACCTCACCATCTTGGCTGTGCCTCAGACATCCCTTGGGCTGGCGGCCATGATGTTATGGTCACATGATGTTGACATTTCACAGCCTCTTTGTGTCACCTGTCATTCCCCCCAACCCCGGGTCAACATGCTATTTCTGGGTTTCCAGGGCGACGCGGAATTCTCCCGCATCATGGGCATAGTGGACCCCAACAACAGTGGCGCCGTGACCTTCCAGGCCTTCATTGACTTCATGTCCCGGGAAACAACCGACACTGATACTGCCGACCAGGTTATCGCCTCCTTTAAGATCCTGGCCGGGGATAAGGTGAGAGAGTGGGCGTACATTGTAATAAGCAGCTGCTTCAGAGCTGTGATAGGTTTTCAAGTAATTACAATTACAACCCCCCCCCCCCCCGTCAGAACTTCATCACGGCTGAGGAGCTGAGGAGGGAGCTCCCCCCCGACCAGGCAGAGTACTGCATCGCCCGAATGGCGCCGTACACGGGGCCGGATGTCGTTCCTGGAGCCTTGGACTACATGTCCTTTTCTACTGCCCTGTACGGAGAGAGCGACCTGTAGGGGGAGCAGCAGGATGGGTGGGTGGGAGGATTGGCAAGTGTTGCTGAGGGTGCAGCTTGAAATGATCGAAAATTCTTTGAGCTTGTTGATTTGAACTGTAGTTAGATTGAATGTTTTCCAGCTCCTATCAGGCAGACGGGCGGGGGGCGGGGGGTTCCAGGGAGGCTGGGGGTTGTTGCTCTGTAGTGGGTTTTTTTTTTTTTTATTATTTTTTTTTTTCTTTTGTAAACTTCACCCTCTCTGCCTTTAGGGGTGAAACCGGGGGAGGGTGGGGGGTGCACAAGCTAATCTGACACTTATGCTAATTTTGTTTATTTTATTATAATTCCTTTCCTCTTGCCAGGGGTGGGGGGCTCGGCGTTGAACGCAGCAGCATGGGCTTTGACTGCTGGCTAGCGATGTTTGTGATGTTAGATCCTTGAGAAATATCTGCTGTGGGGTCCGGGTTAAAGGTCAGGGGTCGCAGCACCTAGAGATCGAAGAGATGTTTTCCATCAGACCTCCTGTCTTGCTGGACACGGTGGCATTCTAACCTCAGCGGTTTTCCTCTTCCTGTCTCTGTTTATCCCCTTGTTTATTTTCTGGGGGTGGGGTGGGGGGCTCAACGCTGTACATACTTATTTTTCCAGTGCAACCATTCACCCACTCACTCACTCACACACACCCTGAGGCCGGGTGTTGAGGAGAAGTGTTAGAGAAAGTAGACGTTAATGAAAGTGTAATAAAGTGAGAGTGATGAGGCTGGAGGGCTGCAGGCCCCCAGATGCCTGTCACTCCTATCTTTTTTTTTTATTATTATTATTCTAAGTGATGGAAACAGTTTTTCTTGAACTGGGTCAGCAACCCCCCAACACACACACACACACACACGTTATCACAGCGTTATCAATCGTGTTATAAAGAAGGCAGAACCTGAGCAAGAGCAGGGACCAACCCCCGGATCCCACCCCACAGCTCATCCCAACTTCATCCCAAATCCTTTAACTCCACCTCTGTTTATATGTTTGATTGGAAATCATCTGTTCTGTCCTTCAGCCCCTTGACTGGCCACGGCTACCCATACCCTTAACCCCCCAGGGCACTGGGGACTTGTTTAATTAGTAAAACTTACATTTCTACTTTTTCCGAGGACTGCAGTCATCGCTGCAGTTTTTTTATAACCTAGTATACACACACACACACACACACACACACGATGTGGAGGGAGTCTGATTGGCTCATTGAAGGTTACTGTAATAATGGCTCCTGTAGCTTCTCTAGCAACACAGGGGCTAACACAGCAATGAAATGTGACCCCTGGTGGCCACATCCGTACCCCCGTTATCTCTACCCCTATCTGTCTCTCAGAAGGGGGGGGGGGGTCATCTCCATGACAACACATTCCATCACATAAACATTACAGGAAGACGTGTAACAGAAAAACCTCTATGCAATGGCGTTTGTGGGGTATGTGGGGGGCCCGGGGGGGGGGGGGGGGGGGGGGGCTGGGTTGGAGGTCTGGATGACCCCTCCTGTCTCCTGGGGGGTAAGACAGGGAACAAATGGTTGATCTCTTTTAGTGGTCCTCCTGCAGGAGGAGGCGGAGCTGTGGATGCGGTGGTTTGTTTTGTACTCTGGAACATCGCCCTCTATCTGCTGTACTGGAAACTGCAACGCCTTCTGTCTAATACTGATTCACCAACCACATAAAGGTTCTTTACATAACCCCCCTCCCCCTGCTGTCTGTGGTCTTTTCTAGAAGCTCTCTGGACCCGCGTGGGGTCCGGAGTGCACGTTCAGTGCTCGGAACATCTTCGCAAAGCCTCCAGTGCAGGGAGATTGCAGCGGGAAAGTTAACCTGAAAGTCTCCTGAAAATTTCACACCTGCAAAGAACCTTCCAGAAAGGGTCATCTGGAAAGTATATTAAGTCTCAAGCATTACCATAACAATCCAGATCGGTTCTTGGGTTGGAGCAGTTTTGCGCCCCTGGTGGCTGGAGGTGGTTCAGTCCAAGACAAGTGAGAGTGAGAGAGCCTATGGACCCTCTAGGGGGCGTGGTCTAACCCTACACAGCAGCTGTCAATCATAACATCATTCACACCTGTGGACATTTGAGTCTTCAGTGAACCTGTTTGTTCCTGGATTGAAGACAGAGAGCATGGGGAGAATCCAGGCAGGAGAATGTGGAACCTTCCTGAAGATCGATATCACTTCTTGGACAAAGTACTGAAGTACAAGGTAGTACTGCTCTGATTGTCGTACTTGTGATGCCTCCTTCTTCCATCAGAGGGCAGCGTGGAAACAGAAAATGCTTGGATGTCAGTGTGGGCACTTGTTCTCCTGTGCCTCCTGTTCTTCCTCCTCAGATCAAACCCCACAATAAGCACTTCTTAATCCAACTCCAACAATGTTTGTCCTCTGCTGTTCCCCTGGCAATGTTCTCTCAGAGGAACACACAGAACAAATGAGGACCTTCTGGTGTGGTATGTCATCTCCCAATTAGCACATCAGACTCCCCAGAATATCCTCTGCTGCCAGGTGGAGGAGGAGGAGATGCTTGGTGGGGGTGCGGATGGAACCCGGGTTCCATCAAACCACTTCCTGTCTGAGAGGTCTGCTAATGAAGCCTCCAGAGATTCCCCTCAGGAGAGAAAGACCTCCACCCTCATCCCACAATCTCCCTTACCTGTGAGTATGTGTGTGTGTGGAGTACTGTAGCCTGGAGAGAACCTTCATGTAAAGGACAGAGACTGGTGGACCTGGAAGTGGATCCATGAGCGCCTGTGGTTTTGAGAAGATATGAGGCCCCCTTCCCTCCTCAGCCAGGTGTTCACTGATAGATCAGCTTGCTATTCCGCTGCTTGCTGACTCCTTTATTGGGCAGACAGGAACGATGGAAGCAGAAGGACCAAGGGAAATGGATGGGTTCTCCTACGGCCAATGTTGAGGAACATCAGCCCAGAGGAAGGACCGCAGAATCCAGGAGAACATTTTCCTACATGTTCCATGTGGCTGGGGGAAGAACCCTCCTGCTCTGGTCCTTGAACACCTTGTCTAATTCGGAGAAAGAGCATGAAGAATTTATTTAATATTTATACCTCTCCTCTTGGGGGGGTGTAAATCTTACTTAGCCACCCCACATGCACACACTTGGGGCTGTGACCTGTGGCATCCTGCTAAGCCAGCAATCACGATCTGCTGACTCAAACTGCACGTCCTCCTCCATCCTCATATGGATGAAGGACGTGGTCCACCAGCACAGTTATAAATAACATGGAGATGAGAAGAAGAGCTGTCATGATGTCCTTGATCTGAAGAACATCGGCCTGTTCAGGATCCCATGGGCTTTTCAGGATTTGTAAGCATCTCCACCCTCATGAAGGAGAGGAGCTATAGCCAGATCTTTCTATTTAACTAGTAGTCTCCTACTTCTCTAGGTTTCTGTATATGTGGAGTCTCCATGTTCTCTTCAAGTTCTCTGACTTCCTCCTCATCCATACACAGTGCCCAGGGGTGTATGTTTGGAGGATTGAGGCTGAGCCACCCAAGCACCCACTGCTAATATTTTTCCAACCAACCATCTACTGTGTGTGTGGGTGGGTGTGGGGTGGGGGGTTGGGGGCTTTGCAGCTGGTAAGTGATTGGTTCCACGGAGGGTGATGGATGCCCTCCACCCAGCAATTAGGCTAACAGAGAAAACCCAGGAATTATCCAGACGCCCCCCCCACACACACACACTAAGGTTCCAAACGCTTTTCCCCTGGACTTTTAGTCCCCCCTACAAGAAAAGCATCAAAAAACCAACGTAGCCAACTTCCTTGGGAACCAATCCTTGTACGTGCGTCCGCTCGAACTTCCGGCCCCTCTCTCTGCGGCCGATCAATAATCGATGAGTCCGTTCGCCGCCCCTCGGCACAGCCGCGCCCCCGCCGCTCCGCCCGGTTACGCACTGTGCGCGCGCGTACGTAGCTCGCGTTGAGGAGCTGAGCGAGAGTGCGGGCGGAGCAGCGTGCACGGAGCGGCGGACTCTCTTCTCCTGCAGCGCCTCCGCGTACCGGCGCCCACCGGAGGTAAGACCCGCGCCAAGCCGAGCCTCGCGCCCACTCCGGGTTCCGCTTCCGGTCCCGGTCCACCTCGGCACTCCACGGCCATGTGCCTGCGGCGTTGCCCGGAACTCGATTCCGGTGTGTGTGTGTGTGTGTGTGTGTGTTTGTGTGCTGATGCTCAGCAGCGGTGACCGACGCATCCTCATCGCCTCCCCGATACCAGGAGCGTGTTTACCGGATAGGCGATCACCGGTCCCTCACCGTGACTGAATTAAGCATCTCCGACAGCATCCGACTGGGGATCGACAGAAACGACAGTTCCACCCGGTGGACCGGCCCTGATCCCGGGGGGTCACTGTCCGCCCTCCGCCACCCGTCCGTGTTGCGTTCATGCTCACCTTCTCCAGTCCGACCCGCCGGACCCGCACGCCCACAGACTCGGACGGGGACCGGAGACCCTCTGGGTCTCCGCGGCTCGGTTCTTGTCTCCTCGGTCAGACCCCCCCGACACTTCCAGTGTAACTTTGAAAGATGGAGTCCCGCGTTTGACGCCCGTTTCTTTAATTAAACGCCTTAAACTGTACTATTAGAATGTGTTACCTTTTTGTGCGCATGCGTGCGGGAGCGACCCCGGCCCACACCGGTGTGTATCATCAGAGTAATTGGGCTCCAATTACTTCATGTCCACCTGTACACCTGCAGGTGAATAGGAAAAAAGGGACGGCCGTGATTTTACCAAGCCCCCTCCCCATCGCTCCCCACACCCCTTTGCCCTCTTCCGTGTCGCAGCGGAGTAAATCTTTTTCTGGGGTAAATCTGTGATAGGACCCCCCCCCCCCCCCCTCCAGCTCCCCTCACCCTACCGTTGCCCCTCCATTCTGCACCAGACCCAGTGCGAGTCAATTCTCATCCGTTCATCAACTAACCAATGAGATTACAAATGACAGCTAAAATGAATTCAATATTTATATTTATATTTAAGCCAATTCTAACAAAAAGTCAAATTAATGTGACACTTTATTCCTGAAATACATAAATGAGTTTAGTGAGGACAAAGTCTTCTTGTGTTGCATTCAAATGCTTCTAAAAGGACCCTGAATGCACCACGAGGGTTGTTGTGAAATCTGAGTGAATCAGGTGTGTGTGTGTGGCAGTGCACCTGGCTGTAAGAGACCCCGGTCTGGACCTGGACTTCCTTCCGATGGGGGTGGGACTTCCTGTTCAATGAGCCAGAGCCTCGATCTGCAGAGCGGCGGGGGGAGGGGGGCAGGCCTAGTTCTGAGCATGCTCACTGTCCGTGTGTGGGGGCCAGGGGAGGGGAGTTTCTTTAACAAGAGTCAGCGGCACTGCAGCATGCAGGGGCGGGGGGTCTCCTGGTGGACGAGTTAGCAGGGCTTCCCTGGGCTCCCCGCTTCCCTTCCTCTCCCCTCCCTGTATCAGGCTCTGCGGTTTGAGGGGCTGTGGTGCTGCGGTTAGAGGCAACCCCCCTGCATGTCCTTCCAGAGATGAAGCACCTTCAGCTGTATAGCTGCATAAGGGGGTGTGTGTGTGTGTTACACAGAGCTTCACCAGCCCTCTGTGTTGTTTACCTTTCCTGCTTTACCTTCTATATCAGCTGATGGATTATTCATCAGCCCCTCCTTCTTCTCCTCCACCAGAGCCTACAGAAGAACATCTGACACCCAAAAATACAATTCTATTGATTGGAGATAACAGATATTGATTGGTGTCACAGCAGGTTATCGACCCCCCCTTCCCCCCATCGTGTTCCTAAGGGGGGGTTCTGACAGCTGTTTGGTCAGGATTGTGCGGCTCTATCGGGTAAGGTGGGGTTCCTGGTTGGAACTGGGATTCAATAGACCATATTCAGTGCCAATCATAAGTATGCATCCCCTTGGATGTTTTACCCTTTTACTGCTTTCATAAATCAATCATGGTCAATAAAATTAGGCTTTTTTTAACTCAAAAATGTATTGGAAAAAACTTTGATGTCAAGTGAAAAGATTTCTACAAGGCAATGTCAATGAAATAAAAATATATAAAGAAATATAATTGTTTGGATAATTAATCACCCCCTTCCAGTCAGTATTTTGTAGATGCACCTTTGGATGCAATCACAGCACTGAGTCTGTGTGGATAAGTCTCGATAAGTCTTGTACATCTGCCCACAGCAATTTTGCTCCATTCTTCCTTGCAAAATCGCTCAAATTCTGTCAGGTTGCGTGGATATTGGGCATGAACAGCCCTTAAGTCCAGCCACAAATTGTCTATAGGATTGAGGTCTGGGCTTTGACTCGGCCACTTTAGAACATTTACCTGGTTCTTTTTTGACCATTCCTGTGTGGCTTTTGCAGTATACTTTAGATCATTGCCTTTCTGGAAAATAAATCTATGCCAAAGCCGTTGTTCTCTTGCAGACCGAATAAGATTGTCCCCAAGAATTTAATTTTCTTTTGCAGCATTCATTCTGCCCTCTATCTTTACAAGACTTCCAGGTCCGGGCGCTGAAAAACATCCCCACAGTATGATGCTACCACCACCATGCTTAACAGTGGTGATGGTGTGTTTTTGGTGATGTGCAGTGTTTGGTTTCCGCCAAAGATGACATCTTGTCTGATGGCCAAAAAGCTTGATTTAGGCCTCATCAGTCTTCCACTGTTTTGGCAAACCCTAGTCAAGATCTATTATGACTTTTCTTCAACAGTGGCTTTCTCATTGCCACTCTCCCATAAAGCATCCATCCCCTGAATTGTACTTCTCACGCACCCGTTCCCTGAGTTGCTTGGAGTGTTCTTCTGTCTTCATGGTGTAATTGTCACCAAGAGTACTGATCCACGAATTGGGACCATTCGGACACAGGTGTTCTATACCTCAATCGCTTGAAGCACACCCACACCACTCAGGTGATCTTCATTTCACTAAATGTGAGGCTATTGGCAAGAATTTGATGGACCTCAATTGAATTAGACCAATAACTTAAAAAGGGGGTGATTAATTATGCAAATAATTTTATTTCTTTATATAGTTTTATTTCATTGACATTACTTTGTAGAAATCTGTTTTCATTTTAACATTCAATTTTTTTTTCCAATACATGTTTGTGTTTAAAAAGCCAAATTTTATTGACCATGATTGATTTATGAAAGCAGTAAAAGGGTAAAACATCTAAGGCGGTGAATACTTATGATAGGCACTGTAAATATGTGTGTGTGTGTGCGTGCGTGCGTGCGTGCGTGCGTGCGTGCGTGCGTGCGTGCGTGTGTGCATTACCTGGATGGTGCGTTACTCGTGTGTGTGTGTGTTCATCTCTGTAGGACAGGATGGGATTTCCCAGTGTTCTTGAACGCACTGTATGGGTGGTTCTCTGACTGGAAGCAGGTTCTGGGCTGAAGGTGGGGAGACCCCGATCATTCTGTAAATGTGCACATGGGAGGAAGTTCTAACATTCGAAAGCAGAGCACGTTCCACCTTCCAGAACTTAATGCTCTAAATGTTCTACCATAGGTTGTGTGTTCTGTTGCTGGGTATCCTGATGGTTCTGATAGCACCGAGTTCTATGTGTGACAGGTTATACCATCACTGGATATAACGTTCTTCTGGAGTACCCTTGTCAAAATCTTCTTGTCATGGCAACTGGACATGAATCCCCCCCAGAGCTGTCATCCGCTAGCAGGAACCTTGGCACGTTTTTGTTTTGGATCTGGAGGAGGAGATGTCCTGGTCTTCGGAACCCGATCTAACTGAAAGACCCCAATCAATTAGAAACTAACTGATCAACCTAACAGAACCCGATAAATCAGGAGGAACCTGATCAACTTGATGGAACCTGATCAACCTTACAGAACCGGATGAATGTGGAGGAATCTAATCAGTAAGCCCTGTTCCAACCAGGATGTCCTCTGAACACATCACTGACTGGTGTTCAGTGGAAGCTGAGTTGATCCTCCCTCTGTGGTGCCTTCAGGTTCCTGCATTCTCCTCCTACATTCTCACTGGAACCCAGAGGTTCTCCTTTGTTTGGCGGCCGCAGGGGGAAAATCTGTGGAGTCATTTAACGCAGCACTGGGATGTGATGGCCTCTGACCACCTCGTTCTATGGGACGCTCACAGTGCACGTGAGTGCATGTGATGGTGATGTAATGATGTGTGTGTGTGTGTGTGTGTGTGTGTGTGTGTGTGTGTGTGTGTGTGTGTGTGTGTGTGTGTGTGTGTGTGTGTGTGTGTGTGTGTGTTTGTGTATGAGCCGCTGCAGGGCAGTTTACTTCTCACACATGAATCATCAGTGTTTTTTTTTTCATTTCATGTCATCCATTTCCCTGTAATCCTCCATTACTCCCCCCTCCTCTATCACTTATCCGTCTTCCTCTCTTCTCTGACAAATTAGTTTAATGGAACTTCTCTTTCTTTGCCTCATCTATCCTCCTTTTCCTCTCCTCTCCTGTCTTGCTCCCTCATTTCCTCCTCCCTTTGCTTTCCATCATTCTGGATTCTCTTTCCATTCACCTCTCTTGCATACCCTTTATCCTTTCCAATACGCCCCCTTCTCCCCTTCCTCCTCCCTCAGCTTCAAAGGATTGAGGAGGAAACTTCTGAAGGCTCTGAACCATCCATAGGTTTGAATAAGTGTGAAATGTTGGATGATTGACACCTGACTTCTCCAGGTCAAGCCCAACCCCTCTGTTGGGATTGGCTCTGAACCCTGGTGACAGTGTCCAAACAAAACATGCGCCGTCCTGTGTGTGTGTGTGTGTGTGTGTGTGTGTGTGTGTGTGTGTAAAGAAAGCATAGTCTTCATACTCCTCCCTGACCTTCCCACTGGTCCTCCTCCTCCTGGCAGGTTCCTCATCTTCCAATCTTCACTCGTCCATCCATGCCCGCCCCCTCAGCTTCCTGCCCCCCCCACCATATAGGCACATAAAATCGCTGATCCGAGTTCAGAAGCTGTGCCACCAGCTGTCTCCCTGTTGGCTATTTTCCTGATGTAGGTGGTGTGTGTGTGTGTGTGTCTATTTGCACGCTCGAATTTGTTTTTAATGTTGAAAGGACTGGAGTCTTTGCGGACACACACACACACACACACACACACACACCACACTTAAGGATCCCAGGGTTCTGTTGAAGAACCCTTGGTTAGGCCCCACCCCTCGCTCACTGCAGCCTCCTCCCGCCTCCTCATTGGCTGGATGTGGAGGATGTCCGGGAACACGCCTTGGCACCTCCTCTGCAACTGGAGATCCTCCAGCGAAGGAGACACTTTGGGTAGTTCCTGCCTTTCCAGGGGTTAGAGCAGGGGCGCCCACACCTTGTGAGGTACTTTTCAAATGACCATGTGAAAATGATCTACCTCCGCTAAAAATGCTGAATTTATATTTATTTATATATCCACTGAATGTACTTAACACAATAAATATTTGTGGATCTTGCATAACTGCGTGAACCCATATTCAATACCACTCTATTTTTTGTCAATTAGCTTACTTTGATGACTTGCACTGAATGGAATCAGCCAGGTATGCATAATCCGGACAGTAGCTGCTAATAGCCAGCTTCAAGCACACTTCCAAATGGTCATCAGTCATGATGGAACGGTACTTGGACTTGATGATCTTCATGTGGGTAAAGGCTGACTCACATAAGTAAGTGGAGCCAAATCATGCAGTCAAGGATGTTGCACATTTCCTCATGTTGGGGTACTTTTCCTTTGTGAGTAAGCGCCATAATTGTCAATGAGCTCTGGACTTCAGCTCAATGTCAGTTTGTTGTGTCAAAATTTCATCCTACACTCCAGAAAAGTTCAGCTGAACCAGTGTTGCAGTTGTTGATGCAAGTGAAACAACCTCACCATCTTCCGGAAAGGGTAGCACATGAATGGAGCAATTGGCTCAAGTAAAGCAAAGTCTTGAAATCGTTTGTCAAACTCTGACAGACAATTGCCAATCTGTTTTGTGTAGCGTACACTGTCAAGCTGCACACATGAATTCCCTTGTGTTTCAAGCTCTGGCGCGAGGTTCTGGAAGTTTGGCATATCACATCGCTGGAGCTTTGAGGAGAAATGTTGCATTTTTCGTTTGAAAGCATTAACTGAGCTTATCATATTCATTACAGTTTTGCCTTTTCCTTGCAGATCTAGATTAAGGTCATTCAACACGTTGGTTAGATCGGTTAAAATACTAAGTCGAGCAGCCACTGGTCATCATTTAGTTGGTTATATTCCTCATGTTTAGCTTCACAGAAAAAAACTCCAATTTCCGGACAGAGGTCTTGAAATCTAGATGTGCATGGAATAGACATCTTTAGAGAGATCTGGCGCAAATAGAACAAGCGATCTTCATGTGTCACATCCATGATTTCTTTCATGTTGAGCATTTTTGAGCATAATGTTTGTCGGTGTATTATGTAGTGGTAATTAAGGAAGTCCTGGAAAGCATCATCCTCCCTGCACTTGGCAATAAACCCATTCAAGTGGCCAACCATTGCAGGTGCTCCATCCCTGGCGATGGACACCAACTTGCACACAGAGAGCTGAGTTTTTTCAATAAAGTTTTTAAAAGACTGAAATATGTCTTCTCCTTGCGTGTTCTTTCATGGGCAGGACTGTTAACAGCTCCTCTTTTGCAATCATATCAGAAAACACGATCTGAATAAAAATGCACAACTGGGCTGTGTCACTCACATCTGTAGACTCATCCAGCTGCAGTGAGAAGGACTCGCAGTCTGCAAATGTCCTCCAAAGTTGCTTGGTCAAATCCTCGGCTATGGCTTCATTGCGCCGTGTAACTGTAATTCTTGATAGCTGGAGAGCTCTGATCGAAGATAGTATTTCTACCTTGTTTTTAAAGTCTTCGAACGAGTCAGCTGCTTCAACCAATGCCTCTTTTACCATTTCTCCGTCTTAAGGATTTCTTGTTCTTAATGATTAAGTGACTCATCCAGAACAAAGCCTCGGTGGCTGCCTTTGCTTTTGGAGTTAGCTGTGAGGAAAATGACTGCTGTCCTAACAGCAGGGATTTTAATTCCTTCACCTTTCTCCTTCTCAGCTCACTTTTCAGAGGGAAGTCAGTGTCATTGTTTTTATGAACAGTCCGAAAACGCTGCTCCACATTTCCCTTTTTCTGTATAGCATTGGCAGACCAGCGGATGAGGCAAATGCACTTCGAAAAAGACTTAGTAAAAAAAAAAAAAGGCCACCTCCCATTCCAGATGAAAGTGATACGTTTTAGTCGTTTTACTTGGTCCAGCTCCCCCTCTCATTTTTATACTCATAAGTTTAGATGAAATAAATTGGAGGCTAACTCACTAGCTTGCTAGAACGCGCCATTATGTGCACTTGCACAGTGACGCCTGTGTCAGAAAAGGTCAGATTGGACAGATCAACTGTCAATCAAATGAGAAATTTCATAGCGAGGATGATAGGCTGACGTCTACCTTTTAATGCCATGCGATCTACCCAGATTACCTTTGCGATCGACCGGTAGATCGCAATCAACGTATTGGGCACACCTGGGTTAGAGTGTTTGCGATGACCTGGATGTAGAACTGTTCTGTAGCCATGGTAACAGGGGTTGGGATGCAGGGTGTGTGTAATTGAATCCCAGGCGATGGATTCCTGAAGAACCGGACCAGACCGTGGCCCCTCCCCTCGATGCACCTATGCCCGTTGGCCACAGTTACTGCTGGCCTGCATCAGATCGGTATTGATCCCTGTGTTTGTCAGTTTGCCCCCCCCACTGACTTATTTCAACCAGCGTGTCATCGCCATGGCGACGGGCCACTGCCTGAGTGGATGATTTTATTTGGTTATCAAAGAAGGTGAATAAGAAGATGGAGGAGGAGAGAGGGAAAGGGGAAAGAGACTGGTGTCGGCATGAAGCAGGAAGTGGCTGCCGAGGAAGCTGTCGTTCAAATTTTATTTAAAAAAGTACTTCCTGTGGGGGCAGGCAATGGATGAAGGCCATCAACAGGTTGGGGGCGGTGCTCCCCACCATCCCAGGCTGACTTTGACCTTTATCCAAGGCTGACATGCTGTGACTGAAGTCTGGTTTCCCTTCAAGGGGCGGGCTTTAGTAAAGGTTGGGGCTGACATCCAGGGAGTGGTGTGGTCGACCCAGAAAATCTCCAAGGGTTCCAGCAGGAGCTAGAGGAAGCCACAGGGTGCTGAGCTGGTCTGTTGCCATCTCCACTCCACCCAGATAGGAGGATAAGATTGGTGGTGAATGGATGAATGAATGAAGCTTCTTCTAACAAATGATTACGTGAAGGTTATGGCTGACTGATGCTGTCCATGGGGACGCACACATATTACCAAATGGAGCTCTTGGAGCGTGATTTCTACCCAGAATATCTGCGACCCTCGTTTCACTGCTGTTACAGGTCACTGAAGCCGAAACTGTGTGTGTGTGTGTGTGTGTGTGTGTGTGTGTGTGTGTGTGTGTGTGTGTGTGTGTGTGTGTGTGTGTGTGTGTGTGTGTGTGTGTGTGTGTGTGTCTGTGTTTGTGTTTGTGTATGTGTATGTTTTGTGGTTATTATGATGTGCTTTATTGTCAGCTGTGTGTGCAGATCATTGTATTGCTGTGTAAGCCCTACCGTGTGTGTGTGTGTGGGGGGGGTGCTCTTCTTTGTTGTGCCATATGGCCTTCACTATAGCTTTGCAATTAAGGCGATGGGTAAGTTATGTAAGATGCAAACATTAACCCCACCCTGCTGATGCACATCAGCACACTAAATCTGCCACCCTGGTTCCTGGATGTTCCTCACGTGCCTGGTTAAAACGTGACTTTGCTGCCTCGCTGGTCCGTGGTCCCCCCGGCCTGTAGGAGGTGCTTTCTGTTGCTAAATGACGTTCTGTGAGAGGGTTCTGTGGGTTCTGCGGGGACTTGGGAAGAAAGGGTTCAGGTTCTGTGCAAGTACCTGGCAGATGTAGGCCGTCTTGGTGTTTCTCACGTCAACCATCCAGTCAAATCTAGAACGTCTCTGAGAAGCAGAGGAAGTTCTGGTGCAGCGGTTCCAGACCTGGGCGTGGGGGTTCCATGTGGTTCCTTTCCCCGGTTCCCTGGTCTCTCACTGCAGCTTCATGGCATCATCCTCAACAGACTCTCCTTGTGGGAAAAAATTGGAAATGTCCAAACCAGAACTGCAGATTGAAGGTTCCCAGTTCGCTTCCAGTGGTGGACCAGGTTCTCTGTGTGGACCTGAGTAGGTTTTCCTTGGGTTCTCCATCCCGGTTTGGACCTACGGGTTATGTTGGTCCAAACTATTTCTGTCAGGTTTCTACTGCGTTTCACTGCTTCCAGCCCTTATCCACTTCCTGTCTGGGTTCTCCCTATGTTCTCCTGCCGGTTCTTCTCTCCATGTCACTGGTTCGTTCATTGGTTGAAGTTGGGTGATTTACAACTGACCCGTCCAGGTTTAGTCCCCTCTTTTGCTCAAGTATGAGTTCAGCTGATGGTCTATGTTGCCCATCAGATGCAGATTCCCACCCCAGTAGGTTCACCCATGTGAGAGCATAGATTGCAGGGGCCCCGGGGCCGTCCTGGGATCAACCAGCGCCCATTGTTTATCCCTGGCCCTGGAGCCGGCCAGCGTACAATTAACCACACGGCTGTGTGTGTGTGCGTGTGTGTGTGTGTCTGGGGGCCTCCTCCGGCCTCCGGCCTCATTCTGTCTTTTATCCCCCACATTGATGGAGACTTGGTGGAGTTCAGTGTGTGCCGATGAAGATGAGTTCAATTGTCCTCCTGAGCACAGGGCATTCAGATGCCCTCCTTCCAAATTGAAGACATGGGAACTGGACACTTTTACATTCAAAGTTTCCACAGAGCCTGGGGTCACGTCCCTTCGTAATAATATTAACGAAGGAAAAAATAAGCAATAAATGAATTAATTAAATACAGAGCATAAATGAATGCCCCCCCCCCCCCCCCCCGCCACCCCGTCAGCACCAGCAAGGTTTAGTGTTGCCTAAGGCATTGTGTACGCACACCACTCCCTGTCTGCGGCGAGGCCTCCTCTCGGAGCAGCACGCCGCCGGTCAACCTTCAGTTAGGTCAGCACACTGACACCACGGTGACGAACTATGGCTTTGCTGTTAGGCTTTCATCCACTGCTTGTTACTAGACTATTACTGTGTTATTGCTGTGTTACACTGTTATGCTGTCAGTTATTGCTGTGACACTTGTTCCAGTTGTTACTTTGTTGTTACTGTTGTTACACAATCATTACATTGTAACCTGGTTGATATCCAGTTGTTAGACTGTGGTTCAGTTGTTACCCAGTTGTTACTGAGGTTACACTGCTGGGTTTCACTCCCAGTCTGTCGTTCTGTCACTAGTTACAATTCCAGTTATCTATTACTCTGTTAAACCTGAAGGCCCATTGATCTGTCTCCCTGGTTTCACCGGACCTGAACCTTTGTGGCTCCATCCCAATGGAGAACCAGGGATGTCTCCCAGGGTTCCTTGCTGAGAACCCGCCCGTGGCTCCGGTGGGGGTGGGGGACATCATCGTGGCGACTGATGGAGACAGGAAACCGATCCACGACTGCAGGAGGGCAAGGGAGATGGCGGATGGGTCTGGCAGGGGGACAGATAAAGCCGGCGGGATGGGATGGGGTGGGGGAGGAGTGATCAGAGGGATAGGGGGGGTGTCTACGGCGATCTGCCGTGACAAACCCGCCAAAGATGGCTGACGTGCCTCCTCATCTCCTCTGACGGCCTCCTGCCGCTGCTGCAGTCACAGGTTGTTAACTCACCTGAATGCTCAGCCTGGGCCGTCCCCCAACACCCCTCCCATCCCCCCACGCCATCAGCACTCCCTCCCATCAACTGTCCCATAGCCTGTGTGACAGACTCCAGCTCACCTCACAGCGGCAACGGCACAATCTATGTCGCCTGCTGCTGTTCCCTCCTGTGCCAAAGCTGAGATGGATGGGCCAGGTCAGTTCCATAGAAACGCCTGCTGTCATGGTCCATTTATGACCTGGAGTAACCTAGCGACGTTGAGGAACAGAGAATCCATCATCTGAGGAGGTTCTCCTACATTGATTCATGTCCTCATGCAGTCTGTGGTGATAAATGGATTATAAATAATTTATAGAGTTACAATGTCATTACATTTTACAGTATAATAACACATTTCCAATTTTCAGACAAGTTATTGAATGGAAGCCTCAGTAAAAAATACCCTGGGCACACAGAGTACTGCTTATATATTTCTCCTGACTCTCTCCTTCCATCCACCCGTCTGTGAAGGTTCTCCCTAGAGAACCCTAAAGCTCGTTCCACCTTCATCTTCATCTTCCTCAAATCGGACCGACTCCTTGGTGTCACCCGCCACCTAGTCATGGCAACGTGAGGCAAGGGGGGGTTGCTGGGTGAACAGAATTTGTAAACTCAGACCCCGCCCCTCTTGTCTCAGCCCTGCCCCCTCTTCTAAGCACGACCCCTTTAAGCTCCGCCCCCCCTTTGTTGAGTCAGTGTAACACTGCGTGTGTCCGTCTTTTCTAGTGTTTGGTCGATGTGAGTGGGCTGATTGACTCGCTTGATTGTGTGTCATTGACCCCCCCCCCCCCCCGTTCAACCCCCTCAGCCCCTCGGTTTTGTTTTGCCCCTGCCCCCCCTCGCCCCCTCATGACTCATACTTCCCATCATCCCCTCTTGCTGGCTTTCAGATGGTGACACAAAACTCAGAGGCTTTGTTTTAGAGCTCTGCAGCCTTACACCAAGCGGCACACACACACACACACACACACACACACACACACACAGCATCTCCCGTTCACTGACCCTTTTCCAGCTTCCAGCTGCATTTTGTTCATCCTGGCCTTTAAACTGAAGGACAAACATTGAGGTAAATAGAAGCCCCCTGATCCAGCGGGGATCCTCTGTTCTGTCCATCAGCGATTTTTCAAGGCCACCCCCCGCCAACATCCGACTGCAAACAGACTGGTGGTAGCCTTAAGCTATTAACATTAGCATGTGGATGGAGGTGTTCACTGTGTGCTGGTAAACACGACTCCACACATCCATCCCTGCGAAATACTTTAAAAAAACAACACACCAGGGTCCGCCGGGCGTTCACTGCCACTGCCTCTGTTTTCTGCAATGGCGTCATGCACAGTGACGGTGCTCAGTGTCGTCAGAGCATGGAGAACAACAACATCAGGACGCATCTTATCGCCACCGTCCACACAGAGCCAGGGACACCCATGTAAGTGTGTGTGTGTGTGTGTGTGTGTGTGTGTGTGTGTTTGTGTGTGCGCGCGCATATATGTCAACTTCCATTTTGCCAATTAGGGCATGTATACATACATACACACATGCAGAATGACAAATCCCCCTCCTTGTAAAGACAAAGCTAATATTGGCCTGCAGACAATCTTCCACTTAATTAGGCTCCACTCATATTTGCACGTATTTGTATCCGTGACACCAAGATACGCCAACACCCCCCCACCCCCTCACAGATCCACAGAAACCCTTACGCTATGTCGGCTAACATCTCAGTGGTGCCGCTGCAGCACCGGCTATAGTTTCAGACTCCGATTACTCTGTTACTACACATGAATTACCTCTACAGATGCAGAAAGGTCAAGTTAATCTCCCTGCTGCTGCGGACATCTCCCCCTACTGTGAGGAACATTTCCCCCTGTGGTGAGGAACATCTCACCCCTGCTGTTGGGATCTGCTTCCTCCTTCTCATGCTGTCCTGCCTTCCATTAGGTGAGGTGTGTGACCTCACCTCCTCCCTATCACCTCTCCTCTCATCCCATCCAGCGGCCTGGGGACCTCCCAAGAAGAGTTGCAACACAGGAGTGTGTTATGGAACTTACACACACGCACACATACACATACACACAATGCAGTGTTTTGAGTGGAAAAGCTGTGTGATTAAAAGCTAAATGTGGTGGCGGTCACGGGTGCCAGTGGGGGGACATTAACCCTCCGTGTCCCCAGCAGGATCCAGCGATTGATGAGGGCTCTGTGGGTTTCGCCTCCATCAACAAACACCTTTGCGCACAAAAGGGTTTTTACACTAACAGCCACAGACTCCTTCCATAGTGGAGGTGTTGTGGGGGCTCTTCATCAAAAGATAAAATCTGTATTCATAGGCTGTCACCCCCCCAGCTGCACCCACCACTGACTGTTAACTCAAAACTGCCAGACTGTGCAGGCTCTTTCCCCACATCCATAATTTATAACCACAGGGCTCAAGCCAGCCTGTGTGTGTGTGTGTGCATGTGCACATGTGCATGCTCATGCATGCAAAGTGCACGCAGTCTGTTCCCGGCTAGAGTTGCGTTGCCTTGATTAACATGCCCGTCAGCTGATGAATGTCAGCGGTTTTATTTGTTCTTATTTATGTGAGGTAAAGGTGGAGGCAGACCTCCGCCCCCCCCGAGGTCAAAGATCACAGGGCCTCACCCCAGCTTCCCCTCCCTAGTGTGTTGTTAGGTCTGCATCACGTCTTATGGAGCCCCGTCCCGTCTGAGCCCCCACCCTCATTAATCCTGGTGAAAGGGGGCTGGGTTTACAGCCGACCCACACGTTGTGATTGGCCGGCAGAGAACCCCAGAGTAACCAAGGAAGTGCAGCATTTGGTGACTGCCAGTACCAGCCAGGTCCTTAACACAACCCAATGTAGGGAACCTCGAATCCACATACACTCCCACAGCTCATATGGTGTGTGTGTTTCCTCAGGATGATCTCACCAGCTGTCCTCACCCACCTTGGGCTCCCTGAACGACAGGAAGTCATTTCCTGCTGTCGGCGTGGGTGGTGTTTTCTAAACCCTTGCTGGGGCCTTGGTGCTAACTTTGAGTCCTCACTGCCAAATCTCTATCTGGCTTGGCTTTGAGCCAGCATCATTCTTCGCATCTGTAACAATGGTACGCCCTGCGCTCCCCCGATGCTGGAACAATGGTATGCCCTGGGCTGGCCTCTGACACCCTTGTCCGTATCAGAGAGTCTCATTAGCTTAATAATAGCTGCCGACTGGCGTGTCTCTACCAGACTGTCCTCCAGCAGAGATAATGATGGAGCTGCCCGGTGAGTCAGGTGTGTGTGCGTGTGTTTGTGTGTGTGTGCGTGTGTGTGTGGGTGATGATAATATGTGAAAGGAAATACGGGAAACGAGTGAATGAGCGCCACCAGCAGAGGGTGAACAGGCTGCAGGTGGAGGTGACTAGGGAGGCCAGTTGGGCTCCACCACAGGCAGGAAGGTAGAGAAGGACCTGGATTTCATGCAAACCCCCCCCCCCCCCGTGTATTGTCCCTTTACCTTAA
This sequence comes from Fistularia commersonii, assembly GCF_037954325.1. Taxonomy (NCBI): domain Eukaryota; kingdom Metazoa; phylum Chordata; class Actinopteri; order Syngnathiformes; family Fistulariidae; genus Fistularia; species Fistularia commersonii. Next base: position 11,100,226 of record NC_141286.1, read on the forward strand.
AGGTCTTTGTCCAGTAATTTAATGGAGGAACTCTGCTTTATCAGCTGGGAACCACTTGCAGGCCTCATACACAGAGGCGGGTAAAGGAGCCAAGGTTCTCCTGCAGAAGGGAGGGGGCAGGATACTCCAGTTCTCAGGAAGGTCCGATCTGGTTTCTCGTCGAATGGAAATGGGTGACGCTGCATCACTCTGCTAGTTCCTGTTGATCTTAGGAAGATTGGGCGGGACTTAACCTGGGAGGGCCAGCTATCAATTATCGAGGCCTCACTTTCACCTATGGATAAGTGGGAGTGAACCCACTGACTGGACTGTGGAAGAACCTGGAAATAATCCAGGCAGGAGAACATAGGGTTGGATGAAGAACGTGGATGAAGGAGATCTCAGGTTCTGAAGCCAGTCAGTTCTGACAAGCAGCGATGTCGCAACGCCTCCCCCCACCCCCAAGAGTGAATGCTCTCATTCTGTCACTGTTCTTCAGAAGATCAGAAGATGCTTTATCCTGGAGTGAGAAAGTTGTCATGGAGCTCAGAGCTGCCCCTGGTAGACCGCCCAGATGGAATATCATGAGGGGGAACCAAGACAAGGCTTTTTACTTCTTTTTACTTCTAATGACAGTTTAATGCATAATCAGTGTGTGTGTGGATGTGGTTGTGTTTGTGGTTGTGTGTGGGTGTGTGTGTGTGTGTGTTTACCTCTTGCTATGAGCCCCTGGGGGTGTTGATCTGAGTGTCTCATTACCTGCTGGGTAACTGTTGTGCAAGACCAGGATATGAAGCAGGTAATTTGTTAGAATCACAGCATGAGCAGGTGTGCATGTACATGCGCACGCTTACAGACATTCACACACTCATGCACACACACACTCCATATTGTTTGGCAAACAGAAAGAGCATAGAAAACGGTGGACCTTATCATCTAGTGTTCTTTCTTTGGTAGAACAATGTCAATTCAGTCCGGTTGGAGACTATTCCAAGAGACATTGCTTGAGAGGCAGCTCTTAACCTGGACAACCTGCCAATCATATAGAGACATCCAATCATTCACTGATGGGAGGAGCCTTTCCGCTTTCCATGTGAGCTGCCGTCTCTACATGGAGAGGGCGGTGTGTTTGCTCACACACACACACACACACACACACACACAGAGGGTAACCCTGGGGTACACAGCCTGCAGAAACAAGTTCCATCCAATCAGCACTGATTACTTATAGATTGTCTGCTTCCAACCCATCAATCTTAATCAGCTCAGGAGACTCCTGCTGTCAGACTTATGGTGATCACCTCTTCAAGTGTTGGCTTGTGCGTGCGTGTGCACGCAGAGCCATCCAGGTGGCATCTCAGCTGGTTTCCTGAATGTTACACCTCCATGCCTCACACACCTTTGTAGTTACAGGTCACAGCACTCTCTCTCTCTCTCTCTCTCACACACACACACACACACACACACACACACACACACACACACACACCCATTGGTGCAAATGAAGGAGATAGCGTCACGAATGGCAGATCAGCTGCAGCATGTCAGACCTCTACTCTGTTTCTGGGTCTGGGGTACTGCAACCCTCCCAGGTGTGTAACCTGAAAATTCTCTTTGGTTATGCTCCAGCGCTGCTGTGGAGGACCCTTCTGTCAGGGGTTCTCCTCTTGGGTGTTCCACACCATGTTCTGCTCTCATCAGTATTCTGACAGAGGTGACTTCTGTTCTGGATGTCCTAACATTCCTGAGTTGTCCCTGTGTGATAGTGGAGAACCATTCCTTCTGAGAGAGAGAGAGAGAGAGAGAGAGAGAGAGAGAGAGCTTTGCTCAGAGGTTAATGCCTCGTGTCCTCCAGCGCTGAGAAGAGCCATTGTAAAAGGATGTAAGCCGGAATTCTTGCTCACACATACACGCACACACACACACACACACACACACACAGTCCCCATCTCTTTAAAACAACCATCCATCAATCACCCTGATATGTGTCCCCCCCCCACCCCAGGATCATCTATCCTCCTCAATCCAATCATCTCTCTTCATCTCCAGACACCTGTAGTGTTTTTAGAGAGGAGATAAATGAGTGCTGTGATAACGTCAGGGTTCCCTGGTGGAACCCGGGCTGGAGTCCGCGTCTTTGCATCTCCCTCGCGGTTGCGGTCGCCCTCAACCCCCCCTTCTTGCGATGGCAAGAACAAGACACCAGCGTCAGTGTCCAGTGGAGGTGGACGATCCTCAGGTCTGGTTTCTCCAGACCTGGTCTCCTCCTGTTCGGGGCACAGTTCCAGGGTTGGCCTCTAGGTGACCCCTCACATCGCTCTCTGGTTCTGTGTGTGTGTGTGTGTATGTATGTGTGTGTGTGGTAAATGATCTTTGCTGATGACCTTTGCCTTGTCTGTTCCAGTTCAGTTGCTCCTCAGCTCTCCCATTAGACTGGATTGGGTAGGTGCACCACTGAGAGGAGCCCGTCCCCATGAAACACACACACACATACACACAAACACTCACACACACGCAGTGAATACGAAACACTGTCTGCAGTTTGAGGGTCTGATCTGGATGCAGAGCAGGATGGAGGGGATTGTGCTTTGATAGGAGGAACTTCTCCGCCCTGCAGCTCTGATACTCCTGTGTGTGCTTGTGTGTGTGTGTGTGTGTGTGTGTGTGTGTGTGTGTGTGTGTGTGTGTGTGTGTGTGTGTGTGTGTCTGTATTTGAGTATGCATGTCCTCAATGTGTCCTGTTGCAGCAGGAAGTGTTGGGAGGCAAGAAAGACGAGTTTCCTCCTGTTCTCTACTCATTGGTCCTCATATCTCCCTCTGCCACGAGCCCTCCAAGCCCCCCCACCCTCCCTCCTGTCTTCCTGTGTCTGGAAGACACAGGAAGCAGGCTTGTCTTCATTCTCTCTATATCCCCTCATCCTCACATCTCCATCACCTCCAACCGTCCTCCTCCAATAGACATTCACTCATTCATCCACTGTCTATACCTTCTGTCCTGCTTGGGGTGGCGGCAATCACAGCAGCTGCTGGAGCAAAGGGGCGGGGCTTAACATGGACAGGTCAGCTGTCAATCATCGAAACATCCACCTTCTCATTCACAACTGCAGACAATTTAGATCTTCAATGGACCACTGACTGGTCTTGGAATGAAGATCTGGAGAGAACCTAGGCAGGAGAAGACGGACTCCCTGCCCAGAAAGAATCCAGTTTTGGACCTTCTCGTAGCCTCAGGACCTCCAGGGATGTGAGGAAATGATTAAGGTTTCTTCACTGCCATCTCTCAAGAACAACGTTAATCATGTTACTTTCACATCAGTTGCCAAAATGAAAAGGAGCCGACCCCTCCCTCAAAGCTGAAGCATAATCAATAGTTTTCCAATCCCAGCCCTCACCCTGGGTCCGTGTGTGTGTGTCTCAGAGCCTGGAGGGATGACATACATCATTTATTTTGAAGTCACCAAGAAGTGGCAGCTCCTGCAGACGTGCTATGACAACATGCTGACCTTCAGCAGATCTCAGAGAACATGTTAAAGCTTCTGGTTGTGGAGATGCCCTTCTACTTCCTGTCCTTGTCTGGAGGTCAGCAGCAGAAAGGCAGTAGGTGGATGACAAAGATAAGGTCATTCTTCAAGAGTCAATCTCAGAAGGAGCTGGATTCAGATTCAAGATTTTGAAATTGGATGGAGACCAACAGCAGCACTCTCCTGGATATGAGGCAGTCATCTGCAGAAGCGGGCTCTCTTCTTCTGCAGCCATGCTGCAGAAGAAGCACGGCTGCATGCAGTCAATGTGCAGCCGTGAAGAAGAAGCACGGCGCTATGAAGAAGCACAGCTCCATGCAGTCAGTATGTTTGTTGAAGACTCTTGAGTGTCTTGGGTGTGATTGAGAAAGTGGTTGGAGGTCAGTGATTGACAGCTGACGTGTTCAAATTTAAGCGCCCCCCCCCCCCAGCCTCAGGTGGCTCCACCCCCGTCGACACTGATTGCTTTCATCTTGTACCTGACTAGAGAGCGTGTGTGTGTGACAGGATGATTGCTCTCTAAAAGATTTTGTGCTGGATCTCTTTACTTGCTCCGAGACCAAGCTGCACTTTGTACAAAGTGTACAAAAACTGTCCCAAACTGCTAATGCGTCTGTGGTAAATTCTGAGAGTCTTCTGGAGAAAGGGGGAGATATCAGAGCAATGGTGAAGGGCCGAAGGAGTATGGATTCCGAAGGAAGAAGGCTCCACCCAGCTTGCTCAGTTCCGCATCATCTCCCTCCAATGCGTTGAATCAAAGATCTTCTTCAGCACGATCGCCAAGAGACTGGGCTCATACCTGGCTAGAAACACCTACATCGACACATCAGTTCAGAAAGGTGGAGTGTCAGGGATGCCAGGCTGTGTGGAGCATACAGGGGTAGTGACGCAGCTAATCCGGGAGGCCAGAGAGCAGAGGGGCAATTTGTCAGTGTTATGGCTCGACCTGGGCAACGCATTTGGCTCCATACCCCATAAGTTAGTCCAGCTCACTCTGGTGAAACATCATGTGCCGAGCAGATGTAGAGACCTCATCGCTGACTACTACAACAACTTCAGCCTGAAGAAACAACTTCAGGTTTCTTCAGGAGCAATTTCATCCAGCTGGCACAAGGTGGAGATTGGCATCATCACAGGGTGTACCATCTCTGTGACGGTATTCTCCCTGGCCATAGATATGCTCACCAAGTCTGCTGAGCCAGAGTGCAGAGGGCCCCTGATGAGCTCTGGACAACGATAGCCACCCATTAGGACATTTATGGATGACCTAACAGTCACCACAGGATCAGTTCCTGGATGTCGGTGGATTCTGAAGGGGCTGGAGAAGATGATGGTGTGGGCCCGAATGAGCTTCAAACCTGCCAAATCTAGGTCGATGATGCTCAGGAAAGGGAAGGTAGAAGACAAGTCCCACTTCAACATCGAAGGTGCAGCTATCCCTACAATCTCAGAGAGGCCAGTCAAGAGTCTGGGCAAGATGTTTGACAGCTCTCTCAAAGATGCAGCATCCATCCAGACAGCTTGTGGTGAGTTGGATGTCTGGTTGAAGTCTGTGGACAAGTCCGGTCTACCTGGAAAATTCAAGGATTGGGTCTACCAGCACGGCATCCTCCCCAGGATCCTGTGGCCGCTCCTCATCTATGTCGTCCCACTCCACAGTAGAAACCCTGGAGAGGAAAGTCAGTAGCCACCTCCAGAGACAGCTGGGGTTACCAAAGAGCCTGAGCAGCATTGCTCTCTATGGGCGCAACAACAAACTGCATCTGCCCTTCAAGTCCTTGGAGGAGGAGTTCAAGGTAGCCAGAGCCAGAGAGGTGGTGCTGTACAGGGATTCCAGCCATCCGAAGGTGGCTAATGCTGGAATCCAGGCAAGGACGGGCAGAAAGTGGAAGGCAGATGAGGCCGTACAAACAGCTGAAGCTAGGCTGCGCCATAGAACTCTGGTGGGAGTCGTCACACAGGGCCGAGCTGGCCTAGGTTCCTTCCCAACCCCCCAAATGAACATCAGGGGGAAGGAGAGGAGGCGTCCAAGAGGAGGTTAGAGCGGCTGTGGAGGAATCAAGATCTTGCAAGGTGGTGGGCATGAGACAGCAGGGAGCCTGGACAAGATGGGAAAATGTGCTTGAGAGGAAAGTTACCTGGACGGAGATCTGGAAAGCTGAGCCTCATCGCATCAAATTTCTTGTCCGGGCAGTGTACAATGTGCTGCCCAGTCCATCAAACCTGCATACTTGGGGCTTAGCAGAGTTGCCAGCCTGCCCATTGTGTTCCAAGAGAGGAACATTAGAACACGTCCTAAGCTGCTGCACCACAGCATTAGGAGAAGGGCGCTACCGATGGAGGCATGACCAAGTCCTGAAGACCATCGCTGTGGCACTCAGCACAGGGTTGGTTTGGGCAAAGCAGTTCCGCCCTGCCAAGAACTCCATTGGCTTTGTCAGGGCTGGGGAACAGGTGGCCACAACTAAAAGAACACCAGCGGGCATCCTGACATCTGCAAGAGACTGGCAGTTGCTAGTGGACCTTGAAAAACAGCTTAAGTTCCCTAGCCATATTGCAACCACCACCCTCCGTCCTGACATTGTCCTTGTATCAGAGGCCACCAAGCAAGTGATAATGCTGGAGTTGACGGCCCCGTAGAAGACCGCCTGGAAGAGGCTTTTGAGAGGAAGCTCTCCAAGTACACGGGACTGGTCAATGAGTGCCAGCAAGCAGGATGGAGGGCATAATGCCTTCCAGTGGAAGTGGGCTGCAGGGCCTTTGCGGCCTGGTCCTATGCCAGCGCTCTGGGTTGTCTGGGCATTGTCGGGCAGCATAGGAGAAGAGCCATCCGCAATACCACCAAAGCAGCAGAGAGGGCCTCAAGATGGCTGTGGCTCAAGAGAGGAGAGCCATGGAGTCATGGTAGCTAGCGTAACAACTGGACATAAGCTGGGGTCTGATCAGCCCTGGCTGGGTCACCTGGATGAGGGTGTATGATTTTGAAATACCCGAAACACCTAATGATCCCAGGAACATCACTGAGTATGTGTCCATGTGCATTAGTATATGTATTTACACAGTGTGTGTGTGTGGAGGAGGGGACTGGTAGTAATTGGCTTCTCAAGGAAACACCAATAGGGAGTTGGAAGTGCATGCGTGTGTGTGTGTGTGTGTGTGTGTGTGTGTGTGTGTGTGTGTGTGTGTTCAATCATCTATTTTCACACAATTATTCGCAACCACATGCTCTTTCAGCCACATTCCTGCAACATGCACGCACCATTGCACGCATGCACTCATGCGTGCGCTCCAACGATACATTTGTGGCTCCCTTTGTTTCCCCATCTAATGAGGTCAGGAGGAGCAGAAAGGAACAATGTGTGTGTGTGTGTGTGTGTGTGTGTGTGTGTGTGTGTGTGTATGTGTGTGTGAGTGTACAGAGGTCACCAGGCTAAGTGGTGATAATGAGGATGAACACACACACACACACACATCCAACGAGGAGGTATTCTACACCCTTTCTCTTCTGGTCCTTCTGGTGTTTTCCATCTCCCAAGCTGAATCTCCTGGAGAATCTCAGCGACTCCTCCTGGAGAGTGCCTTAAGTTCTCCGGGCTCTAGGAGCCCATGCAGTTGCAGGTGTTTTTGGAACTACAACCATTCACCCTCTTGTTCATTCACACTTCAGGGTCTCCATGAACCTCTTGAAGGAGAACCTGAAGATCAGTCATTTATCTCCCTGATTAACAGCTGTGATTGTCAGCTGGTGTATGAAGGTGAAGGGACTGAAGGAGCTGCTGGTTGGTTGAGGTCCACCCTGATATCTGCTCCTCAGTGCACCTCCCTTGCACCCCCTGCTGAGCAGCTCATGGACCATCTCCGCCTTCTCCTCTCCTGTCTAGAGTGTCACACTTAAATCATATAATCTGGAATCAGATTAATCAGATTGGATTAGACCAGGCTAGACAAATCTAATTGGAGGGGCAGCTGCCTGGCTGGACAGCAGCCATGGAGATGGAGGGGTGGCCAGCACCTGATCACACAACCAGACGTGTGGGTGCGGACAGATCGATCACAGAGGGACCTGTGGCCTGGAGGGAGTCAGTTGGGAGGAGGAGGAGGAGGAAGGAGAAGAGGAAGATGAAGAGGAGGAGGATTGCCACAGGCTTCATCTAGGCTCCTCTTCCTGCTCCAGCTTGTCAGCATTTACTCTCATCTCCTGGATGTGGATAGCTGGTTCTTCTTAACTGACCACACAGACACCCACATAGCCATACCCGCCGAGACTCCGGCGTGTCGTCAATAAATATGTAGAACAAACAGCCTGCTTGGAGGGCGTCAATAGGGTGTGTGTGTGTGTGTGTGTGTGTGTGTGTCTGTCTGTCTGTCTGTCTGTCCGTCTGTGCGTGTGCTCCAACCTGCTGAGAAAACACCATGTCTGATGTTGATTGTTGAGCGAGGAGCAGAGGCTGTGTTGTGGCCATTTGTGTAAACACACGCACGCACACACACACACACACACACACACACACACAGTGCAGTAATGAGGGGAGTATTAGCTTGCATGGAGGAGGAAGGCCCATTGTAATTATAAAGGGCGGCTGCAGTGGGAGATGGATGATTTTCCATTTTCAACTGTGTGTGTGTGTGTGTGTGTGTGTGTGTGTCTTTGCCAGACAACCAGAGCGTTTGCAGTGTGAGAATGTGTTTGGCAGAGGGAGGAAGGGAACACGCTGTGTGACAGGCAGCATTGTTCTCCATGGTTCTCCGATGGAGCCTTTTTTCTTCTCAGCTTGGAGTGCCAACTCCTTCCGTTCCCCATTCTTCTTTAGGTGAAAAGTGACCAAATGCCAAAAGAACACAGATTCAATCTCCAGGGAGAAGTTAACGTTCTAGTGTTCTAACTTCTCTGGTCATCACAGTTCCTCACAGACCAGCCAGGTTCAGTAGACATGGTGCTGTTGGAACTTCAGCAGGGTTAACATTTGCTAGCAGCCGGCAGACCCCCCATTTGGTGTTCTCCTCCCTGGGTTCTCCCCAGGTTCTCTGGCTCCACTGAAGATCTAAGTGTGTTGTGAGTGACGGTTGGATGATGGACAGCTGATCTGTCCTTGTTAAACCCAGCCCCCAGCTGTGATTGTCCGCCCCCCAGTAAATGATATCCACCAGCTCTTAGGGATTAGGACTGAGCATCTCGTGTTTTCCACTCTAATGCCTAATCTGGTCTCATTCTGTATTTCCATGATGACAGATTATATCTATACTTCCAGGCTACATATTTATAACCCCACTCCCAGTGTTAGGTTCTCCCCACCAGAGGTTCTGGAGGTTTACACCTGTGATGTTCGTTGATCATCCCACCTACGGGGCATAGCCACCAACAAAAATACCTCCTACTCCATTTCTCTTCCTGTCACTACCATGATAGTACAACTTAAAGCCTGCCCCTAAGCTTCTAGCCTCACTACCTTTCCACGTGGTCTCCTGGACACAGTATATCGACCTTCTTCCTCTGCATCTTGTCAACCGACTCTCTACCTTTTCCTGTCACAGTCCCGATATTCAAAGTCCCTACTCTATGTCCCAGACTCTTGCTTTTCCTCTTCTCTCTGCTGCCGAACAGGCCTTCATCCTCTCCTTCTTCGACCCACACTAGCCCAATTTCCACTGGTACCCTGCGGGTCATTGGTACCAATGGCGATCGTTGTTAACCTGAGCTTCGACCAATCCGGTATGAGATTATTAGGTTTGATTTGCATGTTTGGTTTTGGCAAAAGTTTTACGCTGGATACCCTTCCTGACGCAACTCTCTGCATTTATCCGGGCTTGGGACCGGCTCAGGGAGACACAGGCCCGTGCCCCCCTGAGGCTGACTCAGAGAGACACAGGCACATGCTGCCCTGAGGCTGCATTATTATTATCATTATTATTATTATTATTATTATGCAAGGGTTCCTCTCTCCTGTGGTCTTCAGACCAGACTCAGGCTAATTCAAGTTCTGAGAGTTTCTTCAACCTCAGCTGAATGACCAACCTGCTCCTCCCACTCCAGAATATCTGGAGGGGATCATTAAGTCTGCCTCTTCTCCTTCCAGGAAATAGGGGAAGCAGTTTGACCCCCATCAAGGTCAAAGTTCTCCCCATCATAACAAAGAGTGAGGCTCAGGACAGGGAAGGAGGTCTAGGACAGGAAAGAGGTCTGGACCAAGAAAGAGGCCCAGAACAGGAAGGAATTCTGGACCAAGAAGGAGGCCCAGGCCCAAGAATGAGGTCCAGAGCAGTAAGGCAGTCCTGGACCTGTGAGGAGCATTGTGTGGTCATCCCTCCTTCTCTCAGATCAGACATGGACCAATCAGGAGGCCCAAGTGATGGCAGATTCTTTCTACCATGAACAGTGGGGGTTGATCTTCTCCACCATGAACAGCAGGGGATAATGTTCTCCTGGTCTGACCAGCCAGAAGGACCTTCTCTCCAGCTGGAGGTGCAGGCACCAGAGCCAATCCCAGCTGTGGGGGCGGAGCTTGATCGGGACAGCTCAGCTGTCAATCATCATGTGGCCACCCGACACTGAACCTTCAGCTGGACGCTGAACTGATCATGTGTGTCATGTATTTGCAAGTGTTATTTGCAGTGCTTATGTCCTCTATTGTAAGTCGCTTTGGATAAAAGCGCCTGCCAAATGTAATGTAATGTAATGTAATGTGTGTTACCATCCCTCTAGAGACCCTCCAGATGATGACCTTTAATCTGAAGGGAACTGTTAGTGCTCAAAAAGCGCGCTTTGATGACGTCACTCATCCACAACATGCAGATTGGATTCGAGATTCAAAGCATTTATTGTCAGGCATGTACAGTGTAGAAACGTGTTTCCCTGTACAGTGAAATTCCTACTTTGCTGTTCGCAGTGCATTTGGATATGTGGATATGTATAGTAAGAGTGTAAACATTACTATGAATATGATTATAGATATTAGTATGAACAGGGCAATAGAACAGTGGTAGTTCAACAAGACATTTCAGTGTTGCTTAATGTGCAGCTCACAAAATGCAGTTGCAATGATGAGTGCAATTTAAGTGGGCAGAAGACTTTACATGTCCAAGAAGAATGACATTCAGCTGTTTAAGAGTCTGATGGCAGTTGGGTAGAATGAGTTCTTTAATCGTGTCGTTCTATATATCACACTCCTGTACCTCCAGCCAGAGGGTAGGAGTGTGAACAGTCCATATAGGGAGTGGGCGTGGTCCTTGGTGATGGAGGCCGCTCTTTGTAGAGAAGGTACTGAGGTTCTGGTGATCATCTCTGTTGAATTCGAAGCTGTAGTCCACAAAGATTATCCTGATATAGGAGTCTTTGTTTTGTAGGTGGGAGAGGCAGTAGTGGAGGGTGGCGGTTATGCCGTCTGAGGTGGACATGTTGGGCTGGCATGCAACTTGCAGGGGTCGAGGGTTTCTGGGTGGTCGTTCTGAATATGGGCCAGCGCCACATTCTCGAAGCACTTCACGATGATCGGAGAGAGTGTTACTGGCCTGTAGTCATTCAGGCAGGTGGGTGGGCTCCTCTTGGGGAGGGGGACAATGGTTGTGTTCTTGAAGCTGGTGGGGATGGTGCTTTGGCTGAGGGAGAGGTTGAAGATGGTGGTGGGAACATCAGCTGCCTCATTGGCAGAAGTTCTGAGGGCCTGTCCAATCAGGCTGCCTTGCGTGGGTCGATCATTCTCAGTGCTCAGTGTACCTGTTCTGATGATACTGTTGGGAGAGAGGAGGAGTGAGAGGGGTAGTCAGAGGTCCCATCGTGTGTGTGTGACTCACCTCTGCGTTGTGGTTGGGGTTCTCGAAGTGGGCATAGAAGATTTTGAAGTTGTCCAGCAGGTTGTCTGTGGAGATGCCAATGCTGATGGTGGACTTGTAGTCTGTGATGTAATGCAGGCCTTGCCACATCCGCCAAGGGTCAGCAGTGGAGTAGAAGCCATGCTATCTCTACGGCCTCTTGGCTGTTCTGATGGCCTTCTTCTGTCTGTACTTAGCAGCTTTGTACTCCGTGTCATTGGTGGACCTAAACGCATGACAGTGGGGTGCAGCACGTGGCGTACCTGACTGTGCAGCCAAGGCTTCTGGTTGAGGAACTTCTTGACTCGTATGGTGAGCACAATGTTGTCAACACAAGTGCTAATGTATCCACTCACACACTCAGCATACTCCTGTACACAGACAGAAGAGTCCTCCTGAGTGGTTGCGGTCTTGAACACATCCCAGTCAGTTGTAGCAAAACAGTCCTGCAGGATGCCCTCTAAATCTGGGGTCCAGAGTTTGATTTCTCTGGTTTCAGCATTTTTCTGTTTCAGTCTCTGTGTCTGTTTTTGTACGCAGGGAACAGAAACAGAAACAGCCCCGTACGCGCCATGGACGTTGCAGTACATGTGGTCCAGAGTGTTCTTGTCCCGGGTGGGAATGTCTACATGTTGGTGGCACATGGGGATCGCAGTCCGCAGGCATAATTATATGATTGAACGTCTGGATTTAGAGCAGGGATTATGAGGGTGGAGAGAAGGTTTCTTTCATCTCATCTTAATCTTCATCTTACTTGGATTGTCATCAAAACTTTTGCGAAATAGTACTTGGGAGTACACCAGAGGAGGTGGACCTGAGGGGGTGGACCTGAGGAGATGAAACAGAAGAGGTTGACCTGAGGAGTTGGACCAGGCCTGGTCCCGCCTCCTCCAGTGGCTGCAGGATCAGCCAGGTCTATTACTAGAGCTCTAATGCTGATGCATGGTGCAGAACGGAGAAACCGGCACAAAGAGCCAATATGAGCGGAGGCGAGGAACCCTGGCTCTGCTCGCTCAGCACTTTATGGACCGGAAGACAAATGGCGGAGGCTGCAGCTCCTGCTCCTCAGGAAATGAACCCTGCACGCTCACTGTGCCACATGCATATGCGCACGCGCGCGCGCACACACACACACACACACACACAGCAGATAGATCATTGTGCCCCTTCTTCATCCTTGTCACAAACTGGAGTTGAGAAGAAAAGCAGCTTGTCCTTCTTCATCTGAGTCACTTCATATGGACACTGTCATCTTCATCTTCTTCACCGTCCTTCATGGTGGCGATGAAGGATGATGGGTCATGATTGTCCTCACTTCAAGGGTCAGAGTTAAATAAGCAGGACCTCATCTTCACGCTTGTTGGTGTTCTTCAGGAGGCAAAGAACCTTTGCAGGACCAAAAGAACTCTGGCAGCGGGAATAGACAACATTCCTCAGGTGCAGAGAACCGGGGAAGGTGAAGAGAAGCGAGGAAGGGTCACGAGATCGCCATCAGAGTCCTCACTGTCTCCAACCAGGTTAACCACCCAGGAGCCAAACATCTGCCCAGATCAGCAATACCTTACAATCTTCACTACCCGTACCATGGAGACAGCATGGGCCAAGAGGACACCAGTGAACACCTTGGTCCTGGACATCTCTGCAAGGCCCCGGAGCAGGACAAGGCAGATGAGGATGAAGACGAAGCCTGCAGAAGAATAGCAGGAAAGGGTGAAGAAGATGGGAAAAGGGCGCAGTGGACCTGCAGGAGCCAAACTGCAGCAGGAGACCTTTTACTTCACTGTCCTCCAGGAGCCGCTGTGAGTTTTTTTCTGTTTTGCCAGAGCTGGAACCTGGTCATCATCCAGGAACCTCGTGAGGTGAGAAGATCAAACAGCTGTGCACATGTGAGTCTGTGCACATGCCAGTGGAGGTGATCAGCATGGTGACATGTTGGATTTGTGGATTGGATCTCCTGGTGGTGGTATGATGAAGGTGAGTGGGCCTGTGATGGAGCCCTGAGGAACACCGGGAGGATCAAAGGAGGTCATGGGTTAAGCTCCACCTCCCAGCTGGAGTCACAGCCAGTGAAAAGATGAGGTTCTGTCATCCTCATTGAGACATTCTTCATCCAGGGAACCCCCCTTCTCCCTTTCTTAGAGGCAGCTTGGACAGGAAGTGAATGGCATACAGATAGTGTGTGTGTGTGTGTGCGTGTGCACTTGCCCCTCATCCTCTGATTGGTATCAAATTGATCCTGGACCTACAGAACATCTTACCTCCTCCTCTCCTCAGATAACACTCCACTGATGTAATGTAGAAAATGCTCCATCAACCTGCTAATGGAGGTCAGCGCCCAGACAGCTGTGTGTGTGTGTGTGTGTGTGTGTGTGTGTGTGTGCGTGCGTGCGTGCGTGCGCATTTGCGTGTGTGTGTGTGCCCTTTAGCTTGGGTTAAATTAGCATTGCAACTTTGCTAGCCTCCATGTTTGCATTAGGGAGCACAGAGGTGGCAGGAGGCGGGATTTGCAGCAGGCCGCTGCTCAGGGCCCGGTGTGGAACATCCTGATTCCATTGTGATCTGCGAGGAACGTCCTTCAGGCTGCTGCCCAAACAAAAGGCATTCCACCTCGGCCCAGGCTAACCACCTGTACTTATAACTTGACTACATGAGGACATTGCAGGGTTCTCCGCACCTTTCATTATTTAGGTGTTTCTCCGGTTCCTCGGACGCCTCCAGCCAAACCGCTCCCCGAGGAGGAGATGGAGATAACACACATCTGATCTTCTAATAGCCCATCATTAGTCCATGCTGGTCTGAAGGTGGAGTACAACCTTCACCAAACACACCTCTATATGTCTCATTTATCGCAAAGACTGGCGTTCACACGCACACACACACACACACACACACACACACACACACACACACACACACACAAGGGTGATTCGCTGTCTCTTCTCATTAGCATATCTTTTCGTTATTTCCGGGGTCCAGCACTGTGAGACGAACAAACACACACACACACACTCGTGCACACACACAAACAGAGGCCCTCCCCCATCCACACTGTCCCACCGCGGTTCTCTTTCACCACCAAACACGTTGACAGAAATTATTGCGGAAAAAAGGAATGAGAGAAAGTAGAATTGAGTGGCCAGATTAAATAATCTGGTTTATATAATCCAGAATAAATTATCCAGATTAAAAAATCCAGATCAAATAATCTGCATGATATAATTCAGAATTTATTTACAGATTAAATGATCCAGATATAATAACCAAGATTATATTCTCTTCTTCTTTCGGCTTTTCCCTTCTGGGGTCGCCACAGCGAATCAACTTTCTCCATCTAACCCTATTCTCTGTATCCTCCTCTCTCACACCAACTGCCTTCATATCCTCTCTCACTACGCCCATAAATCCTCTCTTTGGTCTTCATCAAGACCTCTTGCCTGGCAGCTCCAATTCCAGCATCCGTCTACCAATATATTCTCTATCCCTCCTCTGTACATGACCGAACCATTTCAGTCTGGCTTCTCTGACCTTCTCTCCAAAGCATCTGACATTTGCTGTTACTCTGATAGACTCATTCCTGATCCTATCCATCCGGGTCACTCCCAAAGAGAACCTCAACATCTTCATCTCTGCAACCTCTAGTTCTGCCTCCTGTCTTTGTAACAGTTTGTGGGCCATACAGCATCGCTGGTCTCACCACTGTCTTGTACACCTTTCCTTTTATTCTGGCCGATGAAGCATGGCATGAAGCATGAAGCCATATTGCTGTTCACAAATGCTGACTTCTGCTCTCAGTCTAGTTTCCACTTCTCTTTCCCATCTCTTTCCCATAATTTCATTGTATGGCTCATCAACTTTATCCCTCTATAGTTGGCGCAATTCTGCACATCCCCTTTATTCTTAAAAGTAGGCACCATCACATTTTGTCTCCATTTTTCAAGCATCATCTCACTCTCTAATGTCCTGTTGAATAATCGAGTCAGAAACTCTACCGCTGCCTCTCCTAGGCACTTCCACACCTCCACGGGTATATCATCAGGACCAACTGCTTTTACACTCTTCATCCTCTTCAATGCCTTCCTCAATTCACTTTTACTAATTTGCGCTACTTTGTGGTCTACAATAGTCACCTCTTCTACCCTTGCCTCTCTTTCATTTTCCTCATTCATCAGCTCTTCAAAGTACTCTTTCAATCTTCCTGGTACTCTTCTAGCATCTGTCAATACATTAATCACCCGGACCTATTGTACATCCTTTCCATCATTTCGCCAACCTGTATAGATCATTCTCACCCTCCTTTACTTTAATTTTTCTGTTGGGGTGCCCAAATTTATGCACCTGCCTACTTTTGTTTAAATAATTATTGCTCACTTTCTGTAAATCCTATAAACTTCATTTCACTTCTCAAATATCACTATGTTTGTCTGCTATATGATATATTAAACTGAAATTGCTGAGACGAACAACCAATGACTTATAAAGGAAAATCTTGAAAATGATCAGGGGTGCCCAAACTTTTTCATACCACTGTAACTCCTGCTCCATTTCTCTTCTTGTCAGTACCATAATAGTACAACTTAAAGCCTGCTCCTAAGCTTCTAGCCTTACTACCTTTCCACCTGGTCTCCTGGACACACAGTATATCCACCTTCCTTCTCTGCATCATGTCGACCAACTCTCTACCTTTTCCTGTCATAGTCCCGATATTCAAAGTCCCTACTCTCAGTCCCAGGCTCTTTCCTTTCCTCCTCTCTCTCTGCTTCCGAATACGCACTCCTCCTCTTCTTCTTGTTCTTGTTCTTCGACCCACAGTCGCCCAATTTCAACTAGTACCCTGTAGGTCATCAGTACCAATGGCGGTCATTGTTAACCCAGTCCATGATCGATCCGGTATGATATGGTTATGGTTGACTCGCATATTTGGTTTTGGCAAAAGTTTTACGCTGGATGCCCTTTCTTACGCATTCCCGACTCTGCATTTATCCGGCTAGGGACCGGCACAGGGAGACACTGCTCCGTGCCCCCCAAGGCAGGCTTGGGGAGACATGGGCCAGTGCTGCCCTAAGGCTGCATTATAATAACCAAGATTATATAACCCAGATAAAAAAAAGATTAAATTACCCTGATTGAATAACCCAGATAATATGATCTGGATTAAATAATTCAGATGAAATAATCTGGATTAATACCTTTACTTTTACTGAAATCTCCAGAACTGACCCTGTGTTTACCCTGGAGGTCAGTGGGGACACCTCCTGTTATATGGTGTCACTTCCTGTACTTCAGTGGGATTGCCCTCATCTTCTCACATACTGATGACAACCTTCCTGACCTTCTCCTCCCCCCATCCTCAGGCCTGCCTGCAGTAGGAGCTCAGCAAGGAACAGGAGGAGCTACAGAAGGAGACCAGCGGTGAGTGTGGGGAGTCTTATCCATCTTCTCTGTGGGCACTCAGGTCCAACTATGGAGACCAGCCCATTGCTCTTTGACATCAGTC
Organism: Fistularia commersonii; assembly: GCF_037954325.1. Lineage (NCBI taxonomy): Eukaryota > Metazoa > Chordata > Actinopteri > Syngnathiformes > Fistulariidae > Fistularia > Fistularia commersonii. The sequence continues at coordinate 11,117,026 of NC_141286.1, forward strand.
TAGTTGTGGAAGTGAATTCATCCATCTATCCATCCATGTAACAGAGAGTGAGATCCAGGATAGAAGTACGGAAGAATGTGATGCAGTACCTGTGCTACGGCAGTGGTCCCCAACCCCCGGGTCGCGGACCGGTATCAGTCCATGGATCACAGGGTACCGGGCCGCCCAAGAAATCATCAATTATTTCCGTGAGATTAATTACCTGAGCCTGAACAGTCTTTATTTTGAAAAATCTTTTATTTTGAAAAATGGCTGATATCTCTCAATTACATCTCGGTCACTTGAGCACCAAAAATGTAACCTTCAAGCTAGCAAAATGAGTAAAAACCAGACGTCAGACGGAAAGTTTCTTTTCGAAGTGGAAAAGGTTGAGTGAAGAGACAGAAGACGAGCCTGCAACTTCCAAGAAGAAGAAAGATTTTAACAGACAACACAAGGAGTTCCACTTGAAATGTGTATTTATCGTAACAGGTGATACCCACAGACCAAGCCGCTCTGCATAGTATGCGGCAATGAGGCAATGAAGCCTTCATTACCACTCATGTTATGTTGTTGGCGCAATGTTACGAGGAAGCTGCTAATAAAGCTGCATACGAGTACACAGTGGATTCACGTTTATTATTATAGTAGCAATATAAACAATCTACGTGTACACCCCTGGCCCCCAGGTCCACGGTGAAATTGTCAAGCTTTGACTGGTCCACATTGATAAAAAGGTTGGGACCACTGTGCTACTGTACTACTATATGGAGTACACAGATTACACAGTATGGAGTACATGGGATGCTCTCAGATGCTCCCAGCAAGGAGATAGTTCTTCAGCAGCATGAGTGTGTGTGTGTGTGGGGGGGGGATCTGAAAATCAGCACAAGTAATGAATCATTAGGTTGTTTCCTGCGGCAACCCGATGAAGTAGTAATGAATGGACACTGGCAGGGGCGTGTGTGTGTATTAGTGTGTGTTACCCTGGGCTGAGATAAAATAATCCTTGTTGGCTGTTTGTTTGAATAGATTTGTTCCTCAGTGCTTCTCTAACAGTCGTGCATGCTTCTGAGCACATGTACACAGTTTTCCCGCCAACATGCTCATTAATTAGCACAGGTTCCACCTCAGAACCTCCCTGCATACTCCATTCCTTCCCTCTTCCATGTTCCTTCAGATTATTCACCTCTGCCTCCAACATATTCATTGATGTGTGTGTGCATGTGTGTGTGTGTGATGGATGTATTTATCGATGACTTTTGGCACTGCACAGAGAGCGGAGATCAGGCGGGGGAAGATGGAGCGGGGAGGGGCAAAAGGCAGGACAATTTATTTATTTCCTTCGAGGAAAGAAGGGTGCAAAATGAGATACTCATGGACTCACGTTCATTAGCCTTCATTCATACATTCACACACACACACACAAAACACACACACATATATACACACACACATATATATATATGTATATATATATATATATATATATATACACACATTAAAAAATTCTTCTCCTTTCAGCTTTTCCCTTCAGGGGTCACCACAGCGAATCAACCTTCTCCATCTAACTCTACTCTCTGTAACCTCCCCTCTCACAACTTCGTTCATATCCTCTTGCACTATGTCCATAAATCTTTTCCTTGGTCTTCCTCGAGACCTCCTGCCTGGCAGCTAACATACTTTTCTGCCATTCCAGATTTCCTCAAACAATACCAGAGCTCCTCTTTTGGCACCCTGGTATATGCTTTTTCAAGGTCTACAAAAACACAATGCAGCTCCCTCTGGCCTTCTCTGTACTTCTCTGTTAGCATTCTCAAAGCAAATACTGCATCTGTAGTACTCTTTCTAGGCATGAAGCCATACTGCTGTTCACAAATGCTGACTTTTGCTCTCAGTCTTGTTTCCACTACTCTTTCCCATAACTCAATTGTATGGCTCATTAACTTTATCCCACTATAGTTGCTGCAATTCTGCACATTCCCCTAATTCTTAAAAGGCACCACCACACTTCGTCTCCATTCTTCAGGCATTTTCTCACTCTCTAAGATCCTGTTGAATAAACTAGTCAGAAACTCTACCCTTGCCTCTCTTAGACTCTTCCACACCTCCACGGGTATATCATCAGGACCAACTGCCTTTCCACTCTTCATCCTCATCAATGCCTTCCTCACTTCACTGTTACTAATCTCTGCTACTTTGTTGTCTACAATACTCACCTCATCTACCCTTGCCTCTCTTTCATTCTCCACATTCATTAGCTCCTCAAAGTATTCTTTCCATCTTCCTATTACTCTTCTAGCATCTATCAATACATGTCACTCTATCCTTAATCACCGGGGCCTATTGTACATCCTTTCCATCTCTAACTCTCTGTTTCGCCAACCTATATAGATCATTCTCTCCCTCCTTACTGTCCAACCAAGCATACAAGTCATTGTACGCCCTTTGTTTTGCCTTTGCTACCTCTATCTTTACCTTATGTTGTATCTACCTGTACTCCCGTCTGTTCTCTTCAGTCCTCTCAGTGTCCCACTTCTTTGCTCACCGCTCTCTCTGTATATACTGCTGCACTTCCTCAGTCCACCACCAAGTCTCCGTATCTACTTTCCTTCCAGATGACAAACCAAGTACTCTTACTTTTCTCCCCCTGATAGCACTGGCTGTAGTTGTCCAATCATCTGGAAGCTCTCCGTGACCACCCAGAGCCTTTCTCATCTCCTCCCTGAAAACCAAACAACACTCCTCCCTTTTCAGGTTCCACCACCTTGTCCTCTGCTCTGCCTTTTTCCTCTTGATCTTCCTTGTTGCCAGAGTCATCCTACAAACCACCATCCTATACTGTATGGCTACACTCTCACGTACAACTACTTTGCAGTCAGTGATCTCTTTCAGCTTACATCATCTATACAAGATGTACTCTACCTGGGTGCTCCTACTTCCGCTCTTAGAAGTTACCCTATGTTCCTTTCTTTTCTGGGAAAAAGTGTTCACTACAGCCATTTCCATCCTAATTGCAAAATCTACCACCATCGGTCCCTCTGCATTCCTATCCTGTATACCAAATCTACCAATCACTTCATCCCCTCTAATGCCTGTACCAACATGCCCATTGAAGTCTTCACCAATTACCACTCTCATCTGTATCACTATTCTGCATCACTTCATCTAGCTCATTCCAGAACTTCTTCTTCACCTCCAACTCACATCCCACCTGTGGGGCATAGCGACCAATAACGTTTAGCATCACACCTTCAGTTTCTATTTTCGGACTCATTAGTCTATCTGACATTCTGATACTGGCCCATGCCCCTCTCCCCCCCCCCTGCCCCCAGGCTGGCTCAGGGAGGCATCGGCCAGTGCCGCCCTGAGGCTATGTATATATATATATATATATATATATATATATATATATATATATATATACACACACAGACAGACAGACACACACACACACACATATACTCAGAGTATATATGCACACACACACAAGTATATATGCACACACACAGTATGGCTGGCATATTCCAGGGGGTGTTGATTCTGAAGACATCCACACCTGGAGAACAATGTTCCACCTGAAGGAGCCCATCTACAGGTCCTCCTTCATCTTCCTCCAACAGTCATAAACTGTGTGCAGGTTCTCCTGCAGGTGTGAATTAGAGGGTGGAAGGTTCGATGAGTGACAGCTGACTTGTCCAGGTTAATCCCCGTGCCTTCCCTTAAGTCAAATGGGATTGGCTCTGCCCCCCACTGTGACCCTGAGTGCAGAACCTGATGGATGTCCTCCTAGGGTCTGGATCTTCTTCATCCGCTGGGCTGGTGGAGATGGAGGAACATGCAGGAACATCCACAGGGAGCTCAGCAGCCAGTGAAAAGACAAGAGGTTAAAAGGAGACATGACTTTACAAGCAGGAGGACACGGCCCCGCCCCCATGTCTCCAAGGCCACCAGCACTCAGTCACACCCACAACATGACCCTGCATTGACGCAGCACTTGCATGCTCTATGTATGTGTGTGTGTGTGTGTGTGTGTGTGTGTGTGTGTGTGTCAGCTGGGACCATTCAGAGCAGACAAACAGCACTTCAACAACAACAAGGTGCCACTGCTCACACACACACACACACACACACACATTATGTTTTTTTGAGAGAAAACATGAGGAACCTGGTGTCCAAGTGATACCTTGCCCTGCTTGAAGGTACCAGGATGGATACTTCATGGATTCATCTGGACCTCAGCCCGTCATCATGGATCGTCATGGGTCGTCATCTACCCATCAAGTCATCAAGGGTTGTTCAGCCTGGACCTCGGTCCAAAAGCGAGACGTTCTGATGTTCAGTGGACGGAGGAGTAGCGCTAGGCCCCGCCCCTGGCTGTGAGTCCAGGGTTAGGCCCCGCCCCCAAGGAGGAACTGAACGGTTAATGAAGAGTTAAGGGAGGATGAGACTGAGCTGGAAAGAGGAGACAGAGGATGCACCGTGTGTGTGTGTGTGTGTGTGTGTGTGTGTGTGTGTGTGTGTGTGTGTGTGTGTGTGTGTGTGTATGTGTGTGTGTGTCCTGCTGGTCACGCAGATGCCATCGTTTCTGGTCCAGTCACTGATGACATCACATCCTGATCAAAACTGCCCCCGTATGTGCGCGGGCACACACACAGTCACGATGACACTGAACAGAACATTTTTTGCAAGCTGCTCGACTTGGATATAATTGGACTGGAAGGGGGTGGGGCCATGGTAGCATCACTAAAATCGCAACATGGCAAGAACAAGGTTCACTTCCATCTGTTCACTCCACCCTCTCCTCCTCCACCTTCTCCACCTTCTCCTCCAGAATTTTGGAGATATGTTAATATTTCCAATTGAATTAGAATATAAATTGTAGGTTAGTGCTCTTAGAATTTAATTTATCATTGTCAGCAGTTTCCTAAAGAGGTGCATTGGGGAGAAAGTATGGGGTGTAATTGGTTCTGCCGGCCCTTGTTTTGTGAGCACTCGTTTTGCTGACATGAGATTGAGCGAGCAGTCAGCATCTGTTGGTCGCATGCGACTATTGAACCTGACTGACCTGTAAGTGAGAACGGAATAAAGACACTCCTGTCCTGCTGTCAAGGCGCCCTTTACATTTGAGGATTATTTAGTTCTTTATTTTGTAACCCACAACACCCACGGTGTTAAAAAGATGGGGTTACAGTAGCCTTCCAGCTTCTGCTCGAGGTGGACGGCTGCCCAGCCTGGGACCTCCTCAGGTCTGTTGGCTGGAGGAGCCACCACAACAGGGAGGGGGACAGACCTCCTGTGTGTGTGTGTGTGTGTGTGTGTGTGTGTGTGTGTGTGTGTGTGTGTGCGTGTGTGTGTGTGTGTGTGTGCACTCTATAAGCAGCGATGTGTGTGGAGTGAATGAACCGGATCAATCATCCCACCAAATCTCTCCCCTGGTCTCAATGGCTACACACTACACACTATACCCCATTCAGCAATTGTGGATGTGTGTATGTGAACACGCCGCCGCTTCGTCCAATGGGCCTCTTCTCCGTCCCCCCCTCAGAGAATCTTGGAGAAGGGGAGTTGCTGATGGGGAGTGATGAAGGTCTTTTTCTTCTCCTCTTCATCTCCCTTTGCAGGTGAGCAGCTCGGACGCTGAGTTCCACCCACCTCTCCCTCCCTCAGCCCCGCCCTCCTCTGCCTCCTCTCCTTCGGGAGCCGAGCACCGCCATGCCGTCCGTGGCCTCCCCCCTTCTCTTCGCGGCCCTGCTCTTACTGCTGTGCCTTCCCCCGGCCTGGCTGGAGTCTCAGCGCACCGGGGCCAGTGAGTTTCCTGGCTCGCCGCGCCCCTCCATCTTCTCTGCCTCCTCCTTCTCGCCAACGCCCTCTAGGGCCCTCAACAACAGCCGGATGTCCCGCCGGGCAGAGAAGTGCCAGGAGGAGACGGTGTGCAGACCCGGCATTTTGCTGCCTGTCTGGGAGCCACAGCGGCCTGGCCTAGGGGCGCAGGTGGCTCGCGCCGTGGTCTACTTCCTGTCCCTTATGTACATGTTCCTGGGCGTGTCCATCATCGCTGACCGCTTCATGGCATCCATTGAGGTCATCACATCCCAGGTGAGGGGGGGGGTTTCCTCCGTACCCCACTATCCATCCCTATGTTACTAAATGTGTGTGTGTGTATGTGGGGGGCTCACAGGAGAAGGAGGTGACCATCACTATGCCCAACGGTGAGACATCCGTGGCCACGGTCCGGATCTGGAACGAGACCGTGTCCAATCTGACCCTCATGGCTCTGGGCTCCAGCGCACCAGAGATCCTGCTGTCTGTCATTGAGGTAGCACACACACACACACACACACACACACACACACACACACACACACACACACACACACTAATGCCCAGGCTCCCCCTGGTGGAGGAAGATGGAACAGCTTTGATGGGTACAGCACCCATCAAAGCTGTTCCTGATCCTGCAGCTCCAGCGTACAGGAGAAGCAGTGTAAATAATAGATGAATGAGTATGTGAGTGGGGGGGAGACATGTAACACTCCTCTCCTGTCCTTTTCTCCAGGTGTGCGGTCACGAGTTCAAGGCTGGCGAGCTGGGCCCAGGAACCATCGTTGGCAGTGCCGCCTTTAACATGTTCGTGATCATTGGAATCTGCGTGTGGACCATCCCCAACGGAGAGACACGCAAGATCAAGCACCTGAGGGTGTTCTTCATCACCGCTTTCTGGAGCATCTTTGCCTACATTTGGCTCTACCTCATCCTCTCCATCATGTCCCCCGGCGTGGTGGAGGTGAGTCCTGAGCAGTGTCCCCTGTGGACAGATTTGGTTACTACAGGCTAGCAGTTCATCTAAGTCTCTGGAAGCCCAACCAGCTGTTGATGAAACGCTCACAGGGTGTGTGTTTTTGTGTGTGTGTGTGTGTGTCAGGTGTGGGAAGCTCTGGTGACCCTGCTCTACTTCCCCGTGTGTGTGATACTGGCGTGGGTGGCCGATCGCCGCCTGCTTTTCTACAAATACATGGGCAAGCGTTATCGCGCCGACAAGCGCCACGGCATCGTTGTGGAGACAGAGGGAGACCTGACACCTGTCAAGGGCGCCGTGGAGATGATTGCTGATGGCAAGGTCCCGCCGCGGGGCGGCGTCGTTTACCCCGCTGACAGCTGCGGGGGCAACATTCAGGACGGCGCAGCCAACAATGTGGGTGCGGTGGGTGGGACCACGCCCCTCGGGGGGGCGGGGCATCTGCCCACCTCCAACAGCACCATGGTCAATGTGGAGAGCAGCAAGGAGCTGGATGAGAGCCGCAAAGAGGTGAGGAGGCCAGGACATGGGTCTGGAGCAGCAGAAAGTTAGAAAACATCTGCATTCCACTAATGTCCCGCTTTAGGAGATTAGAGTCCGAAAATGAGGTCCAGATTATACAGGGGACCAGAGCAAAGTGAGGATCAGATTGTTGTGAAGATAACAGTGCGGGGTTAGATTACTTCATATTATAATTACATTACATTGATTAGATTACATGAGATTAGATTGGATTGGATTAGACTACACTGCTTTTAATTAGATTAGATTAAATGAGGTTAGAGCAGATTAGATTAGATTAGATTGGATTAGATTAGACTGGATTAGATTGGATTGCATTGTATTATATTGCATTAATCACATTACATTCAATTAGATTAGATTAGATCGCATTATATTTGATTAAGTTACACCTCATTTCATTACATTATGTCATATTAGACCAGATTAGACGACATCGGAGAAGATTAGATTAGACCAGATTAGATTAAATTAGTCCGCAATCTCAGGAATTAGACAGGGCCGAGGCTGGAAGGCTCCACGTCCTCCTGTGAATCATTTGAGGAGGCAGAGGAGCCTCTCAGCATTAATGAGGGGACAGGCTGACCTGAAGGAGAGGAATTGATTGACAGACGCCAGGTGGGCCAAGGAGAGTGGAGGACCAACAGCAGGAGAGGAAGAAGAAGCTAAACAACAGAACAACGGTGACAAAGATGAATGAAAGACGATTGGTGTTCCATTTAAACCAGTGACAGGAGGAAGAGGACGACACTTAGAGTCCTCCAGGATTAGACCAAAGCTTTCCAGAAATGTCTCCTTGACCTCGTTTTCACTTGCAGAACCTTCCAGGTTCTGACCTGCTTGTGGACCGCATTCTCTGTGGGTTTTCTCTGGGTTTGCTTCAGGTTCTCCATCCACAGGTGTGAATGAGAGGGTGTATGATTTACAGGGGGACAAAAATTGCCAAAATAGCCAATTGCCGTTCCCAGCCCTGAGAATGAATGAATGAATGAATGAATGAATGAATGAATGAATGAATGAATGAATGAATGAAACACTGCAATTGCTCAGAACTTGACTCTGGTTTAAAGATCTTCTGATCAGGGAAGATCTGATCCACATCTGCATGGCTACTTCTAGAAATGACCCCCCATCAGTAGTACAGTACTACTACAATGATAATATGGCACAACTATACGGTACGATGCAGTATAATAATATGATACAATTCAGTCCTATTCATTATACCACCATTATACTACATAAAAAACAGAACACTACAGCACAGTGTAGTATTTTAAGCCAGTACACGTAATACAATACAGTAGAATAATACAGCACAATAAAGTACTTTGCCCCAGGGAGACAAATCAAGTTTTCTGATCTGATATAATTGTACAATACAGTACACTATAACAGTGCAATGCAGTACAACAATACAGTACAATGCAGTATAATAATGCAGGTTAATTCAGTGAAATACAGTGTACCTCACAACATGGTGGCAGCAACATTGTGAGGTAGCAGTAAGATATAGTGCTGTAATACAGGACAATACAGGTCAGTGCAGTTAAATGATCCAGAACAATAACACAGCACATACAGTGCAATATAATACAATACAATGCCCCCATATCCCCTTTTCTTTCCCACAAGATGGCCTTGGCAGTGGACGTGGGCTGGTGGGGAATGGAAGCCTTCAGGTTAACTGTCTGAATGATGCAGTGGTTGACCTTCATCTCCCCTCCAAGGTCATCCGCATCCTGAAGGAGCTGAAGCAGAAGTACCCGGACAAGGAGCTGGACCAGCTGGTGGAGCTGGCCAACTACTACGCCCTGCTGCACCAGCAGAAGAGCAGGGCCTTCTATCGCATCCAGGTCCCCCGCCACACACACACACGTATTGATAACCCAAGCTTACAAGGGCCCAAGAAGTGGTTTAAGTACTTCATGTGTCTTTGATCCAGCATTTTCAAGCTCTCAATGGTGAAAGTCTTCTCCTCCTCTTCTTCCTCCTCCAGGCCACTCGCATGATGATCGGTGCAGGGAATGTCCTGAAGAAGCACGCGGCGGACCATGCCCGGCGGGTGGCAGTGTGTGATGAGGAGGTGCCAGAGGAGGACGACCTGGGTGTGTGCAGCAGGATCTCGTTTCAGAGTGCCCACAGCCAGTGCATGGAAAACTGCGGTGTTCTGACACTGCCTGTCGTCTGCCAAGGTAGTACCGTCGAGAGTGCTTGCCGTAGCCTTTCATGGCTGTAAATGTCAATCCATGAAGAGCCTCTGTCCTCCTCCCCCTCGTCCCAGGTGGCCTTGGGGAGAACACCTTCTACGTGGACTACAGGACTGAGGATGGCTCAGCCAACGCCGGCTCCGACTACAAGTACGGTGAGGGGACGCTGGTCTTCAAGCCTGGGGACACCATTAAGGAGATCAAGGTGAGGGAAGGGGAGGAGCCAGATGACTCCCTGTCAGGAGTCAGCCATGAAGGGGGTTTGGGGCAGCATTACTGCTCATATGGTACTACTCATGTAATACTACTAAGCTGGTGCTTTTCATGCAGTACTTCTCATGTAGTACCACACATACAGTACCAGAATACATGGTACTAAATGTATAGTGCCACACATACACAACGCATACAGTACTACTCATACAGTACCAATCATGCAGTACTACTCATTTGGTACAATTCGTGCAGTACCACTCCTGTAGTACCACATACATGGTACCTCATGTGAAGTACAACTTACACAGTACTATATGTGCAGTACTCATACAGTACTACTCATGCAGTACTTCTGCTGCAGGTGCTTAAGAATAGATGAAAGAACGGGTGAAACATCTGCTTGGGTAGTTTTATCTTGTCAGAGAGTGAGTGTATTTTTGTGTGTTTGTGTTAATCCAGCTGTATCATACACACACACAAACATACGCACACACGCATCATGTGCTGCCTTTCCTCATGACTTCACACTCCAGACCCTGCATCCAGACCTTGGAGTCTCGGTGGTATCCTGCCCTTGAGAAGCAGGAATTAGACAGGCTTGGAGGTTCTCCATGCAGAGAACATCTCACATTCGTAGTAAATCTGCTCATCAGACACGCCTGGCATGCACGAGAACCTCCTGGTGGGCCTGGAGGGACCTCCAGGCTGCGCTGAGTCATCTGGATCAGAAGACTAGCAGGAAGAATTTGTTTTTCAAATTCACAACAAAAGAGGAACAGGAACCTTCTCTTCCTGGGGCCCAGGGCCAAGCCTGTGCAGACACACCCGAGGCAACTAGTCACTAACCAGATGCTAATTAGCCTGCTGCTGATCTGTGTTTATAACATGTCTACTACCACCCTGGCGTGCTCAGCCTGGACCTTCAGGATGTAACTGTGAAGGTGACTGGAAACATTAGGTTTCCTCTTGCATTTGTTCTCTTCCTATGGAAATGATGGCGGGCTTGTCCATCCTTGATCTTGTTGCCATGATGACCCCCTCTCTTCTATCTGCAGGTGGGGATAATTGATGACGACATCTTTGAGGAGGATGAGCACTTCTTCGTCCGCCTGCTCAACTTGCGTGTGGGTGATGCTGAGGGGATGTTCGAGAGTGACGAAGCGGGTGCAGCCCCCAAGGCTCGCCTGGTTGAGCCCTTGGTTGCCACGGTGACCATCCTGGACGATGACCATGCCGGCATCTTCACCTTCAGCGAGCACATGGTGCGTGTGAGTGAGAGCGTGGGTACCATGGAGGTGACGGTGGTGAGGAACTCTGGCGCCCGTGGCACCGTGGTCCTGCCCTACCACACCGAGTCCGGCAGCGCCCACGCCGGCGAGGACTATGAGGAGGCACAGGGGGAGCTGGAGTTCACCAACGACCAGACCACGTGAGTCTAGCGGCTTCCCAGGGACAACACAAACTGCTGCCTCACAATATGGCCACTCACAGCAGGGCGGCCATCAAGGCCTGTGAGACAGACTTTGCAGGTTAGACCTCTAGCTGACCGACTGGGGGAGGAGGCCCAACCTCGAGGCTCATCCCTTATACAGGAGTACTCAAGTTGTACGACTCATGCAGTACGATTCAAGCAGTACTACTCTGGCTCCTCCCACAATTTAATGCCTGCATTTCACCGTTTCGACACATTTATCGTGATATTTCAGCACTGGCCTGAGTCAGCGGGCAGCTCTGGGTCTTCAAAAAGAACAAGAAGCAGAAGGTAGATAAGGCTGGTGCACCGCCCTTTTCTTATGTGAATTTACATTAAATCTAAATCTAAATGTAAGAGTGAGTCAAACACTCAGAATGGAGTCCTGGATGTTTGAACTGATAGATGGAGTCGTGCTCCTTTTGCCTCATCCATCCTGTTCCCACCTGTCTAGACGTGCCGCTCATCCAGCGATGAAGCTCTGACAGGCCTCCACACTGGAGTGTGACGGAGGGAAGATGAGTGCCTGTTTCACAGAAACAGCTGACGGAGCTTCGGGGGTGGAGGGGAGGGGTTGACGTCCATTACTGGGCGAGGGGGCGGGTATCAGGGGAGATGGCGGTCCCGACCCCAGACGGTATTCTTCACGGTGATGGCATGATTCTGACTGGGCGCTGCCTGAACTTGTCAAATTAGCATTTAAAGAGAGTCAAGTGGAAAGTGAAAGTGGCTATGACAACCTGGGGGGAGATGGGGGCATCGCCAGGGTGGAGCTGTTCTTAAGGACCTAAGGCCCCATCAGACAGCAGCAGAATCTGGAGTGTGTCAATGGTTGGAACCAGTGACATGCGGTGAGGTTTATGGCTGGTTAGGCACTGACGTCATCACAGTCAGATTTACAAATATATGAACCCTACAGTGTAGCTTATTCACCATTTTATTGGCAGCAGTTGACGTGTTTTGTTTAAAATATCATATTAGCATTCTTTACATATACAAACTATAGCATAGAAAAAAAGCACATGTAAAAAAAAACTTTATTATCTTACATTTACTTATAAATGGAGTCCATGCACCGCTCCTTCTGAAGAGAAGCATTGATAACTTGCTTGTAGAAGTCTTCCGTATCTTCCTTCACTTTTAAAAGTCTCTCTGTCTCAATGGAAATCACTGCCAGTGAAGACAGTCGTCCTTGGTCGGTCCTGTTCCGACAGTATGTTTTGAGTCTTTTCGGTGCTGAGAATGACCGCTCCACTGATGCTGTCCTGGCCGGAACGGTGACCACCGGCCGGAGCAACTTTGTCGCCTCGGGACCAGTTTGAATGAGATCTTTCTTGGCCAAAACGTTGAGAAGCTGCCCAGGAGAATTACATTCATCCCTCACCGTTCGTGAGCTATACAGCCCGATAAGATCTGCAAAAAAAAGCTGGATGGTTGCACTTGACTTCCTAACTGTTTACTGTAGCTTGCTATTGTTAATTCTATTATTCTGTAGCTGAGTTGTAAGAAGGATCCTTGGGATCAGCGGTGCCCCCTACCATGAGGCACCGTCACTTCGTGCCTTACTTAATGTCTCTTCGCATTCGTTTTATGATTACGATAAACACGTTACAGTTGTTGACGAAAAACATCACACATCAGCTAAACTATGGAAATTTAGTTCAAATATTAAAAGGGGTTTTTTTTGATTGTGACATCCACAGAGAGCAATATCGTCTCAGTGCATAGCATGGCAGCACAGTTAGCAGAATTATTGCGCAATCCATTATGGGCTCAGCTGGTTGCTGCATCACCGCACGCCTCTTCTTCATATTTGAACAGTAAACCTGAATTTTTTTCTAGGCAATTTTGAAAAAAATAACTAAAAATGGTAAAGTTAAGTGGAAAATAACTTTATAGTACAAATCACTGAATAAATATAACCATTTCATTTATTTTTTCATTTTGTTTTTTTTTCTTTCCATGACGACAGGTGAGGCCCGGCCTCTACTGACTGCACGTCACTGGTTGGAACACTGCTAGCATGCAATACCTCACCATCTGTGCTAACTGGCTTTGTTAGTATATCCACACATACCTGCTGAGAACTGCACTGCAGTGCTGCACTGATGGTTACTTCCTCCTCATTCATAGTTCTTCTCCTTCAAACCTTCTTCAGTCCATCTCCTCCTTGTGAGGAGAACAGGGATGGATCTTCAGGAGTCATCTTCTCCTGGAACATCAGCTGGTCCAGAATGCTCTGCAGACATTAAAGTGTGACACCTCTGTGTCTGTGTTTGCAGTCAGACCTTCCAGGTGAGGATCATTGATGATGAAGAGTACGAGAAACACGAGAACTTCTTCATCGTCCTGGAGGAGCCTCGCTGGCTAAAGAGGGGCATCTCAGGTACTCGTTGGGTTCATGTGCAGAACCTCCTCCTGAACCACCCAGATGTTCAACCACATTTCCTGTGGGCTCCATGTGGGGTCGCTGTGTGTATGGAAGTGCCAAATATCTCCTTCTCGTGTCTGAGATTTCTCCATGTTCTCTCATATTGGTTCTCACCATGTTCTCCATTTCCAGTACCAAACACTTATGGTTCGTGCAGACGCAAAAGTGTGCACAGGTGTGAATGAGAGGGTGAATGGTTGGGTGATTGACACCTGACTCACCAGGTTAAGCCCTGCCCCTAACAAATACTAAACCCTGTGAGTGAAGAGAATCGATGGGTGGGTGGGTGAATAATTAGATGGATGGATGAGATAAGCTTCTGGTGAGTGTACCGACTGATAGGCTGTTGAACTCTGTGAATGAATGTGTTTCCATGATGATCCTGTCATGTTATTCTCCCCACTGACACTCCTCTTCCTCTCTTCTGCTCGTTTTCCTCAGCTCTGCTGCTAAACCAAGGTAAGAACATCTGGATGCCTGTCCTCTTCCTCCCCACAGCCCACCCTTATGTTTATCTTAAGCACTCAAGTTTATTCAGGCACTGCTTTGCTGCAGAGTCCCTGATGGCATAATTTAAACAATGAATGGGAGAAGTAAAGACAGGGACACAGTCAAACAGAACATGTATGTGCATGCGTGTATGCATGTGTGTGTGTGTGTCTCCAAACCTCACGCCATCGCAAGCAGTAACATCTGCCCCTAATACCTACAGACATGGCCACCTCTGGAGGCCAAAGGCAAGGATGTAGAGCTCATGCTGCTCTGTTGTCTTGGCAATGTCCTCCCAGTGGTTTGCCGTCCCACCTCCTGGAGGTGAAACCTTCTTAGATCCATGTCTGACGTCTCTTCATCCTCCCCAGAGGGGATGGAGGGCCAGATGAGCGCCGAGGAGGAGGAGGCCCGCAGAATAGCAGAGATGGGGAAGCCCATCCTTGGGGAGCACAGCCGGTTAGAGGTGGTCATCGAGGAGTCCTACGAGTTCAAGGTGCGGCACCTTCTCCTGGGGGGTGGGGGGACAAATTAAAGAAGGGGTGAGCTTCAGGGGAGAAGGGAGGGGAGGCGATGGGATGGTTGTCTCAAGTCATCCTGTGGTGGGTTCAAGGTCTGAGGAGAACTGCTGAAGATCAGGAGGGCTGCACGTCAAGTTCTCCAGCCCAAGCTCTCCATGCCTGTTCTCTCCATGTTCTTCTCTCTGGGCTCTCCACTCTCTGGGTTCTCTCTCTCTCTCTGGGTTCTCTCCATCAGATTGCTCTGTCTGGGTTACCCTTGAATGTTCTCTCCATGCTCTCCTACCTGAGTCCTCTGTAGGTTCTCTTCATGTTCTCCTGTCTGGGTTCTCTTCGTGTTCTTCTGCCTGGGTTGTCTCTGTGGGTTCTCTGCAGGTTCTTCTGCCTGGTTTGTTTCCATGTTCTTCAATTGAAGACTTTAGCCATAGGCATGAATGAGAGGGTGAATGATCGGATATTTCCCAGCCGACCTGTCCAGGTTGAGCCCCTTGTCCCAGTGGCTGCTTTGATTGGCTGTAAATCGGTGATGAATGGATGAACTGTCATGCTGCGGGCCTCTGAAGTGTCCTCTGCTGCCCGGGGGTCAGTGAACGCCATGCGCTGAAACTTGTGATCCTGCTGGCCTTTTTAGAGCACCGTGGACAAGCTCATCAAGAAGACCAACCTGGCGCTGGTCATCGGTACACATTCATGGAGGGAGCAGTTCGTGGACGCGGTCACTGTCAGTGCAGGTGAGATGTGTGTGTGTGTGTGTGTGTGTGTGTGTGTGTGTGATCCCTCCTCTATGTAGATCAATACTAATGCTAAAGGTTGTTCGGAATAGGTTCAAGGTTCTGTTCCACCAGGTCCCTACTGGGTGGAACTCTCGTGTTCTCCTGTGTGTCTGTGAGGTTGATGAGTGAATGGACGAGGCCTCCTGGACCAGAGGACCTCCTCACAACCACCTGGTTTCGGTGTGTAGAAAAAGACTTCTCTGCTGACCAAGTTGAGTCAGGAGACAGATTTGATTTGGGTCAGATCTGGACCACATCTGGATCAAGTCTGATTCAGACCTCAATCAGATTGGGATCAGTTCTGGATCAGGTTTGGATCTGACCCAGATCTAATCTGGATCAAGTCCGTACCAGGTACAGGGACAGTAGATGAATGCAGATGGTGTCCCCTTCCAATCAGAGGAACATGGTGGATGGATAGATCCTCGAGGTTGTAAGATCCTGACATTCCTCCTCTAGGACTTTGTCGAGCCTCTGAGAGCTCCTCTTCCTCCCCTCAGGCGACGGTGATGATGAGGAGGGACGCGAAGAGCACCTTCCCTCCTGCTACGACTATGTCATGCACTTCCTGACAGTCTTCTGGAAGGTGCTGTTCGCCTGCGTGCCTCCTACCGAGTACTGGAACGGCTGGGCCTGCTTCTTCGTCTCCATCAGTGCCATTGGCCTCCTCACCGCCGTCATCGGGGACCTGGCCTCGCACTTCGGTTGTACCGTTGGGCTGAGGGACACCGTTACCGCAGTGGTCTTTGTGGCCCTGGGAACCTCCATTCCAGGTGAGCGCGAGATCCCAGCGAACTTCTGACCTCTGATCTGTGTTCAGAGCTCTGCTCCGGTGGTCCAACAGGTTCCCCCCCTTGCCCGCACAGGTTCTCCACAGGTTCTCTGTCTTCCTCACGCAACCCAACAGCAGCATGTCCGTTGGAGCTGCAGTTGTCCGCAGGTGTAAATAAGAGGGTGAACTGTGGGGTGATTAACAGCTGAGGTCGAGGTTAAACCCCGGTGCACTCCAAACAAGACCTGCTCTAAAGGAGACCAGGCACCCTGCATGGAGATACAGTATCTATGCATGGATGACTCCATGGGGGCTATGAATGAATGAATGAAGGTTATGAATGGACAAATGAATGGCAGAAGGAAAATTATATATTACATTATATTACATTAGTCATTTGGCATACGCTTTTATCCAAAGCAACTTACAAAAAGTGCAATTCAATCACCTAAGATCTGAAGAACCAGTAGTCAGAAGTCAGCAGTGACCACTCAACCATATAGCCATCTCAGAACCATATTCATACATTCATTCATTTCATTGTTAATGTTTTTTCTTTTTTTTTCCAGGGGGGTTGGGAGCTAAGTGCAATTATGCAATTAGTAGGGTAGTGCTTGGCGAAGAGGTCTTGTGTGAGGGTCTTAAATTTGATGTGGGCGGCCACCGGGAGCCAATGTAGGGACATAAGAAGGGGAGTTGAGTGGGAGAATTTGGGACAGTTGAACACCAGGTGGGCTGCCGCATTCTGAATAAACTCCAGAGGCCTGATGTTCACCACTGGGGGACCGGCAAGGAAGGAGTTGCAATAGCCCAAACGAGAGATGACTAGAGCCTGGATGAGTAAATTAATGAATAATGAATTAAATGAATGAATGAATCAATGAATGAAAGTTAAGAAGTAATGAATGAATGAAGAAAAGAGGGAATGTTATAAGAGAATTTATGAAGGTTATGAATGGACAAATGACTGAAGGAAGGGAGATTATAAATGAATGAATGAATCAGTGAATGATTTAAAAAATGAAAGTTATGAAGAAATTAATGTATGAGGGAAGGTTATGAATGAATGTCATTAATGGATGAATGAAGGTAATGAATGATGGAGGGAGTGAATGAATGAAGGAAGGAGGGAATGTTATGAATGGATGAATGAAGGAAGGACGGTTATAAATGAATTATTGAATGTTATGTATGAATTAAGGTATTGGATGTAGGAAGGTGGAAATGTTATAAATGGATGAAGGAAGGTTATGATTTTATAAATGGATGAAGGTTTTGAATGCATGAACTTGACCCCACCTGCTCCAGCGGCCTGCTGCTGCTAGAGTCTGGACCTAGATAAGACCCTGGGAGAAACATCTAAAGGGAGTCAGGAGGTCTGCAGTTCCACCACGGTTGTGAATGGGCGATGATTGGGTATAAAAGTGTAATAGGGGACTGCATACTATATACTTGTACTTCCTTGGAGATCCTTCCTGAGGTTCCCCTCTTCCTGTCACTTCAGACACCTTCGCCAGCAAAGTGGCAGCCATCCAGGACCAGCATGCCGACGCCTCGGTGGGAAACGTCACCGGGAGCAACGCCGTCAATGTGTTCCTAGGGATCGGCGTGGCCTGGTCCGTGGCCGCCATCTACTGGAATATTAAGGGCAAGGTCTTCAAGGTAGACCCAGGCTCGCTGGCGTTCTCAGTCACGCTCTTCACCATCTTCGCCTTCATCTGCATGGCCGTGCTCCTCTTCCGCCGCCGGCCCTCAATCGGTGGCGAGCTGGGCGGGCCCAGGATGTCCCGCCTCCTCACCACCCTACTTTTCCTGGGCCTCTGGTTCCTCTATATCCTCTTCTCCAGCCTGGAGGCCTACTGCCACATCAATGGCTTCTAGAGGACAACCAGGAGGACGATTCACTTCCACCAGGAACTCAACAACACAAACAGTCACACATGCACACACACACACACACACACACACACACACACACACACACACACACACACACACACACACACACACACAGCTAAGGCCATAGCAGAGTTGAAGAAAGTATTTGACGAGAGACAGAGGAGGTGTTTCAGAGGAGGGTAGAGATGCTGAGGTGGAGGAGGTGTGGAAGAAATGTGGAGGAAGTGTTGAGAAGGTGCGGAGGAGGTGCAGAAGAGGTGTGGAGGAGGTGGTGCAGGAAGGAGCCTGCTGGCGTGGAGGTGAAATTCAAATGTGCTCCATCCAATCAGAAGAAAGCAGACCCCCCCCCACCCACTGGAGAATGAGAGCGAATGGGGGAGGCAGAAAAGAAAAAAAAGGAGTGGAATGTTTACAGTAACAATTAAATTACTCTTGTTTACTACTTCTAGTAGTACTTATACTACTACTACTACTACAATTACTACTACTATTACTACTACAGCTGCCCCCCGAGGAGGGCAGGGCTCCACTCCACTGTAAATACTCAATGTGACTGTAGATAGACAAGTGTGGTGTTTTCAGTGGGGCAATTACTTACCCCTCCCCCCATTCAGTGAGGAGAACCAAGCAGGTCAGTCTGAGTGAGAATCTGTGGAACCTGTAGAACCCACTGCCGTCAGCATTGGTTTCCATTGCAACCATCTCTCCACACACAGGCACTGCCTCAGATTCAACCCCAGACACAGCTGCTCCGGGTTCTCCGGGTCACCCCCCCCTCCCCCCCCTTTCTCCAGTCTTGGTTCCTCAGCTGGTGCCCCCTCTACCCGAGAAACATTCCCCCTCCAGAAACCGCAGCAGATGTTAGCCATCAGGAGAAAAGGAGCCTCTGGAGAAGAGCCTCAGACCTCCATAGATGCATGGACCTCCTCCTGGTTCTGTTACGTCTCAACCTCCAATGCCCCCCCCCCCCCCCCAACTCTTCACCCTTCATCACAAGCCAGCCACCATCTGCCAGCTCTCCTGCTGAAATTTTCTCGCTTGCGTTCCTCCTCCACCGTTCCATTGGCCCAAGGCTGGTTTAGATATTTACTTTTTGATGTACCAGACGATTGTTGATCTTATTTATCTCCTGATAAGCTGTGATGAAGGTTCTCCTGGAATGGTCCAGTTCACGGAGCATAGTTTCAATGTGCAATACAGAACTTTATTTTTCCTTCTGTTGGTCATCCCGTTCCTGGACGGCAATATTCTCGGGTGTAAGTAGCATGTTTACATGGAGGAAACGCTGGAACGTTACCTGAACCAGTGTCCACCTGGTGTTTCTTTCCGCCCCCAGAGTTGGGGCTGCAGCTGAGGTCTCCAGATTTCAAGTCACTCTTCACTTTTAGACAGTCTGAGGGACTTGAGGAACCATCTGAACATGAGCATTTCCGGACCAACATAATCAAACTAGTCAACCTCTAGGAGAAGCTAGATGGGGGTTGGGGGGTGGGTTGCAGAACCTTCTGCAGAACCTTGCAGGAGGTTCTAATTCTTGGTGACATGGTCCAGGCAATGTTCCACATGTCCATGATCTTCGATCTTCTGTACTAACTGTCTGCCGTTTGCTGTTCTGTAGCTAGATGTGCCCCCCCCCCTCCTTGTGTGCCCTCCCTCCCCCTTATGTTCCCCCAGCAGATGCATGTTGAACCTCATGTTTGTGTATTAGCAGCATGGTCTACTGTGACAGACACCTATAGGCGAATTTGACTGGGTCGACCCCCGTGCCCCTGCATCCCAAACAGGAAGGAGCTCACCTGTGGGACTTCCTGTCTTCTGTTGCCTTCAGGAGGCGAGGCACCAACAGCCTCCTCTGCCGTTTACAACCAGTGCCGCAATGGATCTCCTGTCCTCCCCCGTATGATATTTCTGTGTCTGTGTTGTTTCCCCTCTCATTGGCCCCCCAGGTCTTGCTTCGTGTCTCTGTGAAACCCCCGATGTGATGATGACATTTTCTCCCTGCCCTAATCTTTGTTAGGAAATAAGGACCGAGTGAATCCAGTATCATGTGATAGACATAGACATTTATCCAGCACTCAAAGAAATGATATTTAAAGTTTTTTTTATCAAATGTGGAGAAAAATAGAGAAAAAAGAAAACATTTTTGGGGAACACGGCATGAGGTTTAATGTGTTACCAGACGAGATGGAAGGTCGTTAAATCAAGTGACGTTGACCTTAATTAAATATAGTTTATTTATTTTCAAGGCTGAATGTGTCTGGGTCATTATTCAGCTCTGCAAGTGAAGGTGGGAAGAGGAGTTCCAGACCTGCTGTGCTCGGAGTCCTGACGCTGGTGTCTGAGGGGCAGTTGTTCGATCGATGGATACATCAATAGATTGATACATCAATAGATAGCTGTTGCGAGTGATGTGACCTGTATCCTGAATGAAGGCAACTCGAGGGTTTTAAATCCACTCATACTAATATATATTCTACTCTCATATTATTATTATTATTATTATTATTATTATTATTATCACAAGGATGCACACTATCAAATGAACGGTGTTGTAAAAATTTAGCCCTTGCGTCATCTAGTGTCATGTTGACGTATTGCACGTTGTAGTTCATCCAGTCAGACGATCTGTGAGTAATTGACAAATATAGCCAAAACTATTGAGTGAGTGTTTATAATTTAGATGTTTATTACGCTTTGCGTCTTTGCATGAAGGGGCAGGGGCGGTTGAAAAAGTTTTATTTGTAAATAAATTGTTTAAAACGTGTTGTTCCTCCATGGGGCTGCGTGTCTCAGTCAAAACACCTTGTTTTTTAGAGAGTTGCCGGAAGTTGACACACACCAGCCATCCTTTCGGCCCACTGCGCAGGTGCGGATGTCACGTGCTAGAGTCGCGGGCTTGCCTTGCGGTATCTCCGGTTCGGGCTACGCGAGAGAAATGTGCTAACCCCGTCGATGTTAGCCGAAGCGGCCATTTAGCGTATTCAGTGCGTAGCAGTGAGCGGCTCGGCTGTTGAATCCTAGCTCGGTTCTCGGTCAGAGACCGTTGGAGTTTGGTCTGTGCTCGGAGTGGAGCCCGAAGCCACCGGCACGCCGGAAGGAAAAGGTAACGGCGGCTTAACGCGTGCGGTCGCCATTGTTTATGAGCAGGTTGCTAACATGGCCTCCGTCTAATTCCTGGGTGAAACCCGCGGAACACAAACCGGCCTCTTTCTGGTTATTTTATACAAATCTGTTTTCGGGGATGTATCCAGTGACGATCAATGTAAAATACAGACATGTAATTTGTGGTTGCTAACGGCTAGTTAACCCCCACCTCCCTTCCCCCGGATCGCACGTTACCTGTGCGTTACATAAATTCATCCGTTCACTCGGCGGCTACAAGGCGGAGTAGCCGGTGTCCCCGACGCCTCGGACTGAGGGTCCACTGATCAGACCGTGTAGTAAAGGGGTTGATCAAGAGGCTATAATTCATCTAAACCACCGGTTGGTGTGTAAGCCTGGATGAGCCGTGGGGTGCCGGGCTGCAGGGGCCGGGGAGCCGGTTTTGGCGCTCACCGCCTGACGTGCAGGAAGTCCTCTTCTCTGTGCGACCTGAGGAGACTTTGCACCCGAACCGTCTGCACGGCCTACCGGCCCTCCGCCGATCACCCGCCGGCATCAGCCGTGGAGACGGAACATCGGACTAACCGGGCTAGTTAGGTTAAATCAAGCCTAGAAAACAATGCCCTCTATTAGGAGATCTGGGTTTTCCTCCTGTCTCCTCTTGCCTGTTGTCCCTGCATTCCCTCACCATCACAGACCGACAAACAACATGATGAATTATATCATAGTCCCAGTTGCCTCCAGAAATTCATGGCCATTTACCTGCATATTGATCGATTCTCTGTGCTTCGTTTGTGTTGCAGCCCAGAGATGTCGTACTACTCGTCCTCCCGTAGTTCGTCCCGGGCCACCGACTGCAAAGTATACGTGGGTGACCTCGGCAACGGTGCTGCCAAGGGGGAGCTGGAGCGGGCATTCAGCTACTATGGCCCGCTGAGGAGCGTCTGGGTGGCCAGGAATCCACCGGGGTTCGCCTTTGTGGAGTTTGAGGACCCCAGAGATGCAGAAGATGCTGTGAAAGGCATGGATGGAAAGTGAGTGGCTGTTGTCAACCTTTAGGAGAAGACGGACGGAGTGGAATGTTCTTCTGGTCAAGATGATTCATCCCCACGTGTGCTGGTGCCCCTCTGCAGAGTTCTTTGTGGGTCCCGTGTCCGTGTGGAGATGTCCACGGGTATGTCCAGGAAGGGCCGCGGGCGCCCCAGCCGCCGCCAGTTCGATCCCAACGACCGGTGCTACCAGTGCGGGGACCGAGGTCACTACGCCTATGACTGCTACCGCTTCAGCAAGAGGGGCCGACGCAGCAGGTGAAGGAACACACCTTGTCTTGCTGACACACCTTGCTGGCTTTGTGTGATGACACGTCCCATGGCAGGGGGTCAGCAAGTCCATCATTACTGATTTCAATTTTACACTCAGATGTGGTGGAGCTTCAGTGTTCCACACACTGTCAGACTGAGGTTCTGCAGTTTTAAGAGCCTGATACCCAGATGTTTAGGGCTCAGGATTATTGTACTACTCTAATGACTTCTAGGGGCTGGAGGTAGTGACCTTGGAGGTCCAGGGGCTCCTTATTTTGCACACATTCAGTCTGCGGTCACTGCTGACTGTCACATTTTGTTAGATTTCGATGCTGTGCTACCAGAAGTAGTGGAGCTGAAGGTGCGTGCCCTTTGCAGGTCTCGCTCCCGTTCACGTTCCCGCTCCAGGTCCAGGTCCCGTGGACGCCGCTACCGCTCCCGGTCCCGCTCCCGGTCCAGATCTCGCTCCCGCAGCCGCAGCTACAGCCGGTGAGTCGCAGCGCAAACACACATAAGGCTGGAAGTCCTAGTCTCAGTGGGTACAGGCCTGGTCTTTAGCTCAAGGCTCTACTCCTCTCTGATTTTCCCGTCCTTCTCTCAGGAGCCGTCGCCGATCCCCGTCCTACTCCAGACGCAGGAGCCGGTAAGTGACCTGCCCAGAGATCATGCTGCTCTTTGGAGGAGAGCAGCTGAAAGAGTCTGGGTGTCATGTCTCCTTACTGACCTCCTCCTCTGACTATAGGTCTGGCTCACAGGCTCGTTCCAAGTCTAGGACTCCTCTGAGAAGGTGGGTTCCATGGAACACTTCACACCCGTAGCAAAATCTCTGCATCCATCCCAGAGCCTCAATGTACTCTGACATCCATGCCATTGAGGCCTGACGAGTTTCTGAGGCTCTGAATCTTTAGAGATCTGGTTCCTCCCTTGGCTGATGTCTCTTCTTACACGTCAACCCAGGGCCTCTTTGTTGAGCCTCCGCCCAGTGGTTGTTTGTTGTGAGTAAAAGGATGGTGGGGTCGGACCCAGGGGCCTCAGGATAGTCTGTGAAGATGAGGAGAAAACACCAAGGCTCCTGCACAAGAGTCTTTGAAGACCACCCAGACCCCTTCATAACCCCCCTCCTTCCCTCCCTCCGCAGTCGCTCCAGATCCCGGTCTCGGTCCGGATCTGCTCCCCGTGGACGCTCAGTGTCAAGGTCCCGCTCACGATCTCCGTCAGCCAATCACAAGAGGAACAGGTAAACCCCCCGTCTAGTCATTTCCTGTTGGGTGGCACAGGATGAAGGGTGTCTTAGCTGTCTAGCCTCCTGTCCAGTCATGGTTTAGGACTTGTGTACCAGGATAGTAGGAAGAAGCTCACATGAGGTATAGAGTTATTGTAGACTGTTAGCATAGCATAGGACTTGTCTCGCGTTGCAGGGAGGGTGAGTTATGTGCAGTGTTAGACAGCTAGCCGCCGGCAGGCAGGGACTGTTACGTAGGTCTGCATCCACCTTTCAAACGCTGCCACCGAGATGACCAACCAGAAGATCCGCTGTCTCCACGCCGACTGCCTGCCTCCTCTGCCATGGGCCTGGACTCGCGGCCGCTCGTAGGGAAGTATCCGCCCCCACCTGGCCTGGCCTCCCCCGCGGGGCCCGGCCTGGGGCCTCCCGGACCCCCAGCGGCCCGCAGCCATCAGATGCTCTGATATTGTGTTGTCATGTTGTGATCTCACCTTAGACGTAGCCCTGTAGCTAATGTGCACGGAGGTAACTGTAACATGTGTTAGCCTGTCATTCCACAGCCTAGGTGAGGCCAGGTGAAGGAAACTCGTGACATTTTCAGCCTATCATTCACAACACCTTTGGTGTGACTGAAGCCTCTTTGCAGCACAGTTTTGTTTATTTTTCATATTTTCTTTAAAGCGTGTGGTGGGACCTGAGCACTGCACTGACACTGCAGCTGATCCCAGGCCCAGGGTCTGCCAGCTGGCGGTGTGCACGTCCTGCGGGAGGGTGACTTAAGCGCTGACCTGAGATCAGCCTTCGCCTGCATCTGGTGTTAGACAGCGAGAAAGAGGTCGCCCAACCGACCGAGTCCTCCTGACTGTCTGTTCAACCGACGCACACGCTCAGACGAGATCGGCCCGCGCACACACACGGTCGTTCGACTAGAGTCGCCCGGCCGGCCTTCAGATCTACCAGAGGCCTGACCCGCACAGCTCAGAGCTCCACCACCACTTTTTAAAACCCATTATCTACGAGAATTCTTCGGCTTCTGTCTTAGCTTCTGAAATGAGAGAGCGCTGACGAGAGATCAGTCTTCAAGATCATAGTCATCCGTCCTTCAGTCCTTTCATCCTTCGCTTCTCTGTACTTGTTGTTTCTACCACTGTCTCCAAAGGTAACACAAATCCAACCCCCTGAAAGCTCATGTTCATAAGACAATGCACATGTATTCATGTTCTCTGGAATTGTGGGTTCTCTAGAGCTAAAGTTGAGTCTGATTTTTAAGATGGGCATGCAGGGCGGGAACTGGGCCAGTGCTGCGCGCAAACACACAGCGACACACACACACACACATGTATATATACGCACGCTGGGTTGGGGTTGAGCCCACAGCCGAACCTGTACACCGCTTAGCACTGGGCGAGGGGCCGGCTGCCAGCAGCTCCCTGGTGTCTTCTGCGAGTCTGTCCACAAGATGCTCTGGAACTCATGAGGAAACCCCTAGAGCGGTCTCTCGCCCAAAACAGACCCCCCTTCTCCCCAACAGCGTCCTGGCGGGCTCTGGGTCAGGTTCGGCCTGTCAGCTCAGAACCAACCCCAATCGGGGCTGGAGGAAACCCAAGGTGGACCCAGCTAAGACTCAGAGCACGAGATTTTTGCATGCCAGTGTGAGGACAGGTGGTGGAAGGGCGGGGGGGGCCAAGATTGGACACCAGAGGAACCTCTGTGTTACTCGTCACAAGTCACCATCACCACGAGGTGCTCTGCTCCAACTGGAGCACTTCAGAAGGAGGTCCGCACACATGCACTTAACATTCTGACACTGGCTCAGGTTCTCCCTGTTCTCCATCTGTTTGACGTAGCCAAAGTCTTAAAGACTAAATATCTCCTCGGAGCTCAAAGCGCTCCTCTAACTGTAACTGAGGAGGAGAGACTTTCAAGATGTAGTTATCTGCTCCAGAAGTGTCAGCTGTTAGCATGTAGATATATTTGGACATGGTTGTGCTCAGCTAAATGTAAGCGCAGAGCTAGCAGAGGAGAGAGGTGTTGAGCAGAGGTGTGGATGCTGTCTGTCAGTCTTCCCATCTCCCCTGCGGTCAACTGACCCCCCTCTGCTTTCGTTTCAGTCGTTCCCGCTCAGCCAGTCCCGCCCGGAGTCCCACACCAGCGGATGACTGAGAGAAGAAGAATAACAGCCCCCCTATACACACACTCACATACACACACACACACACCTCCCTGTCTGCTTGTCGGCCCTGCAGCTGTTTTTTTCTCAAATTGTTTAGTTCTTGCATTTGTGTTGTCCCCCCCACCCGACAGGGGTCCCATGCCTCCTCGAATCCTTGTGAGACTGAATGAAACTTGATGAGGACTTTTTTTAAACGCGGTATCAATGGACGACTGCCACAACCCCGCACCATGTGTCAGAGCAAAAAGTGCAAGTTTGCGGTTGACTTTTAAGTGGATCTGAGCTGTTGGTCCAGGAGAAGGTGGTGGGAGGAAACCAAGTAGATACCGAGGTCATCTTCATGCTGTAATTGCTTTTATAAAAGAAAAAAATGCTCTTTGAGCCCCCCGAAACCGAATACCCTGCATGTGTTCACTTGTAACTTCAAGTATCTGTTTGTTTATGTTGCACTGCCCCCCCCCCCCCCCCCACACTGTGCGGACTAGATGTTTTCCACTGTCATTTTGATTTTAAACCAAGCTACAAATCCAGGGGTCTGCAGGTGGGTTTGGTGAAGGACCCCCGCCTGCTGTGGGTGGTGAAGTTGCAGTCTGACATGGGGTCGGCAGAATTTTTGACGTTGCCCCACGATCCCAGTGATCCTATGTGATGGCGGCTTCCCCTCTCACAGCCCCCCCTCCCCCCGGGATGCAGACCTCTCTGAATATTAGGAGGATTCAGTGCTTGAGTTGTTTTATTTGAAGGGCTGCTTGAACATCTTTTTCTTTTTTTTTCCTGTTCCTGGCTTATCTGGTAAGACAGTGGCAGTTCTTTTTTGGAATAAATCTAAACATACCTCCTGTGTGCTGTGTGTTGTCTTTCAGAGAGTGCCTCCTTCGCCCTTTGGCATTTTCTATAATAAATGTAGGTTTGACTAACTGAAAAAACTGCAACAGCAGCTGACGTCTGACCGTTACCTCCAGGGCAGGATTTTTGGGACTGGACCTGGCAGGACCCTCGGGCCCATACGTACACCATCATCAAATTTTCTCTTTAATTTTAGTCTCTTTGGCTCCTTGCCGAAACCCAAACACATGACCCATTTTAGATTTTTAGTTCGTATTAAATGGACGGAGCAGAAATACCAACAACATGGACGCCATATTGATTGTATAGTGAGACGTCATAGAAATGTCGCGGCCGCCTCTTTCCCGAGTCCCGCGCTGCCATTGGTCAGCTACTCGGGCGGCTGACGGACAGCAGCCCAAACCAGTCACGGCACCCGCCTTTGATCTAGCAGGGCGTGGTCACAGATTCGTTGACTCCGCTTTACCTTCCCGTCCATTTCGGCGCCTCGTCACATAGCCATCCTTTTTAAACACGACAACATGGCGACCGCGACGAGCCGTTATTACAGTGAGGACGGGAGAGCCACAAAACGGCAGAAAACAGACGGGATGTCCACGGTGAGTCCCCGCGGTGTGTGCCACTTGGTCGGCAGGAATCCCACACGCCCAGGTCGGTCCCCTTCGCCCCGGCCCAAGTTAACCGAAGCGGACGCGGTGTCGTTGCGCTGTTGCCACTGGCTGTGGTCCTTTTCTCCGACACGGCCTTTGTTCGGGAATCGGTTCCCGCTCAGTCGGAGCCATTGGAGGGACACCCCTACCTCTAACCGAGCCCGGCAGATCTGCGTTTTACACGGTGCTGTCGGTTGAGCGCGGTCTCACTAACAGGGCCTCGCCTCAGTCCGGCTTTGTTCTACCGGTTGCCATTAGCGTTGTGCTCCCGCTAGCGAACACGGTAGGACTGCTGGCCTGTAACCAGACTAGCCTCTCACCGAACCGTGTTTTATCCACAGCACAATTACATTTGCTGTACATTTAAATCGTGGGTTGTATGTACGTGTGAACAAGAAACACAAACACTACTTGTATTACTAGACGTTTTCTTTCCTTCTCTCTCTTGGCTCTCTTTCGCCAATCACCTGTCTCAATCTAACCTCACAGGCAATCACCTACCTCCATCTTAACCCTCTCCACTATGTCCACCTCTCTCACCTACCATAACTTCCTCCCTGTCCTCTCCTCCAGCCAAAAATCGTCTGATGGAAACAATTCTGATTCTCTCCATCCTTCTCACTCCCAAAGAAGAGCTGTAACATCTTCATCTCTGGTTCCTCCAGCTTTGCAACTGAGTGTGAATTCTCCACTGCAGGGGTATGAAGATCCGCACAAGACCCTTCCGTCTGTGGTGGTGCATGTTCGAGGGTTGGTGGATGGTGTTACGGAGGCAGACCTGGTGGAGGCCCTACAGGAGTTCGGAGCAATCAGGTACAGAATGGAAGGAACTCTGTCCGCGTGGAAATCCTTTTCTGGGTCCACATGTACAGCCTTCAATCTCATCTGTCCTTGCTCTGTTTTTTCCACAGCTATGTGGTAGTGATGCCCAAAAAACGCCAGGCGCTGGTTGAGTATGAAGACATGAACGGATCATCCACTGCCGTCACCTACGCCGCCGACAACCAGGTGTACATTGCCGGGCATCCGGCCTTCATCAACTATTCCACCAGCCAGAAGATCTCCAGGCCGGGAGACTCTGATGACTCGAGAAGTGTGAACAACGTACTCTTGCTCACCATCATGAACCCCATCTACCCCATCACAACGGTAATGACCCCGCAATCACACGCTCTGCTTGCCCAGAGCTAACCCCTTCTAACATGTTTGGGCTTGGCTGTCAACCAAGGTATTGTGGGACCTTCCTCCATGGAGGTCATGAACTTTGTCTCCACAGAAGTTCTGACTCATTACAAAAAAGCTGACACTACCAGTTTCTGTAGAAAACTATCATAGCTTCACATCAATTTTGAATGGATCTGACTCTGACCCTGGCTGTAAAAGTACCAGCTAACCTTTCCATGTCTGGTTCAGCCCACACAACCACAAAAGCGCCTGGCTTTGTGGCTGTGGTGCATCTAATCAGCCATCCACTTCCTGAAGGCAGCTCAACAAGATTGATTTTATTCCCAGTAAAACATGCGTAGCAAAGCCAGATGTTTCAATTAATGTGGTTTTCATCTCCACATCTTCCCAGGATGTTCTGTACACTATCTGTAACAACTGTGGTCCTGTCCAGAGAATCGTCATCTTCAGGAAGAATGGCGTTCAGGCGATGGTCGAATATCCTTTCTGTGTGTTGTACTTTGTGGTGACAGGTCGAGCAGTGGGTCTGGGTGGAGTTCAGATTGTTTAGATTGTGTGGAATTGGTTTGTCCTTAACCGTGTCATCACGTTCGACTCTGTGCAAAGCGCCCAGCGGGCCAAGGCATCCCTCAACGGAGCAGATATCTACTCTGGCTGCTGTACGCTGAAGATCGAATATGCTAAGGTAAGGCTCCACCTCAGAGGCTAATTAGCTTAACCCCAACCAGGCTCTGGCCAGGCACTGACTCTTGTCTTTGTTGATGTTCCTCAGCCAACCCGCCTGAATGTTTTCAAGAACGACCAGGACACCTGGGACTACACCAACCCCAACCTGGGAGGACCAGGTGATGCTTCACACACGTCCTCGGTGCAAACACAGCGTACCAATGTTCTGCAGCCCTTGCCGGCCCTCTGGGGATAGTGGCTTTGCTGGTAATGCTCCCAAACAGCCTGATACTCCCCTGGTGAGGCGTGGGCTCGTTCTGGAGCATTATGACTGAAGCCTTGTCTTGGGTCCCCCTTGGACACCTTGGTCCCACCTCTAAGGTCCAAAAGCCCGAGTTCTAATGTCCAGCTCAACATGCTGGATCGGGTCATTGATCCCTAGACTGTCACAGATGTCCTGGGCTGGCAGAGGGAACGGTGATGGAAGCTGAGGGTTCAGGCCAGAATCTACTGTGTGGTGGGCAAGGCAAGAAGACCCCTGGCTGTTCATTTCATATTTGGAGATGTCTTCTTCCTTGTAACATCATGTCCACCACCTCGCCATGTCTTGCCTTCCTCACCGCATGGGAGATTCTTGCCCCAGTTTGAATGAAATTCACATTAATCCAAAGTCTCACCTCGCCTGTGACGGCAGTTACTGGGGATACAGCTCATAGTTACTGATCCTGGTCTCCTGCCGGCCTGGAGCTTCTCACGCATTTGGCCAGTAATAAATTGGGCCCCATGTGACTTGCCTGCGAAGGAGTGCCGTTGGGTTCCTTCTGGAGCGCGGGCATCGGAGGCACGGACCAGCATTAGTAAAGCTGACCACCCACATAACTGCTAGCTAAAGCCACGGTCTCAGTGCCAGTGGACAGGAGGTCCATACACTTTTCTCTGAGAGGGAGAGGCAGATACATGCTGACACCACCACAACCTTGAGCATCCACCCCTTCAGTGAGGACACAAGCACTTTCACATCACGGGGAAAAACAGCAAGACACGGCCGTTGCATTCTGACGCTGTAGGACTGATACTCCACTCATCCCTTGCCACGCCAACACCAGAGCCTTGATGAGCGGGCCGAGAGCCAGGGCCCTGAGCCATGCTCGGCCCCCCTCACACAGGCCACACATCGGAGCGGGCCAAAGCCCCACACCTCCGACCGCCCGCCAGAGACCCCACACCAGAGGAGACACAACATCAACATCCACGCTCACAGAAGCACTAACAGACATCTCTCAGAGGCGGGTGGGGGCGGCCTGTTGACACGACAACACAACATTCGAGGGCAATGCAGTAGTCACAGCGGAGGCTACACCAGACAGCCGAAGAAGATGAGACACCGCTGACAACACCTCCATCACACTAAGCCCAGGCAGACCACTGATGGTTGTACTGTGTCTCCTCCCACATGGAACTTAGCTCTCTCTCTCTCTCTCTCTCGCTCTTTCTCTAGCTCTTTCTCTAGCTCTTTCTCTTGCTCTCCACATGCATCCCTTTTAAGCCCCTCCCTTCTTTTTTATTTTCGAGTGCCACTTCTCTCTCACCTTTCAAAGTCTCTAGAACCTGTGTAACGCCTTCCATGTGATGCAGGTTCTGCATTTTGCGGCTAAGAGGAGCCAGCAGCCCCAACTGAAATGTGCACTGGGGGATCCTTGCCCCAGGGGGTGCTCAGGGGCCCCCCTCCCCAAAAAGGATCTAACTGGATGGACTCGTCAGCCCGCCGACTCAGCGGCCAGTGAGCGTGGCGGCTGTGTAAAACCAAAGCCGGCGTGGAAGCGGAGGTGGAGCGTTGTCTCCCCGGTGGAGGAAAAGGATAAGAGTGTGGGATGAAATGAATAGAGATGTGAAACGGCTGCGACAAATGTCTCCCTGCCACTGTTTGTAAACATGCAGTAAGTAAGCCGCGATCCTGCCGGGGAACATGAACGCACCGCACCCCATGACTCCCAAGTCCAGCACCCAACACCGCAGCCAGACTGACACTCCTCCACCACCTCCCCGCATACAGGCCCCATCTCTTTCTGCCAGCGGGTGCTGCTTGTTTCTCTCGATGTTTCTTAAGCCTCTCGAATGTGTGCTGGACGCGTCCTGCTGCTTCTCCTGCTGCCAGGATCCGTCCGCCAGTTCTGATTCCTGCCGGGTGTCTCTGGAGTGGGCGGGGGGAGGGGGGGGGTAATTGATTGTTAATGAAGCAAATGGGTATTGATCTCGGCCTGTATGACCCTAATCACAACTGCTAAGAGCTCTTGGTTTACCCAGTTGCTAAGGATGTCACAATGCCGTTGTGTCTGCTTGCAGTTTGAAGGGACAAACCTGAGCGGACCGGCAGAGCCAGCTGCTTGCTCCGCTGCCGTCCCTTGGATGCCCAAGGCTCCACAGATCCCTGGCGTTGTTGTTCTTGCTCAATCTGGCTAATCCTGGTTGTTCGTAGACCGGGGTCTCGCAGAGCAGATCCTCTCTCGGGCACCATCAGCAACCTGCTAGCGGGTCACATGTTCTTCTCGAGCCTACTCCTCTAATTTGAGTCAGGGGATGGTGCAGAGACCCCCGGCCAGAGCTGGGCATCCCACCAGCCACCGTTTTAAGACCTTTCAAGACGTTTCTGTGGTCCCGGGATTGTGACACCCTTAGTGGCCGCTTGGGTCCAAAACTCCAAATTAGCCTTAGTCCTCTGTCTCCAACGGACCCGGAGGCAGACGTTCAAATCCCTGGTCGCCCGTCCAACTGTAGAGCTGAGCGGGAGCCAGGGGGTCGGCGCGGCTCCCGCTCAGAAGGGCGGGTGTGCCCGTGGGCTGGGAATGATGTGCCTCTTAATAACCTGCTTCCATTCTGTGTGTATAATCACTGTGTACCTGTGCAGATGGTGATGCAGATGGCAATGGGAGCAGTGCAGGTGTGTGTGAGCATACGAACATCACTTTTCAGTCACAGTCTAGCTCTTTTTCTGTTGTGATTTGTCCCTGGAGCCTGCCGCCCCATCATCGGTTCATCTGAGCGCTAACCTGTTAGCTTCCAGGGTCCGGCGCTGCATAGCATGGGGGTGTTTGTTTTCAAAGATAAATCCATGACATTTGTTGTGACCCCCCCCCCCATCCCATTACCCCTCGTAAAAGGCTGGACCAATAAGTGTCAGGCTAGGCCCGGCAGCGTGCAGCTCAGAGAGCCACCTCTTGACGGTTAGCGTCTGGTGGGCCGAAGCCAACGAGGTGCATGAGTCCTCCAGGCATAGCCCCACAGGGACACCCCACCACCACCGATGTTTGTGTCTGTAGTAGTGACGTGCACATTGTCAGTTTTCTGTGCACAGAAGGCCCCATTTCCTGACCCCCCCCCCCCCTCTCCTTTTCTACAGAGGATGTCAACGCCAACCCCAACAAGCGGCAGCGGCAGCCCGCCCTGCTGGGCGACCACCCTCCAGAGTATGGTGAGTATGTGACCCCCATGGCAGCTTTCAATCAATCCCTGTCTCACCGCTCCCATCATCTCCCCAGGTGGTGGTTACCACGGCTACGACGAGAGCTATGGCTCACCCCCATACGAGGGTCGGCGTATGGGCCCGCCCATGAGGGGCCGCGGGGCCCGGAGTTACGGGCCTGGCTACGGCCCCCCACCCCCACCCCCTGGGGAGTATGGGGCCCATGCGGACTCCCCGGTGGTCATGGTGTATGGGCTGGACCCCCTTAAGATGAACGCCGACCGTGTCTTCAACATTTTTTGTCTCTATGGCAATGTGGAGCGGGTTGGTATTCGCAAGTTCTCTCAGGTTAGCCACAGTTAGCTCAGAGCGTTGACGGCTGCTCTCCGCTCTGCTCTCAGGTGAAGTTCATGAAGAGCAAGCCCGGGGCGGCCATGGTGGAGATGGGCGACTGCTACGCCGTGGACCGCGCCATCACTCACCTCAACAACAACTTCCTGTTCGGACAGAAGCTGAACGTGTGGTGCGTTCCTATTGGATGACACTCGTCCCTAGTTGTCACTGTAGATAATGCCAGCTTGCTAAATAACACAGCATACAGGATGTACAAGTGCTTGTATGCAGCAGGTCAACACAGTGTTATCCTTGTTGCTGGTTCTCCAAACAGCGTTTCCAAACAGCAGGCCATTGTCCCCGGTCAGTGCTATGAGCTGGAAGACGGCTCGAGCAGCTTCAAGGACTTCCACGGCTCCCGCAACAACAGGTTCACCTCCCCAGAGCAGGCTGCCAAGAACCGGATCCAGCATCCCAGCAATGTGCTGCACTTCTTCAACGCCCAGCCGGATGTCACCCCTGAGGTCTTCTCCCAGGTCTGTTTTACGCCTGTCCTCGTGCCTCAGAACCTGAACTGTCTCCTAATGAAGGTTGCCCTCCTGACAGATTTGTGAAGAGATTGGTGTAAAGTGTCCTGTCAACGTCAAAATGTTCACTGGAAAGAGTGAGTACTAAGATCTCAAACTGTAGCTCCCCAATCATCGCAGGAGATGAGTCACTCCTGGTGTTGATGACTGGTGTCTCCTGCCTCCCACCTCCAGGTGGCGCAGCTCCGAGCGACCGCAGCGCCTCAGGCCTGCTTGAGTGGGAGTCCATCAATGACGCCATGGAGGCCCTGGCCATGATGAACCACTTTCAGATGAAGAATGCCGGTAAGCAGCCAGACGAAACTGACGATTTCCCCGCAAAGGCCATCATGCCTCCTAACCGTGGCCTCTGATATTCTCCCTGCAGCAGGGCCATACCCCTACACCCTCAAGCTGTGCTTCTCCACTGTGCAGCACGCCAACTGAGCTCAGCTGGAGGCGGGGACTGTTCCGACAGGAACAGCGCTGAGCTTGGCCAGTGGCCGGACACTCACATTTCCCACAGCGTCTGCTGAGAAGAGCCTCTGACAGGCGGCACAACCGGCGGCCTGATTTGGACTTTAACAAACATTCAAGTTTCTCCATCGATGCTTTGATGTTTTTCAGAGCACCGGAACCTTTGTCAATGACATGTTCGCTTACTTCTCACATTTTCATTCTCCTGAGGCTCTACCGGGAAGCCTGGAAGAGTAGCTTTGCTTGGAGGGAGGGAGGGCGGGAGGACAGCGTGCTTTTTCTATCTGGTCTTTCGAAACTTTTATTATGGCTTCTTTCCTTTTGTATTTTAACGGCTGCCTGCTTCTGAGTTCTGACTTGTATCCGATGCAGATGGAGATGTTTTTGTTGTAAGAAAATAAAACCTATTCCAACATGGATTGGACTTGTCACGTTGATGGCCGTGTCTCCACATCCATGGAACCCTCAGGTATGACAGCGATCATGTCAGTGCCTGGGTTCCCAGTGGGATCCATGTTCTCTCTGGCCTGCAGAAACAAACCCAGACTTTTCGGAGATAAAATCCAATTATAAGGTCAGTTTTCCACCATCTTGTTAGTGGCCACTCATCAGTGCATGAGCAATGTTTGTGGTGGCCACCAGATGGTGCTGGAGATCTTTGGGATGAACACTACTGCTTAGAAAACCGTAAGTGTGTGTGTGAATAATTGAATATCACTGCGCTTTTATTTTGTAAGGGTTAAAGGAAACCGATGTTCTTTTTGTCTGCTGGTTCCAAAGCAGGAAAGTGAGATGGTGACTTCTTGTTCTTCACATGTGTGGAGGGCAGGGCTGAAGGTCTGGTTGTAGAGGTTGGTCTGTGGGACCATGGTGTGATGATGGAGAAGAAACAAAGGGCCACTGTCCAGATGAAAAAGCCTTTCGGGCTAAAGGAAGTGAGAGTTTGGCAGGAATTTGACTTCTCTGAGTACCTGAAGAGTCTTCTTGGTCCCTGCTTGTCTTCATGGCTCTGCTGGCAGCAGAGAGGCAGTAGTGTTGCATGATGGGTACCTCTTCATCTTTAGGAAGGTGATGTGAGAAGATTGTGTGGTCACCTGCTAGTTTTAGAGAAACAATAGCCCGAACTGAACTTAAGGGGGGGGGGGGTCTGCTTCCCTCTGGAGATGGACAGTTTGTCTTTGTCTAGAGATTTATTGACAATTATCACACAGACTTTTCTCTACAGCACTCCATCAACACCCCTGCGTGGAGAACCGCTGACCCCGTCCTTACATAGGATACCAATGGGGACTTGGATTTTATTAAAAACAAGTCCAGTTAGAAAAGGAGACCATGAAGTCACAGCTGAGTGCATGGAGATGTTCTCCACTTGGGTCCCAGTGGTTGAGGTTCTCCTGGTGGACGATGTCGGGCAGCTGTGGAGTTCTCTGGGACTTTAGTCACACAGTGTAACCTACCCCCCCCTGAGCGAGGCGGCGCTCTGCTGCTCCAGCCACTGGAGGAGGACAAGGAGGAGTAGATCCTAGCTGAGTGTGGGCTCAGGCCCAGCTGGAGCTCCACCCTCTGCCAGGAGGCAGGAGCAGGGAGACGCCTGTTCAGTGTCCCAAGATGCTAGTTAATCAACAAACTAGGTGTCAGGAAGGAGGAAGAGGAGGAGTGGCAGCCACTCCATGATTGTAAAAGGTGGAGGAAGTTCTGAGGAGGATGTCTATGTTTTGGTTTCCTCCACCCTCACACCTCAGTCCTCCCCTTGTTTTAGAAAGTTAGCTAACTACTATCACCCCCCATTGTTCTTCAGCAGTGTGAGGTCGGATGGTGGCGCCCCCCACTGGCCTTGTCACGCAGCATGGCCAGGGCTGTGCTGGAGAAGTCCTTGAGGATGTCCAGCGTCTCCCTCTGCAGCAGCAGCGACTCCTGCACAAACTCCTGCTGGCTCTCCACCAGCAGCTGCACCGACTGCGCCAGCGTCTCCAGTGAGCGGGACACAGATGCCAGCAGCACACGGGATGCCTGCTGCTGCTGCAGGCTCTGTGACGCCAGCAGGGCCACGCGCTCGGGGGTCCTCATAGAAGCCGCTCCGGGAGGGAGAGGGTCCGGGGGGCGCTTGGCCGGGGGGGGCAGGGAGGACAGGGGCAGTTGGGAGCCAGAGGCAGCGCCAGAAGAGGAAGAAGGAGCGGAAGGAGGAGGTAGAGCGTGGGAGGAAGATAGCGGCTGAGAGGAGGCGGCTGCAAACGAGGAAGAAGGGGAGGCAGGAGGAGGAGCCGAGGAGGAGGACGACGACGATGAGGACGAGGCGGGGATGGAGGAGGCGGTGATGGTGGAACTGGAGGGAGAGTGTGACAGAGGAGGAGCCGCTGAGGTCGAGACCGCCTCTGACTCCAGCGGGAAACCAGAAGAGGTGGAGGCCCCGGGGCCAGGGGGCCTGCCGGACGAGCCCGTCTGTGTCTGCCCAGTCCTGGAGTAGGTGTGGACAGGCTTCAGGCGCAGCTGGCTGTCACTGGGAAGGGGCTCCATGGAGGTGGAGGACGGCGTGGGGAGAGAAGAGTTGTATGTAGAGAACATGGAGTCCTCATTCTCATCGAAGTCCATCGAAGGTTCTGTAAGAACAAGGATGGAAGGTTGTACTTCTCAGGAAACCGAACAAACAGAAAGGTGGCTCCAGAGAGGAAAAGGGATGGAGCAGGTCCAGGAAACCCCAGAGGACTTCCACAGACAGAGCAGAATGTTGTAGGTTAGCAGGAAAAAAGACCTTCAATTTGCTCCATTCAGGGTCCCAGACCTTTTCCATCTGTCCTAGAAGTTTCAAATTCTCAATTCAGAACCTGCTTGCTAGAGCACTAAGCTTCTACCCCTCAGAGAAGGAGATCCCTACCTCCGTCATCTGGAAGGTCAAAGTCTGAGGAGGAGTGGAACGGATCGCCTGCAAGAAGAAAGGAACCCGTCAGTACATTTGAGATGTTCTCCTGCTCCAGGAACCTGAAGTTAAGGCCATGTAGGCAGCAAACATCTCCTGTCTCTGGTCTGGTCCAGGAACCGTTTGAGTGACAGAGACCAGAATGCAGGGGAGGTGGAGATATACTCCACCTGAGGTTTCACTCATTCATATTCTCACTGGTAATAGCTGAACATCTCAACTCTGACCAGCAGAGGGAAGAAGCACCTGGTCTTTCCAGAGGAGCAGGTTGTGTGGAGAGGTGACGTTTACCCATTCTCAACCACCGGTCATACCCGCTCCTGCTCCTTATAGGAGAAGCCACACTGGTCACCTCAGATGAAAGGAGGAGGTGGAGCCTCTCACCACCAAGATCTTTCTCTAGTGAGGGGAAGGAGGAGTGGGAGCAGACCGGGGGCTGGAAGTCCTTTACCATAAATCTTGGAAATGTCCTCGTCGTCTGCCAGCTCCGGGTCGCTGTCCCCGTCTGGTCCCAGCAGGGAGAGGAGGAAAGATGGAGCCAGTTGGTTTTATGGTCACCCACATCACTAATACATCTGGAGAGGTTGTGGTGTTTCTAGTCCCTCACCTCCCCTGGGACTCATCATCAGTATCTTGTGAACCATCTTCTCAACAGGGCCCAGTCTCTTCTTGCTGACACGTGTGCCGTTGGGGCCCCTCAGGGCAGCGATGCGGCGCTTTCCGTCACACTTGAGGTCGGCCCATTTCTTCATGATCTGGCGGACCTGGGGGGGACAAGTGGAGTCTAGAGTCTGCGTCAAGAGGAGAAAGGGTGACGCTCAATCTCATTCCCACCCACCACCTACAAGAAGGGAGCTCCTCACCTCCCTGCGGTTCTCTCCCAGGCTGTTGATCTGGTCTGTGATTTCAGCCCAGGTTTGCTTTTTAGTTTCAGCGGACACACCTTGGTTGAACTTCCCTGCAAGAAAGAGGAGACGGTGAGGTGTTTGGGACCTTCTTTGTCTATCTCATCAGGGAAAGAACATGGATCCCTGGATGGACCTTTGGAGAGAGGCACTCCAGAATTACGCCGGTCTGGATGCTCCTGCTGCTCTTTAGGACCCAGAACTGTTGTGCTAGACCATAATTAGGAACTGAAGCAGGTCCGTGAATCTCAAACACAACCAGGTCAGCTGATTTCCATTTTCACCATCTGCCCTCCTCGCATGTTCTATCCTCGAGGCAGAGGATAGAAATGTCACCTACATGAGAACTTCTCTGGTCCTCTACCAGCAACAGACTCAGACTAGATTGTAGGCATTTCGCTCCAGAAGCTCACACTCACTTAGAATGATGTATCTGTTCCTCTTCACTGCCTCCAGCAGAACTCTGACCTCATTGAAGGAGAACCTGGGCTTGGACTTCAGGCTTCCTTTGCCTCCCAGCTTGAACTCTTCGTCGTCTTCTCGCCATGACACAGACATGGCTCCACCCCCTTCCCGGATGGCCCTCTTCTGCACGTCTGGACTCTGACCTTGCTTCCAACCAGGTCAGTCCGGGGTCTGCCCAGGCCCTGGATCACAGAGGAGGAGATGAACCTTCACTGCCAGAACCTTGGTTGACATAGAGCTACGGCCATTGAGGGATCGTCGATAATCCACGCTGAACGACAGCAGATCAATTATTACTGGAGGAACTCAAGTTCTCCCAGCAACGGAGACTAGGGCATGAAGCTCTAGCTTCAAGTGAGCGAGCCATGCAAGGTTCTGACTGCAGATATCAGGAGTAATTACCATACTAAAGATATCTAACTATCTCTGAGGAGGAACCAACCTGGATGGAGGAGGACCTTCAGAGTGTCTGAGACAGACTGGAGTAAGAACCTACACCAATGACATTCTGGACATTCTAGGATGAAAGACTCTTCCTGAATTATATTGGCAGTGACGGACAAGCAACCAGGAAGAGGGTGAGACCACAGAGAACCCTGAGCTCCAAAGGTTGGGACTCCAAATAAAAATTATTTATAGAAAAAGGTTTGACTGGAGAACCCAGAATTTACAGGAAGTGACCCTAAATCTAAACAACAATGATCAGCTGTCAGAACATCTGGCATTTTTTTAAAAACCAAATCAGAAGTGCCTAGCTTCCACGGCATGAAACATTAAGGAAATTAGGGCAAATCATTTATTGTATCGTTTGTCTCAATAAATTGATGTAAAGCATGAAAGTGCAAAACATTCTTTAAACTGAAATGACAACCTATCACTAATTCCAATGTATTTATGTGAAGAAAAAATATATTTAGTTCAAAGACAATTTCAAGTCATAGGATGACTGGGTGAGTTAACCATAATGAACTCTTTGGGTTTGATTTTTTATTTATTCATTTTTATTTTTCCATTTTTAATTAAGAGGCATGTTTTGCTTTAAATCACACAACAATCTGTGAGCGGAAATGGGGTAGTGAGTGCGGAAATCCGTGGCTTTTTCTTACCGCACTACAACTCCCAGACAAATTACAGCAGCGTTGCCTCCAGCCACGTGACCCACCCGCAGCCAATGAAGAGGGCGCGCGTTCGGTCTTTGTTGAGCTCGCGCCCACTTCTACCCCCCACTCCTCAGAAATGGAGCAGCTTCCCGTGTCCGCCATGTCGACTCGCTCCGTGCGGCTCCGACGTCGCTCCGTACGTGCGGCCGGGTGCGACGCGACGTCACTCCTGATCCAGTTTGCGGTCCGCGGGTCACGGCACACCGATCCGATCCCTGTCCGAACCGCCGCGCCCGTCGCGGTTCCCGACCCCCCTGGACTGCGCCAAAGCAGCCACTGATGGGGTCGCGGGTAATGGACACCGCGCCGCCCAGATAGCTAACCGGAGCCGCAGGGTCGCGCCGCCAATGATCCCGCGGAACGGGCTGCCTCAATTCGCGTGAGCTGGCTGTGCGCGTAAGAATCAATGCGAATGCGTGTGAAGTCATTACCGTGGAAAATGGCGACGCTCTGTTCCCTCCTTCCTCTGCCAGTCTCCCGAAACTTCGGACTGACGAGAAGAACCGAACTGCGCAGACTCCGCATGTTTTTTTTTGGTCTCACTCAAACGCGCAACATTTCCCGGCCGCCGCGCGCCCCCCGCTGCCAAGCGCGTGCGCTGCAGCCTGACCACGTGACCGCGCAACTCACGAACTCTGCGCGCAGCCAATTAACTCCAGTATAAAATGCGCAAACTCACGTTAAACCGTCGACAATCATCTAACCATAGCAGCAGCTGCACGCTGCCATGTTTATTGACAAACGTTCGTGACATGTGAAGGTCACCAGAGGTCACCTCTTCACCTGGCTCCTCACAATAAAATACAAGACTTTACTTCTAACAATGTTCAGCTGGCCACTCTGGACCAATCACAACATTTCGCAGACACACACACTAACACAAACCCAGCGCCGCTGTGGCTGACACCGCCAGCCCGGTTTGCAGCTCAACGAACACTAAAATATCTCAGTGTGAAAATCTGGTGTCAAGTGTTCCACGAAGATGTTAGCCGGAGGCTAGGTCACTTTTGCTGATGTCCATCTCCATTGGTAGAGGCAGTCAAAGACCATCCTCGCTTTGCTTCCACCATTTTACCTCCACATGCATGGAGGTGGAGGCGGGAGTTCCACGTCCGGCCGCTGGGCGTCGCCAGAGATCCCCCTCCCGGGACAAACGCGTGTTTCCTTCCTGTATGCAATACTGGACAGCGCCGGCAGAGGGCGTTCCGCAGCGCGCGTTTTCCCGCAATGGAGGAGCTCCGCGGTACATTTTTGTGTTTACACTGGGGTCTCGGACAGCTAGGTGTGGTTGATCTGAAAGTGGGGTTAGGCCTGGACCTCCTCCTTGTGATGAGGAGGAGGTGCCACCATCCCTACGCTGCAGCATTTACCTGTTCCTGCCGATGTGACTCCGCCCCCTGTGGTGCCAGTATCTCTCCTGGGTTCATCAAAACCCCTGAGGCTTCTCCTCCCTCGCGGAGGCAGCGGGATGCCTCCAGTCAAGACATTGGGATGTGCTCCTCAGCGTCACTAGCTTCTAACAACGCATATCCCATTCCTCTGCTAATTCTCTGTTTATTTTGGCTAATTCTTCTCCAAAGTGCTAGCATTCTGAGAAGTGTAGAAACACACAACAGGAGAAGAGCTATACTACTGGAAGGCTAGCTAGACACCACCCTTGACGGAGAAAAAGGTCCTTCACAGGAACCATCAGGAGGCTCCAGAGGATACCTCCCAAGATTTGGAGGTCATCAATGAGATCATCACACAGTCAGAGAACAGAAAGGAGATCACAAGCCAGTCTGGAGGACCCGCCCCCAATCCGCCCCAGCCAATCAGATGGTGTGTATGGAAACATGAAGTCCTATTAAGTAGAAGAGGAAAGGCCGGGGAAGCAGAGGAGGCCTCAATCTCCTCAGCAGCTTTTTGGTCCTTTTGTTGGCGGCGTCCACGATCCTCACGTTGACGTCCGTCTACAGAGAAGACAAACCAGGTTGTCGAACACCTGCTGACCTCCTCCGTTCCCTGCTGCTCACTGTCACAACATCTGCCTCGGTGGTGTGACTCAAATATTTGCCAATGACATCATCAAAACATCTGCCTCCATGGTTTCATCAGAAGGGCAGGTTCTCACTCTCCTGCTCACCTTCTACACCAGCTCTTGGATGTCTCTGTCTGAACCCCAGTGTTTGTGCATGTGCGTGTGTGTCAGGCTCCCTTCTCCTGGATGTGTTGCAGTTGGATGTATGCTGCATTTGGATCATGCTGCCCCCGTCCAGCACCATGCTCTTCAGGTTCCTGATGACACTGACTATATGGGCCAGGTTCTCCTCCATTTTATCCACACGGGCATTATTGGTTACCCCGCAGCAGACCCCCCAAGATCAACAGGGACTTGCTGTAGAAGGTGTGTCTGTGTTGCTTGTCCAGCTACCTGCTGGTGGAAAGGTGGCTGCTCACATTACATGTCACTCTAGAGCTCAGTAAACACACACACAGCAGGCAGCAGCTCCACCTGTGAATGTATCCTCTGCTCATCACCATCTGCTTCTGCTGCTCCAGCCCCCCTGAAAACTATATCTGGTCCTGGGGCGAGGCCCCGCCCCCCACCGCCGAAGCTGTGGAGATGAAGCTGCAGGGCAGGATCAGACAGGAGCCTCATAGGAGAAATTGTGGGGGGGTTCTATCTTCCAGCAGGAAGATAGGGGGCCTCGTTTTCATCTTCTGCCACGGACCACCTAGCGGCAGGTGTGTTTACCTGTTTGCCTTGAGGACCAGAACACACACCTGTCAATAACATGTCATTCACATCTCCACTGCAGGACCAACGCTGAAGGATAGACAGGAGGAACTTTGGCCTTGTAAGCCTGTGATCCACCCAGAACAGACTAGGACCATTGATCACCTTGAACCTCCGAACATGTGTTAGGATGCAGTTTTGTGAAGTGGATAAAGGTCCATTCTTCTGCCATCCAGGTCTAGCTGCTCTGTCACCTGATGGAACCTGGTCTGTGCTCCAGGGTTCAGGTCCCTGAAGATTTTGCGCTGTAGAGAGCCAGGTTCTTCAGCATGGAGGCTAGCGCTGAACATTCTTAAAAGCTCTGGGGGTGATCAGAGAACCTCGGAGAACCACACTGCTCAGGCTCTGCTTGAAGGTAAACCCTCCACCCACTCAGATCACCCTGACGTGCATCCCATAATAAACACATGGGTGTTTGTGCTGCCAGGACTTCGAGGAGGGAAGTGGCCATTGTTACCTCCTTGGTGGTCCAACATCATCAGGGCTCTGGTCCCAGAGCCGTTCTTCTGATGGGAGGAAACCCACACTTTACTCACCAGCACACCCTTTACACACCCTTGTGTGTATGTGTGTGTGTACCTCCACCAGATGCATCATCTGTCGTGTACTCTCCAGGGACTAGAAGATAAAAACAATGACCTTCACTGGAGGGATGAGGTCTTCGGATCATCCATCCTGGACCTCCTAGTGAGAAGACGAACTGAACCATCTTAATTCCTTCATTCTTTTAATCATGACCTGCGTTCTCGTGTGTGTGTGTGTCAGGTACATTAATAGTCAGCTCAATACTCTGAGCTTAAACATTCAGATGTCTTTCACCTCTGGACCAGAAGACTGACAGTCTCCGTTCTGGATACTAGACTGAGAGCTGGTTCTCCCACAAGGATAACCTCCCGCTGCAGAATGGTCTGCTGCTCTGTAGAACCTGGTATCAGCAGGTTCTCTAAGCAGCCCACTGGACTGAGACCTGAGGTTCTGGAGATGAAGTCCAAACTTGAGTTGGTTCTGGATGTTCCTCCAGCAGCTCCAGGAGCTTGTCTTCAGACACAGCCCCAGCACATCTGGACCCACCTCATCTGTGATCCCATTGGCTCTCC
Source organism: Fistularia commersonii (assembly GCF_037954325.1). Classification (NCBI taxonomy): domain Eukaryota; kingdom Metazoa; phylum Chordata; class Actinopteri; order Syngnathiformes; family Fistulariidae; genus Fistularia; species Fistularia commersonii. The sequence continues at coordinate 11,160,409 of NC_141286.1, forward strand.
TATGAAGCTCCTTGATCTCTGTCAGTACGAGCGGAGTTAATGCCATGTTAGGCTGTGTGTCTGTGCTGGTTCTGCTGGTTCTCGCATCCGTGGAGCAGAAACACTGAAAGATCATCAGTCCTCCTGACACACACTCACCTGCATTAACCAATAACTAACAAACCAGCTCCTAAGTAGAATTAATCAGAAACGATAAGCTGTGGCAGACATGAGAGGGTGTGGCCTCTCACCCCATGGGACTAATGGTCGGGGGGCGTGGGTAATCCAGGTATATATGGCCGATCCCGGGTGTTCAAATTCTAGTTGTTATTTATTGGTGTTCCAAATTAAAGAATCAAACTCTTTTATGTCTCTGCCATTATTTAATTGCTGAAACCCCACATTTGTGACTCCGAACTGGGCATGTTTGACTCAGATGAAGTGTGCAATGCTCTCATCTATGGCGCCCCATCCTGCTCAGCCGGACCAGACTGTCATGGCTGTCTAGCTGCCAGAGTTTTGGCAGAGTGCCCGGTCGCTTGGTTCCAACGGAGGCGGAGGCCATTTTCCACCTGCGGGGAATTTTGTCAGAGGATGCCAGGTACTTTTTGATCGTTACAGCACTGTACCAGCAGACCAAGAAACGGGCCATGGACCTGTTGCGCGACCCTCTGCGGCGTGGCAAGTATGCCGTGTTAAGGGAGTTCCTACTCCGGAGGTATGGGCTGTCTGTTACGGAGCAGGTGGACAGGCTGTTCTGCATGCTGTTTGCCAATGTGCACCTGGGGCACCTAACTCAGGTTTCCCACCGCTTAGCCGACCATGGCCTCATTATCAACCCGGCTAAGTGTCAGTTTGGTCTTTTGGTGATTGATTTCTTAGGGGACTGCATTTTCAATGCAGGGCGCAGTTCCGTTGCCATCGATGGTGCAGGCAGTGACTGATTTCCCACGTCCGGCGTCAGTCAAGGCGCTGCATGAGTTCTTGGGCGTGGTCAATTTTTACAACCGTTTCCTCCCTCATGCTGCCCACCTCCTTCGGCCATTGTATGAAGCTTTGTGTTCCAGATGTGCGGAGGACAGGGTTGACTGGACTTTGGAACATGTTCAGGCTTTTGATGGGGCTAAGCGCGCCCTGGCGAATGCGGCCCTCCTCGCCAATCCTGCGCCCGCGGCTCCCATAGCATTGAAGACTGATGCGTCTGATGTGGCAGTTGGGGCTGTGGTCAGACAGCGGGTGACAGATACCTGGCAGCTGCTTGCCTTTTTTAGCTGCAATCTGAGGGACAGCGAACACAAATACAGTGTTTTTGACAGGGAGTTATTGGCCCTTCATCTGGCTATGCCGCACTTCTGTTTTCTTCTGGAGGGTCACTCCTTCACGGTGTGGATCACAAGCTGTTGACTTTTGCCATGTTGAGAGTTGCCGAGCCGTGGCCTGCCCGCCAGCAGCGACATCTCGCGTCCATTTCCGAGTTCAATACGGACATTAGGCATGTCGCTGGGAAGTTAACCCTGTAGTAGATTGCTTGTCGCGGGTTCTCGTCTGCCCTGTGCATGATTGATTTTGCAGCTATGGTCACCGACCAGCCCAGTGCACGGACGTCCTCGCCCTGCGGTCGTCGAGTACGGATCTCGTGCTAGAAGATGTGGCTGTGCAGGACGGTAGCTCCACCCTTCTCTGTGACGTCGCTAGTGGCCAGCCCCGACCGGTGGTTCGCGAGGTTTGACAGTGTTGGGTTTTTGACTCTGTACACTCACTCTCACACCCGGGAGACATTGATGATATTATAGAAGTTGATCAATAGTACAAGGTAATCAATAATAGAACCACTGATGAACAGGATTGTCTTCAGAACCATAAGAACCAGGCAAAGTGTACCATCCCACAATTAATTCTTCTCCAACCTGCTCCAGATCCAGCATTAGCTTTCAGACCCAGGAGGAGATCCACTCCCAACAGATCAGTGTGTGTGCGTGTGTGTGAATGAGTGAGTGTGTGTGCATGTGTTTGCGTGTGTACACGTCTGTGTGATTGATCAGAGACAGATTCTGATTTGTTTGCTGGGTTTATTAATAAACCTCTATCAGACCCCTTAAGCCCAGTCCCTTTATCCCCATGCTCTTCCCCTCTGTTTCCACCCCCCACAAAGTGTCCCTGTCTGCACGTGTTTGACAGAGGAGTCTCAATCCACACACCTGTGATACCCTGCCCCCACCGCTCGCCATGACAGGAGGCTGTACTTTTGTCTTGGAGGTTGCTGGGGGCGCGAGGGGCGTTACCATGGCAACAGGGTGTTTGAACAGAATTGCATGTCCATTAGTACACAATAATTTGATCTGGGAGGTATGGGGGGCTTCAGTCGGGGCTTCAAGAGTACATGGTCAGCTGGAGCCACTGGAAGGGTGAAGGGACAAGAGAGTCAGGCTTACACACACACAGACAAACACACTCACACACACACACGGTAACAAGAAGTGAGTGGAGCCTTGTACCTCTTTGATGTCCAGGCTGATGGAACCGTTGTTGTCCTTGTCCAGAGTCTTAAAGGCTCCTGTGACAGCACACACACATTTGTATTGTCAAAGGAGACAAATATTTGGAGATCCATCTGTAATAGCTAACAATAATATTAATTTATATATTCTCTTCCCACAATAGAATTATACCGTGGGGACAAAACATAACCCACTGACATTTAAGTTTGTTTCAACATGCTGTTCTTTATCACTCCAGCTGCTCTTCCTATTCATCCATTCATTGTCTTTACAGATGGAATGATGGTCCACAATCTAGTTGGTCGAGGTGACTCATGTGCCCACAAGATGGTAACTCATGGGAACAAGGTGAATGTCTGACATGAACGAGGTGTTCATCACATTAGAGCATAGAGGCATAAGACTGGAGCAGAAGTCTGAGAGTGATGAGAAGTAATGGAGGAGTGGTAGAGTGATGAAGGCATGATGAAGGAGACTCACTGCACATGGCGTCCAGTCGCACCAGGCAGCCAACAAAGTTGTCAAAGTCCATGTCCCCGTGCTCATCGCTATAGCGACGGACAATTAGTTTATAGAGCTGGTCATTCAGAGGGAAGCCTGCATGCGTGCACAAACCCACACACAAAAAAACAGGTGTTGTGTTCTTCTCTACTTACTCCAGAATGTCCATGAATATTTGGTTATAACTTATTATTAATCCTTTCTTTTAACAGGAGACTCAGACTCAGACACACACAACACCTGCAGCTTGGAAGGCCCTTGGCAGCTCTCTGGAGCAGATCACTCCAGACTGATCTGTATCCCACTTCACATAGACTTTCTGCAGGGAAAGAAATGAAAATAAAAAGAGTTTTAGTGTTTGAAGGAAGTAGGGCCTGCACCCCAGCTGCAGGGTGGTCCGCTCTTAGGTCACTGATTAACACATGACCATTAAATACACGGAAAATATAGAACAGTAAGGAGAATTAAATGAGAAATGAAAGGGTCTTTGTATTATTATTAGGATTATTATTATTATCGTAAAGTCCTTACTAAACAATATTCTCAAGGGTAAGCTTTTAATACAATCAAAATAAAAACTCATTACAGTTCTCGGTGAACCAAAGTAAGGACATGCAACTGTTTCCTTCAACAGAGCTTTGAAGCTTACATACTGTACAGAAAGACACAGTACTATCTACTGAGTAGTTCTTCCATACTCTAACTTCTGCCATACTCGGGAAGTATAAGCCGCTCAGAAGAGAGAATGGGAGACGGCTGAGCACACCTGCCACTTCTTGATATTCTCCCATAGGTACTTGAACTCGTGGAAGCCCAGTTTCCCCGTGCTGTCACTCTAGAGGCCGAGGGAGTCAAAGGTCAAACTCACACATCTGGTAATGCTCTCTATTGCCCGGGAATTTCAGCCTACCACCTGAATCCCACTGAGGCTGTTACCATGGTTACCAGCTGGTGAGGCCTCACATCCAGAGATACCATGTCAAAACACAAGTGTAAAGAATACACAAAGCATACAGAAAGTATATATCTAACAGAATATGACCAATTTAAAAATCTAAAGGTCATCAAGTTGTTAATGTTAAATGGACTTATCGTTGTAGTACTCCTGTGCATTATAATGTGCGGAAGGATACATCCATGACAGCGACCATGCTGCGGCAGGATTCGATGCTGAATGTTGCTGGAACGAAATGGATTTGACCAATAATTAATAATCAAGCTTTATCCTGAAATCTTAACTTTACTGCAGGTCAACTCATGAGGGGATGGTTTTGTAGTTAAATACATGGAAACACCTAACAGTACACACACTGTCGCGTATAGAGAAGATGCAGTACAGAGGAGTATTACCTTCAAGAGGCTTAAAAGCATAGGCGGCCCTACTCACAGCAGCCAGCACAACTACAAACAATCTATTGGAAGTGAAAATACTTCATTACAATTCTAACAAGTACTTCATTTCAAGCCAAATGTACTGGAGGACCCTGGGACTTGAAGAGTATTCACAAGTATGCAGAAGTACACCCAAGTACTATTCTGTCAAGTTCATCTCAGATGAATCATCTTCTTGGTCTGATGTGTGTGAAAATGGAGAAGATGTAGGAATGCGATGGGGCTTATTGACGGCACCAAGTCCACCAAAGGACAGAGAGGGTCTCAAGGCGCCTTGCCTTGTCTGTCTAGGAACCTCCTTCGCATCACAATAAAACACAAGCACACTTACTGTTGGGAATAACTTTGTTGAGAATGTCCATCAGCTCCTTGGGGCTCACCTCCATATCCTGTGAGAAGACACACACAGACAAATAAACACACAGACAGCTTTATAGGCAATTCAAGTCTTTTATTGTGACGGGGTGGCACAATTAAAAGAATGACAGCTTCATAAAAAAACAAACATTTTTGTACTAACACAAATAGAGCAAAGACTATTGTCTTTGGCTGGCCTTTGATTGACATGTGAATGTGTGATGGGTAATAGGTGAAAATTGACCACTGCCATAAAATATTTTGAAAGAGAATTCCAGTTGCCACAATTTTTACTTCACTTTTTCACTTCAGGTTTTTTGAATTATTTTACCTCTCTTTGATGACACTAATAAAAGTGAAGCTTTGATTATGTAAGGGATGTCGATTATAAATGTGATTAATTATAAATATAGTCCTTTTTCAATTGATATAAAATGTGTGACATATGTGAAGGTTTGTTTGGGTTTTTAAAAAATAATGACAAGTGCATTAGTTTCACTTGATATCCTCACATTCTATAATTATGAGTATTATTAGTATTATTTAATAGTTATATGCTTTTATATTGAGACAGCTCCCCATCGCTGGTCCTTGAATCTACTTCCTTTATTTTGGCCTTTATTTTGAAAATATCTTCGGCGCCTCTTCCTAGGCTACAGCGCTGCAAGGAAGTAGCTTGAGTAAAGAGATAAATCAACGGCGAAAACAGGAGGGAAAATTAAAAATGAGAGCTTTAAATGTGGCCTTGTCGCATGCTCCTCCGCACGGAAAACACGCTCAACGTTTCTATGTGACTTTTTGTCGCCGTGGTGAGCTGTGGTCTGTGTCCTAATTCCGATTATAAGCACATTTCCAGTTCTTTTATTCATATTAGGTACTAGCTTAATGTATGTTGGCCTTAGCTCCAGAAATAGCTAGCCCCGTTCCTAGCCATTAAATCTAAAATCACCACTTTGAGAATCTGTACACCAACCCCTTCCGTGTGTATTGCTGAAGTTTGCCTGTCAGCCTAAATACCAGATCTTGTCCATAAATTAGTGTTGTGACCAAACTGCAACAACAGGTTTTGGCAGTGGCCACCTTCGGCCTCCTCATCCTCACTACTGATTCAGAGGGAGGCCGCCTGCGTCTGGGAGCTGGTCTAACCGGTACACACGCCCTATTGTGACTCACAAACACAGGGGGCGGAGGTTCGGGGGCAGAGCACCGCCCTGCCTGGAATGTGGAGGAACCTCCGAGGTGCAGAATTCTTCCACTGACAGTAGGAAAGGGCCCAGCTGATTTTCCAAATAAGAGCCTGTTTGTCGGTGTTTATCCCTTACCTCCGTCCTGGATGTCCAACAGGAAGACCACCTCGCTTAATTTGAAAAGGGTAAACAATTAACTCACTGTCCTGACTGTACTTTGGCAGCAAAAAAAGACAAATATAAATGAAACACTATTTCTGACACTGTTATTTGTGAGAAGACTTAAAGGCCTTCTGCAGTTGAGATGATCAAGTCCTAGCGTCTGGATCTAAACGTCTGATGGCATGTTCTGCTCATCGCCTGCACAAAGATTCCCACAACCATGATGGAGGATCTCCAGTGAACCTCCTGCATGCTTTTGGACTGTGGAAGGAATGTGGAGGAACCCCACAGGGAGAACATGGAGACTCCACACAGAAAAAAGCCCCCTGTGGGAATCCAACCAGTGACCTTCTCAATGTGAGGAGGAGGCTCTAACCCAGGGGTGGGCAAACTATGGCCCGCGGGGCCATATCGGGCCCGTTGGTCTTTTTAATCTGGCCCGCCGAAGATTGGTACACAATTCATACTTGATGTGAATGATTGGATCAATGAATATGTTAGCTAACACAGGAGATTATTTCATTTTTTGAGCTACTTGAGAACACTTGAGAATTATCCTTAGCTGAATGACACAGATTGGATTTGTGATTTAGCCTTTACTGTGGACATACTGATACACATGAATAAGCTGGATGTGAAGCTATGAAGAAAAAACTGGTTTGTGCATGAAATGCAAGCAAATGTGAGAGCCCTCAAAACCAAGCTGGTTTTATTTTCAAAGCGAATGTCAGACGAGTCTGATATGTACTGTTAATAAATGTGTTTTTTTTTTTCATTATATGAATCGTTTCTTGTTCTGAGCCAGCCCGTTTGTCAAATTTTAAAAGTCAATGCGGCCCCTGAGCCAAAAAGTTTGCCCACCCCTGCTCTAACCCCTGTTCCTCCATGTTGTCCATCATGTGTTCATCCCTATGCAGTGACTCAAGTAGCAGTGTGACTGGTTGGAGAAGATGTTCAAAAATCTTGCCTCCCTGACATTCCAGGAGAAATGGGGTCAGATTTCAGGTCTTGAAATCATTCTCAATTAATTGAAGTGACTGATGAGAAGCTTTAGAGAATATTTGTTCCTATTGATGATTCTTAAATAAATCTGACTGGACCTCTCTGGCTCTGCTCTCCTAAGGAACTCCATCATGGACAGGGGAAGGTGCATAACCGGCCTGACACGGTGAGCTGGAACAATTCAGCCCTGGATGGGTGGGGTTTGGAATGCAGGCGGGTAAAGCCTCCCAGACTCTTAAGGGACACGCGGTGGGCTGGAGGCTCTCCAGGTGAGTCTCAAAGAAACAGACTGAAGATGCCACAGTTGCCTACAATCTTGTAGCCCTCGGCTTGAATGTCTGGGTTCTTTGGGTTCCCCTGGAGACCCTCACATTGTTACTATCTCCTTGTCAGCTCTCCCTATTCCTCTCCACATTCTGGAGGATTATCAGGAAACATCTCCCTGTTGTGATTTTTATGCAAGTTCTAGAGTTTGTTGGGGTTGTTTTCTGATCAAACTAATGATCAAACATCCTTGAAGTAATTGAAACCCAATTATTGTGAAGAAATGACCCCACTTCTACCCACTCATGACCTCTGTGGTCTCCATGACCCTCATGACAAACCCTGATATATCAGGCTTCACTCACGTCTCCAGCCAGCTGGTTGAAAATCCTCCGAAACTTCTTCTGCTCGTCATTCTCCTGAGCTTCTTCGAAGTGCAGCGGTCTGCGTGGAGGAGGCTGCGCACGCACACACCCACACGCGCACACACACACACACACACACACACACACACACACACATAAAGAGCCTCTGTTAGGTCACACAGTGGTTGTGTTTGTTGCTTCGCCAGCTTCTCTCAGAAAGTGAACCTTTTACACCGAGTCTCATCTGATCTTCTGCTCCTAAGAGCAACCACCTTTTCAGGATCTTCTGTCACAGACTCTGACCTGTCTGCTTCTAATCATCTATTTATTTCAGGAGGTCCTTCACCATACACCCAGAGCTAACAGAAGTCTGAAAATATGGAAGTCAATGCTGACTGAATTGATGGAGGGAGCCAATTGGAAAGTGACAAAAATCGACATGTTTGAAATTTCGCCACAGTGAGATGATTGAGAGGATATTCTATTCTGTTGAGAAGAACCAGAGGTCTGGAGATAGCTGCAGTAAGCAGTTTGAGGTCTGAGCTTCTGAGGCTTTAAGACAGCTGCTACTCACCGGGTTGGAGGGGATGAACTGAGCAGGGTCGATGTTGCTGCAGGGTTAAATGCGGGACACATGGTTAGCCTAGCTTTGTATCGGTGGGCTCAGATAGAGAATGTTAGTTCTCTCTGATCAGAGGGTCCCGGGATGGCTCACCTCACGATGTTGATGATCCCCCCGATCAAGTTCTTTGCCAGAAACATTGTGCCCACTCTGGAAAACAGGAAGTGAGGATGAAGAATAGATCCGTTCCGTAATATACCCTCTTTCTCTCCTGAGAGCTTTCAACTTGCTGGTTCAGATCCAGTGGAACCTGCAAGGAGCCACCCCATTCCAGACTCTGCTGGATTATAGTGAGACCCCCTCCCAATCTGGATTATTCATCTCCATAGTTCTTCAGGATGTTCTTCACCGAACGCCTGTGGTCCTACCTGACTTGGACTGGGCTTCCTGGTGAAGCTCCACCCCTCCTATTGTTGAAAGAAAGTTCACTAAAAAGGCTGAAACCCAGATGCTCTGGGGCCCAACTCAGATCCTGGATCTGGATCTGCAACTGGCTTTCCTCTACATTCCTCTACAGACACCTGAGGCTGCTGGGCAGGTGTTTGTTGACCTGTGGGTGAGGAGAGCCCCACCCATGTCAAAGTGTGAACCACGCAAGAGTGTTAGTTGTGTTAGTTGTGTTAGTTGTGTATGTGTGTGTGTGTCTGTCTGTCCTAAGATGTAGGAACTAGGTGGGTTTTCTGGGTTCAGACACAAGATGTGTCTGTCTACCATATGATCTCTATGTTTCCATTTCAGCCAGGGTTCCTATGTGACATTCCACCTGGAGACAGAGCACATTCAGAGAACTCCTCATAAGATTTGGAGTTGATCACTCTCCTTATTGATCCCCTATGAGCTCGGCCACCACGCAGCTCTCTGATACTGCTCTGTTCTGAAGCTGTTCGAACCTCCAGAATTTTCGCCTCTGCTCTGCCTCCATTTGTCCTCTGAGGAGACCAACCCTCTGCAGACCTGCTACTGGGTCTAGTCAGCATTTACTCAGCGTGTACTCTGACTAACACATATGACAATGTCCAACTACATTTTTTTGTGTGCCGCGTGTATGTTCATCTCTGGTTCAGAGTGAAGACTGCACTCCTTCCTCAATTGAACCTCAAACCCCTGGGAATCCAACCGGCCCCCGGCCAAGGCTCAGTTTTCCACAGTGACACCCACCTAGTAAGAGTAACGGCCAGGACGGAGAGGAGGCAAGTCGGGACGGGTCTACTTACCGAGTTCCAGCAGTTCCGGACGGAAGAGAGACCAATGAGGATTGTGAGGAAGCTGTGAGAGGAAGAGCGATTGTGGGTGAGAGAGAGGAAGGGAGGAACGCAAAGAGAGCGAAGCAGAGAGAGAGAGAGGCTGGAGGGAGGGGAAAGAGACACTCCCATTGCCACAAAAACACTAACAAAAAAAAGGTCCAAGTTCCATGTCAAAAGGTTCCATTTCAATGCATCATCATAAACACTACCCAACACACACAGACACAGACACAGACACAGACACAGACACACACACACACACACACACACACACACACCGGTCCCAACACCCATAAGCTAGAAAAGCAACAGCTTGGTGCTGCGTTCAGGAGCCAGGGGGGGAAATCAGACAGCAGTGTTCTCGGGTCTCAAGTTGATTTCTTCTTGCAGCTGACAATGCCAGGCAGTGTGTGTGTGTGTGTGTGTGTGTGTGTGTGTGTGTGTGTGTGTGTGTGTGTGTGTGTGTTCATTCCACACTAGTGGGCATGAAAACACATCAGTGTCAATGATCAAAGTGGACACGGAGGGTGGTTCCAGAACCCCACCCCAGACGGTCTTTCTGGTTTAAGCTGCTGGGGCTTGGGGCCATGTCTGGATGAGTGGATAATGTTATTCACTCGATAACATCATTGAAAATAACTGACTTAGTGAACAAGAAACGCAACAGTGATGGCAGCTGGGGTTTCACTGCCCTCCAGTGGTTAGGAGGTGGACCTCGACCTGTGCTTATTCGTGCGTTGCCTCCCAGCAGTCGGACAACTAAGAACAGCTAGAGGGAACTGGCTTATTTTAACAGAAAAAAACCAATTAGCAGAAATGATCAATTCCCTGAATTCATATTATTAGATTTAGGTGGTGTAACGGGATAAAAATACAATGGAGAACGAATATGACGTAAGCCTGATAGTACAACAGGTAAAAGACGGACTGGATGAATAATCAAGTCTCCACAGTCGGAGAGTCCGTGGCCTAGCCGAGAGCACCGAGAGGGTGGACGGGTGAATGGGTGAATGATGCCGTTTCCCTTTTGAGAAAAAAATGAGAAAGATCAGAAAGAAGAAGGTGTTGCGATCTGTAGATACAGCTTCATATTCATATCTATTACTATTATCTATTATCTATTACTGTTATGTTTTTTTACTTGAAACTCTGGCACAACAATTTCCTTCGGGATTAATAAAGTTGTTCTCTCATACTATTCCGCATCATATACATGTATATGATGTATAGTGTGTAGTACACCCTATGTAAATAACTTATAACAGTCTTATAACAGTCTAATCACTTATAATAATTATAACAGTCTTAATGTCTTTGCAACCCTGCAAAGGATTGACTCGATGTCCCGGCTTCGCGTCAACATATGTCATTGATATTTTATTTAGGACCGCTGGTTGGCACTGCGAGTACTGATCGATCGATTGATTACTGAATGATTGTTATATGTAAGCTGTATTCTGCTTTCCAGTCAGACACTGAGATGCTTCTTTGTCCTATAAAAGCTCCTATATCGTGGCATGCTTTCCCAAACGGCAAGAGATGAAGAGTTGTTTAAAATGTCGATGTAAAAAGAGGAAAGACCGGCTGATCCCCAGGTGCGCTCGCGCTCACACTTGACGACGTCACCCGAAACCAGGAAGTGCCCCGCAAGTAGTGAGTTGTCGCGGCGCTGAGCTCCTTCTTCTCCCCCTTTTTCTTAACCCCCTCGGTCAGATGGGTTCCGGGGGTTCACTCCTGGCTGGGACGCTGCTCTTGCTGGCGCTGGTGGTGCTGGACGTGCCGGTCGGCGCCGTGTCCGAACCGGGGAAGTGGGTCGTGGACGTCGACAGTGTGAGTTAGCTGTTTGTTTGTAATGGGGCTACATGCTAACACCCAGGGCCTCCCGGATTCTCTCCGGACCGGACGCCCAGCTGAAGGTGTCACCGGGTGGCATCGACCCGCTCGGGCTCCGGTCCGCCTGCAGAGCCGCCGGGCCCACGGCCACCGAGCAGGTCCGCGCTGCTAGCTTATTAACGTTAGCAAAACTCGACGAAGCGCCTTGGAAGCGTAAGACGTCGGACGCGTTCAATGACCGGAGAACCGAGAAACGGGTCAGAAGCAGGGGTTCTGTCTGACAAACATCTCGCAGCCGCCCAGAAACGACCCGAAGGACATCATCTCGCAGTTGATGACTCCCATGGCTTAGTGAAGGTCTCATCTCGTGTACTCTCCTCCCTCCAGGCGACGCTTAACAAGCAGTCCCTCTTCTACTTCTCCAAAGTTTTGTTTGAAGGCACCGTGATCCACGTCAGAGGTGAGTCCCGCTCCTCCCGTCCACACAGGCCCGTTCCCACTCCTCTTTTGTTGCATCCCATCAGTTCATCTCAGCTCAGGTAGATTCTTAGCGCCATTGTGCTCAGAAATGAAATCTAGTGAGGGACTGCATGGAGGTGCATGGGTTCGACACTCCTCACAGCAGAAGGTCTCTGGTTGGATTCTTGCAGATGGCCAGATGGCCTCCTTGTGTGGAGTCTTCCTGTTCTCCCTGTGTCTGCATGGGGTTCCTCAGGGCTCCTCCCACAGTCCAAAATCACAGGTTGATTGGAGACTCTGAATTATCCAGATATGTGAATGACAGGGTTTGCATGTCTAAATGACACTCTGCGATTGGTCCAGGGTGAACCCACCTCATGTCCATTCACAGCGGGGATAGACTCCACCCCCCACCCCCCACCTCCGGCTGCCAGGTGGGGGATGAGCAGAGGAGGTGATGAATGGGCAAATGAAGTCAAATTAATCTTTGATTGGGGGTTGTAAAAATAATCTATAAAATATCCCAGAAATTCAGTGAATTAATAACAGCTAATTAATTGTGTGTATGTGTGTGTCTTCTCTCCAGTGGTGTCCGAGAACTGTAACGCCGCCTCCTCCGTCCAGCTGAATCTCTCCTGGTACCTTAGGAACTCACACTGCTACAATGAAGTTCTTCTCATGGAAGTGAGACAGGAACCCCTCTGTACATCCTGGTCCTTCATCAGCCCCCCAAACATCCTGGTTTGTGTCTGCAGGCGCAGAAGGTGAGCACCTACTTCAAGTCCACAGACGTCCTACTGGAAGGAGGGAGTGGCTTCTACAGTTTCCACCAGTATCCTGTGGTCACCTGTGAGCCGCACCTCAAACCCAACACGGTAACACACACACACACACACACACACACACACACACACACACACACACACACACACACACATTCTCAATTGTCTAACTGTGTGTGTGTGTTGTTGGAAACACAGTTCGGCCTGGACGTCTTTCAGAAGAAAACCCGTCTGGCAGAAGCTCCTCAGCAGCAGGTGAGAAGGTCCCCATCTCCCTCTGTCCATCTCCTGTGGATTCCGGATTGTGGGTAACTGAAGTCTGTGGTGTGTGTTCCAGCCCATTACACCGGCCCCCTCCAGCAGAGGCCGCAGAGAGCTGCCTTCCCTGAAGGCCCAGGTCTGAGCAGCTACACACCCCACACCTACAAAGCTAACAGTGGTGTTCTGTCTGCAAATCAAGAGAAGCACTTTCCAGGCTGCTGTGGAGGTTGGCTGCAGTCGCCAGCCTTCAGAATAAAAGCTCCTTTAAGCTCTAGAACTTGACTTCCAACATACTGAACTTCCAATTGATAATGTTGATTGGCGTCACTGATCGCCAGTCAGTCAACTGGAGCTGACTGACACAAAATATTAGATTCAAATCTCCTGTCCTGGGAGATGTTTCTCCTCACCCCCTGTCTCATCACCCATCTGCTCCTCAGGCCGATGCCCCGTCAGAGCTGGGTTCGTCTGCAGCGCCGGCAGAAGCAGCTGCTCCTCCTCCACAGGTCAGTGTGGAGGCTGCTGGGTGGGGCACTGACCTTCAGTGGTGACAGGGAACTGACTGATAGTTGTATTTAGCTCAGTGGTAGAGCGTACGCTCCGCATGTATGAGGTCTGGAGTTCAGTTCCCTCCCCTGTAAGTTGCTTTGGTTAAATGCGCCTGCTAATGGTCAGGAGATGGTTCCTTTGGTAACTTAGCAGAGAAACAGCAGATGTCTGGTGAGTCAGGTGGTCCAGGGCAGTTTGAAGCACCTTACTTCAACATCTACAGTTTGAAGGAAGCCAACTTCTGTCACACGTGTGTTTGTACTGTTGAATAATCAAAGCGTTCATGTTGTCCCGCTGACCCTGAACTGGCTGCCAGTGGCCCATCCTCAGATAAACCCCTAATGTATGGTCTCTGCCTTGTGGGACCCCGAGGGGTGTCGCTACATCCAGTGGTGGGGGCTAATGCGCTCCCTGGTGGTGTGGTTTCTGAACTGCAATTCATTGCTCCAAGTTGGAGCATCTTCTCTTCCGAAGGGATTAGGAACCTGCTCTCTCAGAACAGAACAAAGAAGTACCTTCATGTAGAGGAGAGTCATGTGACCCCCCCCCCCCCCCCCCCCCGCTGTCTTGTTCTGCAGTCCGCTACTCATCCTGTGGATGCTGTGGCTGAGGCCTGGGAGGATGGACCCTACATGTTCATCCTGAACATACAAGAAGTCAAAGACGGCCAAGCCACAGACCCTTCCAGGCCCTGGAGTGTACAGCGTCAGTACACACACACACACACACACACACACACACACACACACACACACACACACACACACACACGAACACACACGTGTGTAGGACGAGTTGATTATGACTGGAAGTCTTTGTTGAAAAAGGTAGTGACACCCTGGGCCCGAAGGGTTGTGACTCTTATGTGTGTTTACAGTTCAGATCAGCATGAAGGGGCCCCGTGACTACATATCAGCCTCCGAGTGGCCCCTCATGGTGGTAAGACACACACACACACACACACACTCTCTCTGCTGGTATGGGATCATTCAAAAAAATGTGAGCAACGCAGCACAGACTGACTGCAGGGAGTAGAAGGTGAAATAGCACCCCCTGTGGCGTACCTTAGAAAAGGAGGGATGAATTACTTAAATCCTCGCCTTGCCCTATGCTGACAGGTGTGGGCTCTGTGTTTGCAGTTCTACATGGTTATGTGCATCATGTATGTATTCTTGGCACTGCTGTGGCTGCTCCTGTCAGCCTGCTACTGGAGGGACCTGCTGCGGATCCAGTTCTGGATCGGCGGGGTCATCTTCCTGGGCATGCTGGAGAAAGCTGTGTACTACGCCGAGTTCCAGAGCATCCGCTATGACGGATTGTCAGGTAGGCGGTTTTGCGGCAGCGGTGCTGATGCAAGGTGCTGTGGGCCGACCTGTTGTAATGCATCCTCCTGCAGTCCAGGGGGCGGTGGTGTTCGCTGAGGTACTGTCTGCTGTGAAGAGGACCCTGGCCAGGGTGCTGGTGATCATCGCCAGTCTGGGATATGGCATTGTCAAGTGAGCCTCGCCTCTGCCTCAAGATCCGGCTCTAAGGAGAGCAGCAGCATTTAAAGAAATGCTCGACGCTGGCCTGGGGGCAGGAAGTGTCAGGCCAGCAGAGCCTCTGATTGGACGCTGATGGTGTGGTTTCCATCCACAGGCCCAGGTTGGGGGCGCTGCTGCACAGGGTGGTGGGGGTGGGTCTGCTCTACCTGGGTTTCTCTGCCATGGAGGGGATTCTACGAGTCACTGCAGTGAGTCTCACATACACTGCAGCACACTGTGTGTGTGTGTCTGTGTCTGTTTGTGTGTGTGCGTGTGTTTGTCGAGGAGGACAAATGTTAAGCCGATGTGGTGGGGGGTGTGAGTCCAAGATGGCTGATGGCCAGGGAGCTTCAGAGGAAGTTCAAATTTAAATTACCTTTATGCAGTGCAGAAGACATTTATCTGTGTGTGTACGTGTATTTCCAGTGAAGATCCTAATAGAGCTGTGTTTCTAACCTGTGACCCCCCCATTCCTCCTGCAGGATCGAACTGCCAACACCAACAGTCTGTTACTGTGTAACATAGCGCTGTCCTTCATCGACTCCTGTATTGTGTGGTGGATATCCTTTACCCCAATCTCACACACTCTCAGAAGGTCACAGGACATGTTTGGAGGTTCATTTACTTGTTAACTCAGCAGCACAGTGCTTGTTATATCTCCTCCCTGGGTTCTGTCCATGTCCTCCTCCCTGGGTTCTCTCCATGTCCTCCTGCCTGGGTTCTCTCCATGTCTTCCTGCCTTTGTTCTCTCCATGTCGTCCTGCCTTCCTCCCAGTCCACAAACAGTCATCAGTTCAGTGAAGACTCTAAATTGTCCATCAGTTTGAGTGAGAGGGTGAATGGCTGGATGATTGACAGCTGATGTGTTTAGCGCCACCTCCAGCCTCAATGTCCTTCCAATGGCAGGAGAGGTGGGGTTCACGTTAGAGGTCCACACCCTCCATCCACCCGAACCAGGTTGTGAGAGCAGATTCAGCCAACCAATGGCACCATTGATCTGCTGATTTTCTACCGACTGAGGTTGCTGCTCACCCGTGTTCTAAAGCCACTTAATATTCTCAAGGCAAAGAACATGCAGCTGCAATGCGACCTCGGCATTCCCATTCGTTCTCTCCTTGGTCCCTCTTCCTCTCACCTTCAGATGAACCTGCTGCCTGCTCTCCTCTCCTCTGTAGGCTGAAGAAGATGTCATCCTCCTGGCCACCATGCCCCTGGCTGCACTGGACTCTGCCCTCTGCTGGTGGATATCCACTTCGGCACCCCTTCCCTCAGCTGCATGTCCTCCTCCCTTTGTCCGCTCCTCCACCTTCTCACTGTGGTTCCTGTCCGGCTAGCGCTCACTGAGGTTCCTGTCCGGCTAGCGCTCACTGTATTTGTGCACGTGGCTTGTGCGTGACCTCTGTTACGCTCAGATCCTCTGATTAGCTCCGGAACCAGCAGAACCTTCCTTGACTGTGTCCCACATCTTTGTGAGCCTGGCTCAGACCATGAAGCTGCTGAAGCTGCGGAGGAACGTGGTGAAGCTCTCGCTCTACAGGCATTTCACCAACACACTCATCTTTGCAGTCATAGGTGTGTGTGTGTGTGTGTGTGTGTGTGTGTGTGTGTGTGTGTGTGTGTGAGTGAGAGAGAGAGAGAGAGAGAGAGATGGATTCTTCAAAACTTGTGTGCTTGTTTTCCAGCCTCCATCATCTTCATCATCTGGAGCTACAGGACCTTCAAGGTCACCACGTGCAAAACTGTAAGTAAAGAGAGATGGCCACCTCTGTTAGCTGGCAATGAAGGAAAACAGTGACAGGCTGAAGGAGTGGAAGAGGAGGCCCTCCTCCTACTGTGATCCACGGCTAAATGAACTGATGATAGAGACGTGTGCCAATCAGTATCCGTCCATCTGTCCATCCGTCCAGGACTGGAGGGAGCTGTGGATCGACGATGCTTTCTGGCGCTTCCTGTTCTCCATCATCCTGTTGGTCATCATGTTCCTATGGCGACCGTCAGCCAACAACCAGAGGTGGGCAGTGTGTAGGTTTACTCACCGCTTGTCAGAGGCCACGTCGTAGTTCTAAGTGTGTGTGTCTCTCAGGTATGCCTTTAGCCCCCTGGTGGATGAAGAGAGCGAGGATGAGGAAGAGAAAGAGCCAATGATGAGTGAGGCCTTCGGTCAGGACATTTCACTCTTCGTGTGTGTGTGTGTGTGTGTGTGTGTGTGTGTGTGTGTGTGTGTGTGTGTGTGTGTGTGTGTGTGTGTGTGTGTGTGTGTGTGTGTGTGTGTGTGTGTGTGTGTGTGTGTGTGTGTGTGTGTGTGTGTGTGTGTGTGTCGGAAGGGGACTCCTTGGATTAGATTATAATCTGAGAGTGAGGTCCAGAGTTGCACCTGATCAGCCCAGAGATCTAGATTTCACTCTCAGATGTTCTTCACAAGATGATGCATTATGCATTTCCGTCCTCCTGTGAGGCTCACTCACAACATCTTTGTGTCTCTAGAGGGCATGAAGATGAGGGGCATGAAGAACGAGGCCAACGGGGCTGCCAAAGCCTGCAAGGCGGTGAGTGTATAGAGTGTGCATGCGTTATACTAGCAGGACAAAGGTTATCAGTGACCTTCTGAGCATGGCATTAGAACAAGATTACAAGAGTCTTGATACAGGAGTTGAATGGAGTATCCTTCTGGCAGGATGAAGATCTGAAATGGGTGGAGGAGAATATCCCGTCCTCTATGGCCGATGTGTAAGTGGCCAACAGCTGGACTTGTGAGTGTGTGAGAGAACTTAATGTGTGACGCAGATGATCTGGTTCTCCACAGTGCCCTGCCACCGCTGCTGGACTCTGATGAGGTGAGTCCTCCTGCTCTTCCTCCTGAGATGAGAAGACTGATTGATAGGTGTATTGATTGACACATCAAGGTCTATGGGTTTTCTCCATGTTCTCCCGCCTTGGTTCTCTCCATGCTCTCCTGCTTGGGCTCTCCCTGTGTTCTCTCCACATTCTCCTGCCTGCGTTTTCTCCTGGTTCTTTGTCTCTCTGAAGGAGAGGATGAATGATCGGATAATTGACAGCTGACAGTACAGCTGAACGCCCGCCCCTCAATTGGGATTGTCTCCCAGACCCTGTGAGCAGGAGACATAGATGATGAGACCCTTCTCCCTGCTCAGTCTGTTTGAAAGTAAATATCCAAGCTTGAAGACATGAGACATGAGACATGCCCCCTCCTGCTGTCAATCAAATCCAGTCCTCTAATCAGCTGCTGCGTCCGTGGATCTCAATCTTCACCTTCACCTTCTCCGTGTCAACTGTGTTCTTCTGTGGAACTTAGTCACAGATGGTGTCTCCAGAACGTCAATCACCTTCAACATCATCACTTCACATGTGTGTGTGTGTTTTTAATCCCTTGCAGGAGATCATGACAACGAAGTTCGAGATGTCCAAGATGGAGTGAAGAGAAGGTGCAGTAGTCTGAGACCGAGGTGATGGACAGGTGAGCTTTGTGGCATCTGGGATGAACCTCCTCCTCCTCCCAGAGATGGATCTTGGCTGAGAGAAGACGAGAGGAGCTATTTTACAGGAACCTGCCCCTGCTTTTACTTTACATTCATATGAACCTTCCGTAGATCTTCTCCAGGTTGTCACATGGGCCATCTGACCTGGCTGTTGCCATGGCAGCAGCCCGCCCCAGGTTGACAGGATTCTGAGGATGTGGATGTTTTGGTCAGAGCAGAGGAGGCTGGTGACCCAGATGTTGGGTAGTTCATATGTTCACGGGGTCTCTGGGAGGTTCTTCTCTTCCTCCTTGGACTCCCTGGGGTTTCCCCACTTTTACCTGAGAAGATCCTGAACCTTCAGACTGGAGGGCGACACCTCGGACTTGGATTCCAGGATGGTTGAGAGCCTGTTTTTAAATATTTTCTAAGATCTTCTTCAAATGTTGTGATTTTTATTTTTGACATAAATAAAACTCTGGTTTCCTTGTGACATCCCGCTGGTCTCAAGGTTCTTCTCAGGTGGACCTTGGGAGTCTGCTGTTTGGATTCACCCTAATGTGTTTATCTAGGATGTCCTGGTTGCTTGGGCTACTGGTGCAGGCAGTCATGTGTGTGTTTGCCGTTTGGATGAGCAGAGGTCTAATGAAGAGGAGGTACTGGGCTCCTGGCCTCCGGACAGCGGTGGAGAAGAGGAGAGGATTCTGTGAAGGTCTAAACCAGGGGAGCTCACACTTTTACAGCATGTGAGCTACTTATAAAATGACAGTCAAAATGATCTACCCACAACAAAAATGCAAAACATTCTTTATATGTACAATGTATGTGGGTGTACCTTGCATTACCGCATGAACCAATACTGCACAACACAGAATAAGTATGTACACTTTTTGTCATTATCTAAGTTCACTCTGATGACTTGAATCAGCCAGGGATGCATAGTCCAGACAGTTGCTGCTTACAGCCAGTCTTATTAACGATGACATGACTCACCCGGAACGATACTTCGGTCGCAGCTTCCGCTTTTGAATTATGTTGTGTGAAAAGTGACTGCTGTCCGAACAACTGGGATTCCAGTTCCTTCACCTTTCTCTTTCTCAACTCACTTTTCGGCGGGATGTCCGTGTCATATTATACATGAACAGTCGGAAAATGCCGCTCCACATTACCCTTCTTTGGTATTGCGATGGTAGACCGGCAGATGAGGCAAACGCACTTCAAAAATGTCATCGTGGAAAACAAAGTCCTCCCATTCCGTATGACAGTGATAAGTTCCGTCTTCTTACTTGGTCAAGCTTCCCTACTCATTTTATAGGGGAGAAAAAAACCGAGGGCTAAAAATTGGAGGTAACTTGCTGAATAGCTTGTTAGTTTTGCTGCATTTCGCGCAGTTCTTTGTGCATGTGCAGTGACCTCAGTATCAGAAAATAATCCGATGCCATCTGACTGGCTGGCTTATCAATGAAATAACGGGATGCATGATAGGCTGATATCTATGTTTTTAATGTCATACAATCTACCAGTATTACCGTTGCGATCGACGTATTGAGGACCCCAAGTCCAAACAAACCTTAAAAACTACCAAGGGTGTTTACCACGTCCGGGTCCACAAGGTGGTGCTGCCGCGTCCGCGTGTGTTTGTGTGTTCCTGGGACGTCACACGGATCGATGTCGCAATGAGCGCACGGGGAGGAGCGTCTACCGGAACACACACACAAAATGTACTTCCCAAGACACACACACACACACACACACACACACTCTGCTCGTAACCGTCGTTCCATTGGGTGTGTGCGCAGGGTTTCCGCCTGTCCGTGCGTTTTACGGTCCCTGTCGGTTGTTCCTAGTTTACGGTACTTCCACAGCGGCAGACCGAGCCGGGACCCCACCGGTGCCTCCCCTGTATTTCCAGGGGTGACGCCGTGCCGTCAATCACCGGAGCCCAGCCGCAAACGGAGAGACCTTTATTAGACCCTTATCCCGAACCTCCGGATCTCCTGCTCCCAGCGGACCAGACACTGGAGCACCGGACCCCCAAGCCGTCGATGTGAGTCCCCCTTCCCTCTGTGCCCAGACGCGCCGGCTCCTCCACGGTTATGAGTAGATGTAATCGGAACCCAATTTTTCTAGCGTTCAATCGCTTCCGGTGAAGGAGTTAGTCCCATCCACCCATTCACTCAAAATCATCCAACCAGACCGGTTGTCCCATGAGGAGGTTCTGTTGGAGTTCCTTCGAGCGCTCGTCTTTGGAACCGAACATTGCTGGTTCGATTCCTGGCTCCTCTTAATGTGTCGGAGTGTGGTTGAGCAAGACACTGAACCCCTAACTACTCCTCTCGCGTTGATGGACGGTAGCCAACTGCTCGTGGTCAGGTTAAAAGCAGAGGACGAATTTTATTAAGTATAAATTAAAATTATAAGATAACTGATGAATTATCCACGTGACCCGACTCTTTATCAGGATGTTTTTCCCCAGAGAAGAAGAGTGGTCAACTGCTGTGATCGTCAGATTATTGATGATCTGGTCCCTCAATCTGCATCTGTCAGCACAAACGGTCACTCTGCAGTTCTTCTTCTTTATCAGGAAGGTCTTTCCTTTCTGAATCTCAGACTTTTTAATTTTTTTCTGTCCTGAACCACATTCTTCTCTGAAGAACCTTTGGTGAAGCTGAGAAGTCCAGCAGCAAACTCTTGAAAATCTTGAATCTGACCACTGGTGGAAGGGGATATATTTCCTCCTTCTCTTCCTCACTGCTCCTCCCTTCATCTTCCCTTCGTCCTCCTCAACCCCTCTGTTCTTCCTCACCTCCATCCTCCTCCTCACTGCAGCATGGGGAACTCATATTTCATGTCAGGATGTTATTTATGTTTGTGTTCTCCTCCGGGGACGACCTTCTTCCTGGTGCAGACTCATAAAACATCTCCCTCGCCCCTCCAGGCTCCTCAGCAGCTCACCTCACCTGTTCATATCCACATGTTTCTTCACTCCAGAAACCAAAACAGCAAGCCACAGTCCTCTGGCAGTAAGTGAAGGAGCTCATACAGGATGTAGAGGAGTTACATTAGTGTGTGTGTGTGCTTGCACACATGCATGTGTGAGCGAGTGCCTGAGTGAATCACATGTGATTGAGTGTGAAGATGGCAGTGGTAAGTGGACCAGAGGTCATCCTCGCCATGTGTCTGTCTGGTTTCGTTAACGACCAGATCTCCAATGCTGTGATTTATTGCCTCTGGTGTTCAGGATTATCGAGGGGATGGATGCGCCCCTGAGGGCATCACAGAGATTGTCTTCCTCCAGGGTGGAGTCGCTTGCTTCTTTGCTGGTGGCTCTGGACCCAGAACCACATGGGTTCTCACCCGTCAGGTTCTAAAGGCTACTTCTATGCTGCCGTGGGTGTCGAACCTCACTTCCTGTCTGACCAGGAAGTGGCTCCAAGGCTGGAGAAAACAAGAACTGAATGTGTGCTGAGGAGACCGAGGGCCCCGGTGGTGTCTGATCTGATCCCACAGAGCATTCTTTTACCAGCATGTTCTCAAAAAACCCCACCACAGAGTTAATGGTGCCTGTCTGTTTGCAGGTTCTCCATCACTTCTGTCCTCCTCGCTGCAGTGGTTGCCTGGGCAACCACAGCTGTCAGCATGTCCAGTAAGCTGCCAGGTAGGTTGCCAGCAGCAGCGTCTTCAGTCCTGCCCCCCCAAGACCCAAGCGTCGACAGCCGAGGGTGGGAGGTGGGGTGAACTAGAGTCAACTAGGCTATTGTTTAAAATAACATTTAATAGAACATTCTGCATCTGACAAGCGTTTGCTCAACCCTCCGGCTGCACACCAGCAAAGACTCCTGGTGGCAGTGACCGTGTGTGTGTGAGATGGACTGGCGTAGATGGATGGGGGAAGGGCGGGATACTGGAGAGGCTTTTAATAGAAACATGTGTGGGCAGGGTAAACCTGGCAGGTCAATTATACAGACACACACACAACAGTAATCCACTGCTCAGCAGATCCCAGAGCCTGAGTAGAACCTCATGAAAGGGTGACATTGAGGCTGGAGGGTCAGTGAGAGGATAAACCTGCGTGTGTCCCCAGAGACCACATGTGATGACTGGGGGGAGTCCATGGCGGGGCCGGTCTTGGTCCTGGAGGCGGAAGCTGGCTGGTTGTCCTGTCCTCTGTTCTTCTACTCCTCGGTCTACAACTACTCCTTGGTGATGAGCTCCGGACACAACCTGGTCTGGTACTGGGTCCCTGAAGGCCAGGACATGGAGCAGCCTGTCCCCAAGAGGTACCTCTGAGCTGACCTTCTGCCATACAACAAGACAGAACCTCCTTCAGCGCAGAGGTGGAGTCGGCGGCATCCAGTGGACCGGATGTCAGCAGAAGGACATTCCTCCTGATTGCGATTTTTTTGACTGTTTTTCAGCTGGCGCTTCAGCAGAGACAGAGATCGGCTGTGGCTGCACATGGCTTCCGTCAGCGACACGGGGCAGTACATCTGCCTGCTCCGGTAAGAACCTCCAGCAGAACCATAATATTCTTGTTCGATGGTCTCTGAGGGGAACTTACATGATCTTGGCAATCATGTAGTTTCCTGGTTTGGTCCTGGACCTCCTGTCGCAAGGTTTTATTTTGAAGAGTCAAAGGTTGAGAGCATCACTATGCTGAATCGAAGTCTGGTGCTGGTTCGGGTTGGTCACTGTGTTGCTGCTGCACACAGAACCTCAGAGGTTGCGCACATCATGATGATGATCCTTGGCTCTGGGTGAGAACCTGGACTTCCAGTTTTAAGCCCACCATGGCTTCTTGTAAGACCTCTTGGCTGAAGGGTTTGCTGGTTAGGTCCTCTGTTTCCTGTTGCTGGGCAGCCATCCCTGGTCTGGGTTCATCACCCGCTGAGTTTGTCAGGTCCTGGACTCGGAGCATGTAGTCATCTCTCACCAGTCCAGTGTCTGAGTTTCTGCAGATGAAGAGCTTGTTGAAGAGGTGCTGCCGTCAGCCGTGAGACCCGGTGGCTGACGGATTTCTTCTGGAAGTCCTGGACTCGTTGGTGCAGGCTTTTATTTTGTCAAAGACTGGTTTTGTTCCTTTACTGTTGTTTCCCTGTTCCTTGATGAGCCACCTCCACTGACTCCTCTCTATGCGCAGGAGCAGCATCTCTACTCTGAGCCTGGATGACTGAACTTCTCACCCTATCTCTCAGGGAGATAGGGGAGAGAAAACTTATTTCGTCCACTTGTATCCGTGATCTTTCGGTCAGTACCCACAGCTCATAGGTGACAGTGGGAACGTTGATCAACCAGTAAATTGAGAGCTTCGCCTTCTGGTGCAGCTCCCTCTTCATCATGACAGACCGGTACAGAGTCCACATCACTGCAGTCACTCCACCTATCCGCCTGTCGATCTCCTGCTCCATCATTCCTTCACCCGTGAACAAGACCCCAAGATACTTGAGCTCCTTAACTAGGGGCAGGACCTCTTCCCCGACCCGGAGTGGGTATTCCTCCTGTTTCAGGTTGAGCACCATAGTCTTGGATTTGTGAATTGCTCCAGTGAGAGCTGGAGATTACATTACATCACATTACATTGCATTGGGCAGACGCTTTTATCCAAAGCGACTTACAATAGAGGACATAGGGACTGCAAATACACTTGCAAATACACGATGCACAGGAAATATACAGGAAATATACAGAACAGTAAGCTTGGGTTAGTGAGGTTTTTTATTTATTTATTTTTTTGGACAGAGACACACAAACGTACACACACACTGCATAGCCTAACTTGCTGCCAACCTGATCTGGGGCATCAGCGCAGTAAAAAGTCCTGAAAGAGAAACGTTTTTACCTTTTTCTTGAAGGTTGAGAGAGATGATGCTAGTCTTGTTGTTGCTTCTGAGGAAGGTGGCGAAGTTGTCTGGGGTAAGATCTGTAGCAGCAGGAGGGGGGGGAGGGTTAAGCAGTGATTTAAAAGTAGATAACAATTTCCTAGAGTCTGTAGTGTTGCTGATCTTTTCGTTGTAGTAGGCCTTCTTGGCAGTTGTCACAGAGGTGGCAAAGGACGCTAGTAGAGATTGCAGGTTTTTGAGATCTGATGGGTTGCCAGTTTTGTGCCACTTTCTTTCTGCTGCTCTTAGGGTAGAACGCAGAGCGCGGATGGGTTCCGTCAGCCATGGTCGAGGCTGGGTAGAGAGTGCAAGCTTGGTGGATAGAGGGCACATGTTGTCCAGGCAGGAGCTCAGTGTGGAGCTGAGCGACTCTGTTGTAATATCTACATCTAATGAAGACAGTGTGCTGGGGGGTGGCAAGGCAGAAGTAACTGCCGATGCAAAGTCTGTGATAGACAGTCTGCGGAGATTCCGTCTATATGTGACCACGGGTGGAGTGCTGGCTGGTGACTGTGGTAGAGTGATTGTGAAATTAATGAAGAAGTGGTCAGAAACATGCAGCGGTGTTATCTTCACATCATTCACCTCACAGTTCTTAGCGAAAATCAGGTCAAGTCCATTTCCGTTTTTGTGTGTTGGGGAGCAGCTGGCAAGATGAAGGTCAAAAGCATTCATCATGTCTTTAAAGTCGCTGGCATATGGCTTGTTTAGGTGTATGTTGAAGTCACCAAGGATGAGTAGGGGACAGTCCAGATCTGGGATGGAGGAGATAATTAAGTCCAGTTCATCCACCATGGCACCTAGTGGCCCAGGTGGTCTGTACACTATAATTACAGATAACTTGATTGGAGCAGTTACCCTGATGGCATGGTATTCAAACTAGCTGTATTCATAGTTTGGCAGCAAGGGGGCGTAGGTCCATTGGTTGTGAATTAGGATTCCTGTTCCCCCCCCTCGCTGCATTATACGGGGGGTATGTGAGGAGGAGTGGGTGGTGGATAGGGCTGCTGTTGTTGCTGTGTTATCCAGTTTCAGCCAGGTTTCAGTTAATGCCAGCAGGTCTAGAGAGAGTCTACTGGCGTGAGCAGAGATAAAGTCTGCTTTGTTCACACCAGTTCCATAGCCCAACAGTGTTGAGCTGGTGTTTGCAGTGGTGTGAGATTGCAGTGACCGGAGGTTGGATAGGTTTCTGCGTTGGTGGTTGCGGCAATAAGGCCTGCGTCTCTTGTAGATTACAGGTATTTTCTGGAAACACATTGTGAGCGTAGGTCAGAAGTAAAATAAGTATGTGCATCATCGGAGAAGTTGCTTCGGTGGAGTTGCACAGGTAGAGTTGCCCGTCTTTACATTTGTCCGTCTTCACACGAGCTGACACTGAAACAGCTGACGCTGTTAAGATTTCTTTATATAGGAACGGTGCCACATGCTGAACCCGGCCCACAGCAATTGGTTACACAAAGGCTGTGGGGTGTGGCCTCACTGATTGCCCAGCCAGGTGTCATCACCTGACTGAAACTCAAATTTCACTGACAAACAAACAACAACAACAGCTGTACCAACTAAAGTAAAGGATACAGTCAGCCTAACATATCAGCCTATACACAGCCCAAATACCATGAAGATGAAGTACTGCCATACTGTAAATACTGCAAATAGATCTGCAAACAGATTGAATCAGGAGGCAGGAAGTGAGCTTCATCAACATCTTCATCGTCCACAAGCAGCCGACGCTGCTCTAGAGCTATCTGATCTGGGTCAGCGGTCACTTCCTGGTTCCTCTCTTTGGTCCTTTGACGTCAGACGTTCTCGCTGCCCAGCTAGCAGAGCTCCGTGCACCAGAGCTGAATGCGAACATGTGAAAAGGACCAAAATGATTATTTGTTACATGAAGACAAGTCTGAAGGAGCCTGTGGAAGACGCTCCCTCATGTACACCTGTTCAGAATACTCCTGAACAAAGTATTTGGCTTTGACGGGAAGTCCTTGTCGCTCAGAGGAGTAAATGTTCTCGTCCAAGGTCATGACCGTTGGAACCATATGTCCGGACATCCGACTCCCAGAATGCTCTGCTGCAGGTGCTCGCATCTGCTCTGTCTTCCAGAAACAAGTCGTCCTGCAGTAAGATGGCCACGCGGCTGAAGGTGCTGCACCACAACGAGACTGCACGGCGGTTGTCCTGTGAGCCAGCAGCTGCCGTGGCAGCACCCCGTCAGCTCATCCTGTTACAAAAGGATAAGATCCTGGAGTGCCCGGGCCTGCATGACGCCGAGAGGATCTCTGATGCGCCACTCAGTGTCACCTGGTACCACGTAAGGAGACTTACAAAGAGTTCAAACTGTTGTCGCTGCATGCAGAGATAGGGTTCAGTTCTCTCCGCAGACGGTGTTTGATTTAGCATGAAGAGGGAAAAGATACTTGCAGGGTTATCTTCCTAGTAGATGTCGGGAGGATTTGGTGGCTCAATGCCTTTTTCTGTCTTTGGGAAACTGGTCCATGTGGCCGGTCTCAGGAAAAGCTGAAAAACCTGGAAAGTGTCCTGGAAAACAGGAGCTAAAGTTATTTGTTCTGGAAATCCCTTTACGTTTCCCTGAAGCTACTGAAATGACATGGGTTTAAGGAGGAGGAGCAGCCTTGAATGTTCCTGAAGAGCATGGCTACCTTGAACTTCTGAGGCCAGAGCTTCTTCTCATGACTTGAATGTTCCTCCAGGGATGTCTGCCCTTTCCCCGATTCAACCACGACTATGAACAGATTGGAACCCACCTGGAGATCCACAGCATGTATGAGGAGTTCGATGGTTCCTACTACTGCACCATCAGCTTCAGGAAGTTGGGCCGCTCCTTTAACTTCACCCGGACCTTCAGTGTCATTAGCGTCCGTAAGGAACCCTGACGTCAGAGTAAGTGAAGCCACCACCACCGCCTGGACTCAGCCTTGTGTTTCCTCCCAGCAGTCCCTGCCTACAAGCCACGCATCATCCAGCCCCAAGAGGACGACGTCCATTTCGTCAGGCTGGGTGAGTCCACTGGCAGCAGAACCCTCCCGATGTCCTACAACAGAATCCTCCAGAGGTCCGGAGAGAGTTCAGAGAGACCACCGTACCAAGATCTACCTTGGAAGCTCCAACAGAACACTTCTCCCGAACATGTATTCCCTTTAGCCGTGATTCACGCAGATGGTTGACACCTTGGGTCTGGTCTACGTCTTTGTTCCAAGGCCATGTTCTCTGGGCTGTTCTCTTGGTTACGAGTTCTAAAACCAGGAGAACTTTATCAGAGGTGGCTGTTGACTTTTGGCTTCTCCACTCTGCCTTGCAGACACCAACGTCAAGCTGGTCTGCAAAGGAGCGTTCCCCCACCTGGAATCTCCACAGCACATCTGGTGGTCCATCGATGGGAAGAGGGTGGAGCAGCTGGCCAACCAGCGCATCTCCGAGACAGTCAGGTACAAAGATGGCAGCTCCAGAGAGGGATCCGGTCTGACCATCAGAACTCGGGGGTCGGGACGGGGTCCCACGCCTCTTGGTGAAGGCCAGATCAGGCACCCGGAGCTGGAAGGTTCTGTGGAACCAGTAGAGCAGATGTTTGCTTCTATAATGACCATCGCACCCTCTGGTCCCGAGTGCAGGGTCTAGGTTCTGGAGGTATATTGGAGATGGATCTTCTCTGAGATGGTTCCTGTGTGCTGTCCTCCTGTGTAGGAACGTGTTTGAACACAAGGAGAGTCAGATCAAGGAGAGCTTGCTGCTGATCCAGAATATCCAGGCTGAGGACCTGAGGAGGGAGTACAACTGCTCCATGCAGAATGAGAAGGGAAACCAAACCCGCCGGTTCCCGCTGAGGGAAGAAGGTGAGGCTGGAGATCTGGAGCCCCTGCCCACGCTTCCTGATCCTGATAGCTCATGTTCTTTGACCATCAGTATCTCCTCTGACGGTGGAGCTGGGCTGCGGCCTGGGCGTCACCCTGGCCCTCATGCTGCTGCTCTTTGTGGTCTACCACATCTTCCGACTGGAGCTCCAGCTCCTCTACCGCTCCTGGTTCGGCACTGACGAGCGGCACACAGGTTAGCGGTGCGCCGAACTTCTAGAGAAAAACCTCAGCACCACTGCCTGCTGGGAGCATGACAACTCTCCTCTGCAGGTTTGAGAATATTCGATAAATGGTTTTAGAACCCATCAAGACAGAAGAAAGAAGCACCCCATTGAGGTGGAAGGTTAGCTTTCACTTCTGAAAGTGGTTCACATGCTGAAACTTCACTGAATGTTTAGTAACAGTGAGGGCTTTGTTTGGGTTCCTTCAAGGTTCTCTGCCTACCTGAGGAACCTTGAGGTAGACCTGTCTCTGGCACCATAACTGCGGCTCTGTTCTCAGGAAAGAACCAAGGGAGCTCCATGACGAGAATGTGTGGAAGGAAGTGACGTCTCGGCTCTCCTCTGCCCACGTGTCTAACGCGTGTGTGTGTGTGTGTGTGTGTGTGTGTGTGTGTGTGTGTGTGTGTGTGTGTGTGTGTGTGTGTGTGTGTGTGTGTGTGTGTGTGTGTGTGTGTGTGTGTGTGTGTGTGTGTGTGTGTGTGTGATAGATAATAAGGAGTATGACGTGTACATCTCCTACGCGAGGAACAGCGAGGAGGAGCAGTTTGTTCTGTCGACTCTCCGTAGGGTTCTGGAGAACGACTTTGGATACTCCGTCTGCATCTTCGACCGCGACAGTCTGCCGGGGGGGAGTGAGTACACACTGGTACTGCAGTACACACTGTACCCACAGTACACACTTGTCCAGCAGTACACCGTAGCCACAATACACTGTATGATTTTGTTAAAAGCAAACACAAAGTGAATCTCAATAGATTCTAAATGAGCTCTGTTCCACTGAGGTCTGCCGGGTGAATAGATCCTCAGGGTTCCTCTGGTTCTCCTATCTGACTGAACTCTTGCTGCAGGCAGGAGGCTGCTTCTTCTGCTCCTCCTCTTCCTTCTTCTGTTCCTCCTCCATCTCAGCCCCAAACAATCCCTCAAAGTCTCTTCCTCAATGCCTCTACCCTCAGCTATCACTGATGAGACCCTGAGCTTCGTGTCCCGCAGCCGTCGGCTGGTGGTGGTGGTGGGTCCGGGCTACTTTTGCCAGGACTCTCAGGCGCTGCTGGAGCTGAAGGCGGGTGTGGACGGCATTCTGGGGGGGCACCTGAGGGTCATCCTGGTCCAGTACAAGAGGCTGCGCAGGCAGGACTGGGCGAGGGAGCTGAGGAGGGCCCGCCTGGCCCTGGTGAAGGTGTGCTGGCGGGGGGACAAGTCCAAAGAGCTGACCTCCCGCTTCTGGAAGAAGCTAAGACTGGAGCTCCCACTGAGGAGGCTGGACCGGGAGGAGGCCAAGCTGTGTGTCCATGACGGTGCTGACCACAAGATTGGTGGTGGCGTCAAGGACCTATAGAACCTTCACTGGATTCTTTGAGGTTCGCCTGCGGACTGTTGCGCACAGTTAAGGGGGGTGTGCATCTTGCAGACGGGGCCCTGAGTCCGAGTCAGAGGTCGGACGCTGTTAATGCTGAAGATGCCAGAGCCTCCGGGGAGAGAAGGTTAATTTGTGTCTTCTCGACAGTGTTTCTTGCAACCCTGTTGACTATTTGCAACAAAATGTTTGATGGTTCTGTGATTACGCCCCAATATCTGAGATATTTCAAGAGTACTGTATCCCTCTGAAACACTTTTTATAATTTTTGACTTTTCAAAGTCAGTTAAATCTCTTTTTTGGCCCATTTTTCCGTAGGGGAGGCATCGGACTGATAATTATGCACACCTTGATGTAGGGTATTCATCTCCTCAGGCCACACAGTCCCTGGTTACACAAATACAAATCACTTGATATGAATTAAATCCAATAAGCATTCAAATTTATACAGCTTGGAGTTGGAAATTATGGACAAAATAACAATACGGTCAAAATATTCACTTGTCTTAATTATTGTACACACACTGTAGACTGAAGCCCCTGGAGAAGGTGACGCATTGATTGGAATTCCGTTCTTGAAGTTTTAACCCTTTAAGTACCTCATTGTTCCCTTGTAATAGCAGCCGTTGTAACTATTGTGTATTTATGCCACAGGAGACGTTTGGAGGATATGACCACTGATGTTCAAACATATCACTATTTTCATAAAACCATTTCATGCTATTTAATCAGACTCCCTCCATTCATTCACATTCTTATCCCTTCATTGCTTCATCTCAGTTCAGGTGATGTCAGTACCTCCTCAGGCTCCAGGAGGTCACCGCAGAACCTGGGCTGCTGGGTTCTTCACCCACAGCAGGTTCTTGGTTTGTGGAACCCCTGCAAGGTGGTCGGGCACAGCCCCCCCCTCCCCCCCCCCCTCCACTGGTGTTCATACTTATCATCATCATCATCTTCTTCTCCATCATTATCTCCTGAGATGAGACCTTCTGCACTGACGTGAGAATAACTCTTTCCATCAGTACTCCGTATGAGTGCTCAGTCCTGGGTACTGATGTGGGGGTCAGTAGCCTAGTGCACTTCCTGTTTGGAAACCAGCTGCTCCTCAGTCTAATGGATCTTTTGGTGGTTGACCTTCTGGTTGTCTGGTTGTGTTGGATCAAAACACTGAGGCGGGTCGTCCCTCAACCATCCGGAAGCAGCTGGGGCGGGTGGACAGGAAGCCCCCCGCCTCCTTTCAGCTGACCTCCTTCTCAGTCCCTCTGTTGTTCACCAGTATAGACGGCCAGTATCTGATGGTGTGACCTTCTCCTCCATCAGATCTTCCGGAAACCATTGTCCTCTCCATGCTGCGCAGCCAGCGACTGCTCTTCGTCCTGGGTCCAGACTTCCTGGTGGAGAAGAGCTTCAGCCTCCTGGAGTGCCGTCTGGGCCTATACCTTCACCGCGGCCGCAGGGCCTCCATCGTGACAGTGGTGCGTTGCTCTGTCGGCAAGCAGG
The DNA here is from genome assembly GCF_037954325.1 of Fistularia commersonii. Classification (NCBI taxonomy): domain Eukaryota; kingdom Metazoa; phylum Chordata; class Actinopteri; order Syngnathiformes; family Fistulariidae; genus Fistularia; species Fistularia commersonii. The sequence goes on from NC_141286.1 coordinate 11,191,688, forward strand.
CAGCCGCTGAAGCAGCGCAGCTACGACAGGCAGCCGTCGCCACGGTGACATGGCGCGGGAGTCGCTCGGAGCCGCGGCACTCGCGGTTCTGGCTGCGTCTGCGGCTGGCACTCCCCATCCGCCCACTGGCCCTGGGCCACAGGCTCATTGACTCTGCCTCCTCCCACTCCGATGTGGCCAGCCCTGCCCCTTGCAGGGACGCAACCAATCGGAGCCGTGGGGGCGTGTATGCTCCGCCTGCCGGGAGGGGCAGGGCTGGGCCGTGGTCAAAGGGCACAGAGGCCTGGCAGCCCAATATTAGGATTTGCTCCCGCTGCACAGGGGTCTGCCGCCGAGTGGATGCTAGAGGGGTGGAGCTTAGAGATCACACCCCTCCCGCTGGCTCCACCACCATCACACCTCCAGTCCTGACAGAATCTGCCCTTCCTGCATGCCAGATGGACAGCTGACCATTGGCTCCTGGACAGGGACAAACCACACTCCTTTTATCCAGCTTTAAACTACAAAGCCTAAGAAGGTTTCTGTTCTCGGACATCGGCTGTAAAACATCCTCAGGCTTCAGTGGAAGGTGATTCACCTCGCAGCGTCCGTCCACAAGACAGGTGTCCTGCTGCAACAGGTGGGATATCTGTCCGAGAAACAGTGAAGAGCGGGCTCCTTAGGTGTACTGTTGTGAAGTCTGTCTGCTCCTGCTTCAGACTCTGGGAGCTGGACAGAGCAGGTCCACTGCTGGTTGAGATCAGCTCAGCTTCATGTCAAATCCATTCAGATGATGCTCCAGTTTTGTGTGTAGCCACACAGCGGCGCTGTTGCCCTATTGGCCGGGCCGCTACGCTTCACCCTCAGGACCTTTCGGGTTTTTCCATAGGTGGTTGTGTGAAGGTCCAGAGTTCATCTCGTTCGCACATGTTTGTAAGGTTTTGAGAAAATAATTTTATTTGAAGAGTTAAAGGTTCACTTTTGTCTCCAGGCCATAATGAGAAGGAGACAGGCCCTCCATCCACCGTGTGTGTGTTAATAGTTGAAAAGCAGTTATTCAGTAGATGTGTGTTCATCCATCCTCTCAGAATCTCATTAAGGCTCTGTAAACATTAAGAGAATGGACAGGTGGTTACCATGGAAATGGTCCATGATGCTTCTCTGGGTCTCCTTTTTGATATTTGGAACTCTGGGTCTTTGGAGACATGGAGGTCTGGGGGGTTTTAAAGGTGCTGGGGGGTCTGGGGGCCCCCAGGGGTTCCTCGGAGGGTTCTTCTAGGGGTTCCTCTGAGGGGTCTGCGGGCTCCTTCTAGTTTCCAGGCCAGTTCTTTACTTGTTAGCTTGAAATAAACTCTTTCATCCCTGAGTTTGTCTTCATCTCATCTTGTCACCCCTGCTCTGTCGGCCACAGGCCAAACGTGCACTCAGACGTTTGCTGCTCTGAGACTCAGACCAGAGCCCAGGTGACCTTTTGACCCATCCAGAAACCTGAGCGGGTGAACCAGGCGGAAGGCGGCAGGGACCTTCAGCTGGGCCGAAAGCTGAGCTGCAGGGTTCTGCGAGAAGGTCCTGAAGTCCAGAGGAGAAGGGTAGGGTTTCATGGCCAGGTCCTCAGAGCCTGTGGGTCCGTGAGCCTGGGCACTGTTGCATTCACATTCCGGGGGGCCAGAGCTCCAATCTGTCCAACATCTGCAGTGGCTCGTCATTAAACAGACCACTGGCCCAGCTCGTCGCCACGGGTCCTGACCCCCCCCCCCCGCTCCTCGGGGGATCCCCCGAAGACCAGCCCTTCCCTTAGAGAAGGAGCCGCCCCACCCTGGCCCGAGGGGGTGGGACGGGAAGGGTCTCCAGGGAGACAGAGGGTTCGTTTTGTTCCAGGGAAGTAGGTGGTTGGACCGGTTCCACAGGAACCTGAGCTGCCAGTCCTCCTCCCCCCCTGGCCCCTGCACCCCCCAGCACCACCAGCTGCCCCCCCAACCGGCCTTGGACCGCCAACGTGACCCAGCTCACCTGGCCCCCCGCAAAGTGTAGGGGTTCTCCAACCTCCAGGACATTTCAGATCCAAGACAGGGTTTGGTCTCACCACAAAACTACAATATACTATACGTACTTTACATACAGCATACACTGTATGTAGACTGTTAGATACTGTATATACTCCTTATAGCTCCAAGTATCTATATATATTAAATAAAGCTATGTACACTATCGGATACTATATATACTGTATGATACAGTAGATACTATATGATACTATAAGAAAGAAAGAAATACTATACAATAATGTATGATGCTGTATATTCTCTATAAACTATGTAAAACTACATACAATATATACTATAACATATGATACTGCACCAGCTCTATATATTATATTATATACTATATATACCGCATGATACTATGTACTATATAATACAATAGATACTGTAGGATATTGTCTACTATATGTCACTATATAGGTACCGTATACTGATACTATACATAAAACACTGTGTGTGTATATATATATATGTATAAATATACATATATATGTGTGTGTGTGTGTGTGTGTATATTTATAGCATTTAGCATCATATATGATCATACAATGTGTATATAGCATACATACATATATATATGTGTGTATATATATATATATATATATATATCAATACACTTTGTATGATTTTATATGATGCTAAATATACTGTACAGTACTATATACCAGCGGGCACCAACCTTTTTTGTACCAGTGGCCAGTTCTATGCATGAAAATATTTCTGCAGACCGGTTAGAGGCACAGGGGTTCAAATAATAAAAACCTTTGTCAGTTCACAGTATTTAATCTGAATACAACAATTACTTTTTGTATTAAGCAATCACAATATTAAGTGCGGCAGTAAGGCAAAGGTTGAAACAGTTGTTTTCCAAAATAAGATCCGGAATGTGTAATAAAAAAACTATAATTTGTACCAGGAAATATTTGCTTTGCGGACTGGCACCAAATGATTTGGGGACCAGGGGTGTGGGTTACTATGTATATATGCTGTATGCTACAATATATTATTCACATATATGTATTCTGTGTACGTATACATATATACGCACAGAGCTAGACCCATGGCTGGACGGGGGGGAAGAAGGTCGATTCCGCAGGTTCGTAGGAAGTGGGATCTTTCTTCCTGGGCCTCCCCGGAGCAGGCCACTATATGGCTGCAGGTGAGAATCCTGTTTCCTCAAGACTTGGCCTCCACCTGCAGCACCAGAGTACTGCTCCCCACCTGGATAGGGCTGGAGGGGAAGCTCTCTGATTTGTGCTCCACTTGGAAGTGTTTTGTCTGCCGGTCATTTATGTTTGAACTCGTACGTGTCTTTAGCTTCATTGAAATCAAACTAATTACTAACTTAAGAAAGGCTACATTTTTATCTCTTTGGTGAACGGGAACCTCTGGGTCACAATGAAGGTCCAGACCCATGGACAGACTCTTTGGATGGTGTTGGAACCACCTTCAGGTGGGACTGATGATGTACTCTAATGTAATCTGTCCGCTGACAGGACCATTCGCCTGTTCTTTCAGAAGACAGCTGCAGATTGGTGGTCTTCTAGTGCAGGCAGGCAGGCAGGCAGGCAGGCAGGCAGGCAGGCAGGCAGGCAGACAGGCAGACAGACAGGCAGACAGGCAGACAGACAGACAGATCCTCCTGATTGTTGGAACATGAGAGGTGTGTGTTGGTCAATCATCTGGATGTTTATTGATTATTGGCAGGTGCTCGGTGCTCAGTCCATGCTAGCTCTGGCCGGCCAGCATCCTGGCTAACATACTAAACTAACGCACAAAAAAGGTGTTAAAGTGTCCTTGGGTAGAAACATGGACCAGGGCTCCAAGGGCAGCAGTGAGAACTTTACAGGATCAGAGAAGAAAAATGGGCAGTATGAAGGACACCAGGATATTGGCTGAACTTCTCTGGACACTGAACCTCTTGAAGCAGCTACAACTACTCTGTGGTTTGGTTCTGCTGCAGCGTTCTCATCATGGAAGAGTCCTGGATGTTCCTTTCATCGCAGTTCTACGTGGCAGTTGGATGGATGACCTTGAAACATCAGACGGTCAGAGTGAGCTTCTTCAGCTCCATTCACTGAAACGTCTCCCAGAATTTTTGCTCCGTGAGAACGTCTCCATCATCATGTGGATGGTCAGCGTGGACCATGTTTGTCTTTTTGTCAGTGGTGGACCTGTGGACCCACATGGAGCTCAGAGTTCATGTAAACAAGCTGAGAAGGACCTCCGGTCAGAAAAGCTGATGATCTTCGTCATTGTCATTTTTTTTCTGGTACTGTTTATTGCACTGTCTCAGGAAAGTGCAGCCAATCAGACGCAAGCTCTCTGGTCTGAGGTCGATGAGGGGACCTGGGGTGAAGGTGGAGAGCACAGACAACCTGGAGCAGCGAGGCGGAGTTCCTTGTTTTAGGGCCTCTGGCTGGGGACCCAGGTGAAGTTCCAGCGGCCCCCTGTGTCCCTCCGGACAAAGGCCTGTCCCTGGGGGAAGCTGTGGGTCTTCACGCTGGTGGACATGCTGAGGGACATGCTGAAAGCCAGCTCTGTCCGGCCAGGCTCCTGGACCTCAGGCTGACCTGTGCTGGTGGAGGTAGGAGGGGCCTCTGCTCCCAAAGCGCCCAGGAGGGGGCTTCTGGCCAGGGACGGCCGGAAGGCCAGAGCCCGGGCTGGATCAGGGTACCCAGAGGAGAGGATGTCTGATGGAGCAAAGGGACCAGAGGAGGAGAGATCTGATGTAGTAGGGGGACCAGGGAAGAAGATGTCTGATGTGGTAGGGTGACCAGGGGGGAAGATACCTGATGGAGAAGGGTGCTGAGGGAAGGTTCTGGCCTTTGCTAGTTGGGGGAGGTGGAGGGCAGTTGAGGAGTTGTAGCTCCTGATGGAGGGTCCTGAGGTGTGGAACTCCTGGCTCCGCCTGGAGGTGGTGGGGCCACCAGCAGAAGTTCTGCAGGTTGGAAGGTAGGTCCTGCTGGCAGCTTCAGGTTCTGGAGCTTCATTGGCAGTGAAGGTTGGGCAGATGTTTGGGTGAACGTGGGCGGGGGAGGAGGTGACAGCAGAGTTGTACACCAAACTCCTCAGGTGGAAACCAGGTGAGGACTCATCGATGGTGTCTGGGTCCTTCAGCCCCAGCGTCCGAAGAACCCAGAGGTCCAGGTTGGGCTCGGAGGTGGAGGAGGTCCCTGAGCAGAATTCTGCGGTGAGGTTCTTGCAGACCCTCTTACTGATCTGCGGGGGATCTTCTTCATCCACCTGCATGGAGGACCTCTTAAGCCTCCTCCTCCCGTCTTCTGAGAGCTTCTGGTAAGGAGACACAAGGTTGGAGTGTGTTGGACCTCCAGACCCCCCCCCCCCCCCCCCCACACACACACACACACACACAAAGACACACAGGCTTTACCTTGGCCTTCTCCTCCAGGCTCCTGACAAAGGAGGAGTTGAGGAACTCCCTGAGTTTGAGGTTCTCCTCCTGCAGGCGGCTCAGCTCCTCCTCTCTCTGCAGCAGGGTGTCCTGAAGCTGAGACATGGACAGTCAGGAGAGGAGGAGGGTGGTAGACAGGAGTTCAGACCTGTTCAGTTAAGAAGAGGAGCAGCTGCTGGACCTCCTTCAGCATCTGAATCTGCTTGCTCCTCAGCGGGAGAACACTTTCTGCTAGTAATTCTACTGCTTTGTCTCCAGCTGTGAGATGTTCTGATGGCCTTATAATGTTTGTTCTGTGGAGCAGGATGTGAACCCGCTGCTCTTAGGAGCTTCTTTGACCACCTATTGGTGTTATCTCTCAGATGTTCCAGAAACATCTGGTCAGTTCTCCTGCTAAACGCCCCCTCATCGTCACCTCCTCCACCCTTTCCTGTCTGTCAATCCTGACTCTCTTCCCGCCTCAGTGTGTTTCCTCATGATTCCCACAGGTTCTTAAAGGACCTCTGTTGGTCTTCAGACCAGGTTCTGCAGATGATACCTGTTTGTTCCTCTGGATCTGAGGATACAGCTCCTCTGTCCACATTGCACCAGGGGGGGGGCTGCTGAAGACCCCCTCGGGCTCTGGAAGACACACACACACACACACACACACACACACACAGAGAGAGAGAGTCAGAAAACTTTGTGCTTGGACCACAGAAGAAAAACCAGAGGTTGGAGGTCAGACTGTTCATCAGCTGTAGGTTTCTGATTGACAGCTGTCAAACAGAGCCTGCCCCTCCGGCCCCAGTGAGCTGTAATTGGCTGGCCTTGATGGACTGAGCTGGTTTGCAGTCCTCTGGGGTCCTCAGAAGATGGAACCCAAGAGTCCTGCTGGTCCATACCTTCATATCTGTGTTCACCCTCTCCAGGAGGAGGAGGAAAAGGAGGAGGAGGAGGAAGAGGAAGAGGTGGTGGAGGAAGAGGGAGAAGGAGAAGGGGGAGGAGGAGAAGAGTTAGAGAAGGGGCAAGTGGTGATGACTGGCAGTGGATGAGCAGTGTCTGTGTGAGGCATCGCAGCCCGCGGGAGTAGGAGCTAAAGGTGAATGTGAACATTCTGATGTTCCTGAGGAGCTCCTAGTGTGGGACGTGTTCAGAGATGATCTCAGTTCGGTCTGAGGATCTACTCCGGGGACCTTCTGTGTGCTCCAAAGGCACACAGAGGAACCTTCATCGGCTCTTTCAGGAGACCCCCCATCAGACCCCTAGCGGTAAGGAGGAGGCGCCTCCAGAGGAACTCACCCCGCATGCACGGCGGCTCAGGCCCGACCTCTAGGAGGTTACCGGTGTCGCCGCTCAGAAAGGACGCCAGGGTTTCCATGGAAACGTCAACAGTGTCAGGGCCACTGGCCAAGTCCTGGAGGTGAGGATGAGGAGGAGAGGGATTCCCTGCGAGGGAGGGGTCACAGTCAGTGAGGTGAATGGAGGCTGTGTTAGTGTGTGTGTGTGTGTGTGTGTTTGTGTGTGTGTGTGTGTGTGTGTGTGTGTGTGTGTGTGTGTGTGTGTGTGTGTGTGTGTTGATATGGTGATGATAAACACTCCAACAAAGCAGGACGTTTCCAGATGAATGACAGAAAACAAATCAAACCCCAAAGACCTTCATCACACACATCATCATCATCACCGAGCTTTATCTCTCTCTCTCACACACACAAACACACACACTGATCTTCATTACACACATTAACTATCACTCACTTACGCACTGACCTTCATCACACAGTCGGTTTCCTTTCTATGATTGAACCGGGTGATCGATCTCCGCTCTGACGAACCAACTCAATCACTGAAGCCGGAAATCGATGAACACGTGCGCCCACCCCTGCCCTAAGCCCTAGTCTCTGATTTCTGTCCTATCAGGAAAAACGATCACTGATCGATCGGCTACGGAAGTGGACCGGTCTGATCTCGGTATCGATCTGTTTAAACCCCCATCTTCACCTGCCGTGCACAGCTGTGCACCTCGACCCGTACCTTGATCCCGGACCCAGACCAAGACCCGGACCGTGGACCGGACCAGGATCCGATCCGTCCGAACGCTCTCGCGGCCCGGGAGCGGCGAAATGTACCTGTGCCTCCTCCGGCAGCCCAAGAACTTCTGAGAAGCTCCTGCGGAGATCCAGCTCCTCCGTGGGAAGAAGGGGGGCAGATCACGGCGGGTCCCGGGGAACTACCGGAGCACCGACACGGACCCCGGGCAGAGAGAGCCGCTCATCCTGGTGCGCGGCAGAGACTGAGGGGAGGAGGGGACACACGCACACGCAAGCACGCACGCATATGCCTGGTTAACCTGTAATCTGACAGCAGGTCAGAACTACAGCTGCTATTAGGGGTGGGTGGCTGGGGGGGGGGGGGGGGGGCTCCATCCATCTCTGGATGTTGATGGTCATTCTGATAGTGTTGTGATTACCCCCCCCAAAGGTCAAAGGTCAGGTACAGTGGAGAACAGCACGCCCTCTGCCCCCAATACCCCTTGGGCTTTCAATGTGACTTTCCCCTTCGGTCATTGCTGCTGGGGTTAATCACCTTAGCTGGGGGGGGGGCATATGTGGAGGGGGGCTAATCTCCTCCAGGAGGTCCCACTGCTGTGAGGCTCCACCCACAACATAAACAGTCAGGTGACGCCTCCAGGAGCACCTTAGTGGGGTGGGGGGTGAGGGTCTGGTCCTCAGGAGGCCGTCCTGTGAGGAGAAGCACTTTCACTGCTGACAAACACTGTGATCTGCTGCGACAGATTGGGTGGGGGGGGTCAGAGACGTCCGGCGGCGAGCCGGCTGCCGGCGGCTGCCACTGTTATCCAACAAACCCCGCCCCCTGTCATTAGGGTCCTGGCAGGGGGTGGGGCCAACATCTGTCCCCCCTGAACCCTACTTAGACCCCCAGGTATCCCACCTGAGGCTGAGGGGGTGGGGCTTCGGGACAAAAAGGCCCTGAGACCCCGCAGGAGAACAATATGACAACCTTCTGACTACACCAAGACTATGCTTCTGCCTTGAACCCACCATGACAGGCCTGGGGAGCTCTGGGGAGGTGGTGATGCATTCAAGGACCCCTTACTGCTGTCGGCCGGGCTGGGGTCACTGCTGACACCTCAGGCTGCCGGCCAATTAAAAAGAGGGACACAGGAAATAGTGCCAGAGGACGGAGACGAGTGGGTTCGAGGACAGAAAGGGAGAACAAGGGTCAGCAGAGTGACCCGGTCCTCCTCTGAAGGACTGGTCTGAAGAAGGACCAGGACCTGGACTGGAAGCAGCTGGTCGCTAATGGAGCCCGGAGGCTCCATCTCACTGCAGATTAGAAGCCCAGCAGGTCAACTGGCAACCAGCAGGACATTAAAGAGGAGCTACTGCACCCCCCACACACTCACACACACACACACACACACACACACACACACACACACACACACACACACACACACACACACACACACACATCTCTCTATGGGTTGAAGGTTCTCATTCTCAGATGATCTCAGACCATCTGATTCTGGTTTGAGCATAAGACCAAGGCTATGAAGACCAAAGCTGAACACTCCTAGATCCTTCCTTAAGCCTGCCATGAGATGATGGCCGGGGTCCATCAGCACATGGTGCTTACGTTCAGGGTCTCCACATCCAACCACCTGTCTGTCTGCTCTCCAACATGGCATCCAGAAGATCGGGATACGAACAAGGAAGGTGAGTTTCTGGAGAGGGCTCCTACCTGGAGAAACCATCTCCTGCCCCCCAAAGGTGGCTCCAGACCTGACAATGGGGAGGACTTATCTCTGGTCCGGATGTGGTTGCCGTTGGTAACCAGGCTGCTCTCAGGTCTGAGGCCTGCCATCTGCAGAGCCCATGCTTCTCCCATACTATTCGGAAAGTTAGGAAAGTAACTTTTCATATTTAAGACCATGTTAAGTGTCCCAGCACGGGTTTGTGTGTGTGTGTGTGTGTGAGATTCTGTTAGGGTGTCAGGTTTTGTGTGTCATCCTGCCTGGTTAATCTGGTATGTGTTTGTCTGCTGTGGAGATGAGCTAAAGACAACAAGATGGCATCTGCACGCCTGGCATCTGCACAGGGTCATGACACACACACACACACACACACACACACACACACACACACACGTTAACTACTACCTTTACAGATGAACACACACCACATGTAATCACCGCTGAACGCACACACACACACACAAGTATGCAGTATTGTGTGTGTGTGTGTGTGTGTGTGTGTGTGTGTGTGTGTGGCTAGCTGTTAGCTTCTGGCTTCATGCTGCTAAGCTTCTTTTTCTTCCACAATGGTGTTGTGTTGGGAGCTCAGGGCCAATTAAAGCCCTGGGTGGGAGAGCAGGCGCTGTCACCCCAAGCTTTCTGACCTCTAACCTCCAGCTTAGAGGGGAGTGGGAGGGGGAACCAGCTGGGTTCTGTTTAAACACACACACACCTGGCCAGTCTGCAAACCAGTTCACAAATCACCAGCATGCATGGCTTGAGCCTGAACACACACTCTTTCCATGACAAGACTTGGTTTTCCTTTGAATTGTAATGATTTCCTGATCTTTGTTTCCTTGATTTCACTCCATCAGTCACCTGAAGTAAAACCCCGAGGAGATCACGACATACCAATTGGTCGCATCACCACGTTGTGGAGGCTCTGCAGGTTTATCTGTGGATGTGGTGAGTAGCTTCATGCCTGGATCCGGGGTCCAATCCAGTTCACAAACGAAATCAACGCCAGCGAGCACTGGAGGCCAACAGAGCTCCGCTGCATACATGGCCATCAAAGTTGATCTATTGGTGTCTGTAAGCACCAGCGGGGTTCACATGAACTCAAAGCAGATTTGTTTCATCCCAGCTGAGAAACATCAGGGCACAAGGAATCCATGCTGAGACCGAGAAGGAGTTTGGGGCAAAGGGCAGGACGGACTGATGTAGAGATAAACCACGAGAGCAGATGATTACTCGCAGGAAGTCTAATGAGAACAAAAGGGGATCTCGAGTGGAGCCCGAAGGCAACCTTGGGGATAATCCATTGGTTCAACCCTTCAAGATACTCAAAGTTGACACCTCAAGATGACAAGGTTAGCCAACACTTGAGAAGTATCTACTCTTAGTTTCAATCACATAGATGTTCACCTATGGTCCTGTGAACATCTACTGAGGAGCACCTATTGGTTGTCACACCTTGCCCTCTGTCCTGGAGACAGAAAACAAACAAAAAATACTGTTGTTACATTTTTAAAACTAGGACCAACTTCCAGCAGATTTGTTTTCCAGATGAATGGCAGGGTAATGACATGTTCCTGGCTGCTCTAACAGTAGAGCAGTGTCAGGTGTTGCTGGCAGCATGCCTCCCTCAGGCTCACAAATAATAACCAATAATGCTCACCTGGTGACAACACGTGCCACCACTCAGGTGATGTTAAGATGTCTTTATGTGTGTTTTCAGACAAAGCAGTAGTTAGTGAGGCGTGAAGAGAGGTTTGATATTTCTCCTTGTTTGTGTGTGTTGAGTTATAAGTGAGCCTGAAAGGAATGGATTGTCCTTATGCAGCAGTAACGCTGGGACCACTAATTTGGCTGCTTGGTTGTCGTTACAAACACTGACGATTGCAAGACCAAACCCCCATCAACATTATATTTTTGACACCTCCCCCAACGACTGGAAAGAAATAAGATCAGTCAATCCACAAAAGCAAACTGCAATAAGTATCATCAGAGTTTGAAACATCCTGGCATATCTTGGGTGTAGCATCATGGAACAAAAATGTTGGAGGGAAAAAATTTAATTCCGTCAGTGTGAAGCAGTGGTTGCTCCAGCAGGCTCCAACTGCAGATAAATACCAAATATAATTATATTGTACTTTCAGCGGAATCTGTGCTGTTGTTATGAGCATTGCTAAGATGAGTTCCTACCTGGCGACCAGGGACTCATTTCTCTAACACACTTATGTGTTTCCTGAGGAGCCTTTTTACTGCTGCACCTCTGCGGATGTCCTGAGCCGGTGGGCTGATGTTAGCCCATCCCTGCACCCTTTGGCGCTAAGTACTGCACACTCTTCTTCTTCTCCTTTGGGCTTTTCCCTTCAGGGGTCACCACGGCGAATCAACCTTCTCCATCTAACCCTATTCTATGTATCCTCCTCTCGCACACCAACTAACTTCATATCCTCTGTCACTACGTCCATAAATCTTCTCTTTGGTCTTCCTTGAGACCTCCTGCCTGGCAGCTCCAATTCCAGCATCCATCTACCAATATATTCTCTATCCCTCCTCTGTACATGACCGAACCATCTCAGTCTGGCTTCTCTGACCTTCTCTCCAAAATATCTAACATGTGCTGTTCCTCTGATAGACTTATTTCTGATCCTATCCATCCTTAAAATCTTAATTTCTGCAACTTCTAGCTCTGCCTCCTGTCGTTTCGTCATTGTACTTGTTTGTAGTCCATACAGCATCGCTGGTGTCACCACTGTGTTGTGCACCTTTCCTTTCATTCTGGCTGATAGTCTTCTATCACATAGTATCCCTTACACTTTTCTCCACCCATCCCAACCTGCTTGAACCCTGCTCTGGACTGTAGACCTTAAGTACCTGAAATCCTCCAACTTTCTGATCTCCACTCCCTGTACTCTCACCGTTCCACCTGAGTACCTGTCATTCACACAAATATACTCTGTCTTTCTGCAACTAATTTTCATTCCTCTCCTTTCCAGCACATACCTCTACCTCTCTAGATTTTCCTCAACATGTTCTCTGCTCTCATTACAGATCACAATGTCATTTGCAAACATCATTGTTCATGGAGATTCCTGTCTAACCTCATCTGTCAGCCTGTCCATCACCACTGCAAACAAGAGGGGCCTCAGAGCTGATCCCTAATGGAGTCCCACCTCCACCTTGAACTTCTCTGTTACCCCTACAGCACACCACACCACTGTTGCATAGCTAGCATACATGTCCTGCACCAGTCTAACATACTTCTCTCCTACTCCAAATTTCCTCACACAATACCAGATTTCCGCTCTTGGCACCCTGTCATATACTTTTTCTAGGTCTGCAAAAACATGGTGCAGCTCCCTCTGACCTTCTCTGTTATTCTCTATAAGCATTCTCAAAGCAAATACTGCATCTGTAGTACTCTTTCTAGACGTGAAGTCAACTAGACTGCTCTCAGTCTAGTTTCCGCTACTCTTTCCCATAACTTCATTTTATGGTGCATAATCTTTATCCCTCTATAGTTGCCACAATTCTGCACATCCACCCTATTCTTAAAAATGGGCACCATCCCACTTCATCTCTATTCTTCAGGCATCTTCTCACTCTCTAAGATCCTGTTGAATAAATTAGTTACTCTACCGCTGCTTCTCCTAGACCAGTGGTTCTTAACCTTGTTGGAGGTACTGAACCCCACCTGTTTTACATGCGCATTCACCGAACCCTTCTTTATTGGATCGAGGATCGTTTCGTTGATGGGTACAAAGAACAGGCAGAGTAGCCTTTTCATGAAATCTGGCTCCCTTCACCTTGAATTCAGCAAGCGCTATGTTCTTGTAGTTCCCATCTCCATGCAGCTGAAGGAAGCCTTCCCTTAGTTTTGCCGGTGCTGGACTAGAATTGCTCATCTTGTCTTTGCAAATCATGCAGTTAGGACATCGATTCCAATCACGTTCCGTCATACATGTGAATCCGTATTGTATGTATTCTTCCGACCGCTTTCTTTTTTTGCCCGACATAATCAGTATGAAGGGATTAAAATATTAAGAAAGAAATCACATGACGTACCATCACGACAGTCACAAGTAACTACAACTGAGCGCGCCAAAATCCCTGCAGCACGGATAGGCCAAGCAATGAAGCGTGATCACCTGCAGCAAGTGATGTCATCACCAATGTGTGTCTTGACCTCCACCAAACCCCTGAGACTGACTCACTGAACCCCTGGGGTTCGATCGAACCCAGGTTAAGAACCACTGTCCTAGACACTTTCACACTTCCACAGGTATATTATCAGGACCAACTTCCTTTCCACTCTTCATCCTCTTCAATGCGTCCCTCACTTCACTTTTACTAATCTGTGGTACTTTGTGGTCTACAATAGTCACCTCTTCTACCCTTGCCTCTCTTTCATTTTCCACATTCATCAGCTTTTCAAAGTACTCTTTCCATCTTCCCATCACTCCTCTTGCATCTGTCAATACATTTCCCTCTCTATCCTAAATCACCCGGACCTGTTGTACATCCTTTCCGTCTTTATCTCTCTGTTTCGCCCAACCTGTATTGATCATTCTCTCCCTCCTTATGGTCCAACCGAGCACAGATCATCGTACGCCCTTTGCTTTGCCTTTGCCACCTCTATCTTTACCTTACGTTGTATCTCCCTGTACTCCTGTCTGTTATCTTCAGTCCTCTCAGTATCCCACTTCCTCTTTGCTAACCACTTTCTCTGTCTATACTCCTGTACTTCCTCATTCCACCACCAAGTCTCCTTATCTACTTTCCTTCCAGATGGCACACCAAGTACTCTCCTACCTGTCTCCCTGATAACACTAGCAGTTGTCCAATCACCTGGAAGCTCTCACTGACCACCAAGAGCCTTTCTCAACTCTTTCCTGAAAACCATACAACACTCCTTTTTCAGCTTCCACAACTTTGTCCTCTGCTTTTTTTTTTAAGCCTTTTTTCATAATTTTTATTGAACAAACAGTACAGAAAGACAAAGTACATTAACAAACAAACATGGCTAAATAGAATTGAATGTTAATGATATAAACAGGCATGAGGAAACATAAGGACATTCATTTTGAATGCAATCACTTAACTGTTACGTAAACAAGATTAAAGGCCTGTGAGAAATGGTAAATTCTTGAAATAAGGGGGGAAAATAATTAACAAATTAAAATAATGAAATTAATAATAATAACAAAAACATGGCAAGGGGAAAACAATATGTATTTAACTTGGTGGATCTAAAGGAATATCAGTCACAAAACTGTATATTTTTTGGTTTTTGGATTTTTTATATAATTCAGAATCGTTTATAAGAATGTAAAATTTGGGCGACATTTTTTTGGTTTGGATATGAAGAACTTGACCAGACCTAAAATAGCATTGACACAGAGATCATCTCTTTTGTTGCCTAAAAGTATACCAAATATTATATCATCTCTTGAGAAAGAAATTGGTGATGATGGAAATTTGTCTTTAATCCCCTTTTTAGTTTTAGCCCAGAAGCCTTGTACTTTTTCACATGAGAAACATATGTGGTCTGAGGTTTCAATATTGTCTTCGCAAAAAGCACAAATATCATCTTCAATATTAAAGCGTAACCTCAATAATTCCTTAGATTGGTAGATGTCATTCATAATTTTGAAGCGTGTCTCTTTTGCCTTGGGGGGTATGAGTAGAGTCAGATACATAGTCTGCAGTTTGGCAATCGATTCCTTATCAAATTTATTTAAAAGATTATTTTTGTTTCGACATCCAGGGAATACATTTTCTGGAAAACAATAAAAGGGTTGCTGCATTTTCTGTCCAGAATTGAGATTCCCTGGAGTGATAGTGGGGGTAACTGTGGTTGTATGGTTTGGTGTGTCATTATATTTTTGGTAAGGAATACTTATTGAAGGGTTATTGAAGGGTTAAAGCAGTGTTTAGTACAATATTGTTCATAGTTTAACAAACTACAATTGTCATCGATCAAGTCAATTATTGACCACATACCTTTCTCAAACCATTCCCTATAAGATAGAAATTTGTTGCAATGCAGCACATATCTATTATTCCATGTTATTGTACTGTGTGGTGAGAAGTTGTGTTCGTGTATCATTTTCCAGTACAGTAATAATTGTTTATGGAACTCTGATAATTTCACAGGAATCTTGTTGATATTAAAATCAGAGATAAGCAGAAGACTTAGACCACCGACTTTGTTGAATACGGAGTTAGGAAAGGAATAATGATGCTTTATTCAGGATTTCAACCAGTTCCCCTTCAATGTCCCATTGAGGCAGTCCAAATCAGCCCTCCTTCACTTGTTTCTTTCACCATATATGATTTCTTCAGATAATGTGGTCTATTCCTCAAATAAAATTAAAATGTATTTGGTTAATAGATTTTATGAGTAGATTTGGAATAGCATTGAAACACATTGGGTATATACTGTACATCTAGATAAACATTCCATTTTGGGCAAAATTATCCAGCCTAATATTGACAAATCCCTTTGGAGCCATATATCTGATTTAGCTTTAGATTCAGTAAGTTTACTTTCTATGTTCCTGGACTGACTTAACTTTTGATCCTTAGAAAGGAAAATGCCCAAGTATTTTATTTCTGAATTAATTGGAACACTGCAGATTTCTTTTAGTGGCAAGTCATGAAGCACAAAAAGTTCACGTTTCTTTAAGTTCAGGACAATCCTGAGGCCTTGGAGAATTTTTTAATTTTTTCAATGCTTTTTGGGATTTGACAGTCATTTTTCAAAAATAAAGTTGATTCACCTGCCAGCTGGCTAATAATAATTTCTATACCCAACACTACTAACTAACTTTTGGATACGGTTACAATTTCTAATATAAATGGCTAGCATTTCGGTAGCTAATAGAAATATAAATATATAACCTTAGGGAATTACCAGATCAATATGGAAGCTTGGAGTGGTGCTGCTCAGTAGGGTGACACAGCTATTAATATTCTCATGGAGTCTGCGAATCACAATTCTAAATTTCAATCCAAATCCAAAATGTTCGAGCGTTGCTAAAATAAATGGATGTTTGACAGAATCTGATTTATAAAAGTCAAAGAAGAATATTAAGCCATTATCCTCTATGAGGTCTCTCTATTCAATGATGTCCATGACATGCATTATATTATTGCGGATTGATCTTCCTCTTAGAAAGCCCGATTGTGTCTCTGCAATAATGTCTGAGATTGCTGATTGGAGACCGGAGACTAGGATGTAGGTAAACAATTTATAGTCCGAATTTTTGAGAGTGATGGGTCTTCTGTTTTCAATAAGACGTGGATCTTTACTGGGTTTAAGGATCGAAATGATAACCCCGTGTCTCAATGTCGTTGGAAGTGAAGAAGATTCAAAGATTTCCAAGAAAACCTGACTGAGAGGATTCCTTACATCATCCCAGAAATGTCTATAGAAGTCTCCTGTGAGACCATCTGAACCCATAGCTTTGTTGGGAGATAGTCGACCCACTGCAGTGTCAAGTTCAGCAATTGTCAGATGCTTATCACAGGTTTGCTTGGAGTTGTTGTTTATTTTGGGGATATATTGAGCAATATCTGTTAGAAAGGGATCACAATGACTTATTCAGAATTTATAACTGTATAGGTGGCTATAGAATTTAAAGATTTCAGAGGCTATTATAGTCTCATCTGTAGTTTCCTTGTCATTAATCAAAAGAGATCTGAGGCTATTTTTCTTGTCTTCCTTTTTCTAAACCACAAAAATATGCAGAGTTTTTCTCTGCTTCTTCGATACATTTTGCTCTGGATCTAACAAATGCACAATGGGCTCTATGAGTACCCGATTGTAATTGTATTATTTTTTGTTTGTCACCCTCATCCAAGCTAGGCTATTTACAATAAGTATGCAGTTGCATCAGAATGTCCAATTCTCTTTTGTCAAGATCTTTTTTAAGTTTGTGCTAAAGGAAATAGAGTAATGGCGAATTTTATATTTTAGAAACTCCCATTGTTTACCAAGAGATGCAAGTTCCTCAGAGGACTTCATTGCTTTAATTGAGGATCTAATGTTTCGACAATATTCATTGTTTTTCAGCAAATTGGAATTGAATTTACAGTATTTGTTTGATGAATTCCTTCTTATTTTGGATGCAATGACTAATGAATAACACAATGGTCTGTAAGTAGAGCTGCCGATATGCCAGAGCTCATTTTATGGCTTAGCACATAGCTCTATATTAACAAGTAGTCAATTCTGGATTTCCTATTATAATTGGGATTGAACCAAGTGTATTGAAAAGCTGCTGGATTAATATGTCTCCAAGCATCAGTCAAATTCAGCTTGTGACAGAAGTCATTAAATACCGGATTACGATGGCTTGAAGGGTATTTAGAAGGATATCTATCAAAAATATTATCCTGGACCAGATTGAAATCCCCGCCTATCATTATATTGTCATTTGGGTGAGAAAATTGAAGACCTTCTAGGTGTGCAGTAATTTGTTCTAATAGTCTGTTGTTTTCTTTTATGTTGTTGTATCCATTTTATCCACCCATGTTAATTAAAATGAATTTCAAATTGTCAATACTTATGAGGATCAACCAGTGACCATGCTCGTCTGCCAGATGTGAAATAACCTGCCCTTGGAAGTTTTTAAGCAAAATTGCAACCCCTACTGAACTTGAAATGCAATGAAAAAGTAAGCTTTGTCTCCCTATTGTTGAGTCCAAAAAACAATGTCTTCTTCCTTAGAATGCGGTTCTTGCAAGAAAATAAAATGATTTTTTTTCCTCTTACAGAGCAAAAAATTCCTTTTTTTTTGGTCAAGTCCCTCGGGCCCCTTGCATTAATGGACAAAAAACACGTCATTATTAAGTTGAAACATAGAACAAAATTCTAAACTAAGTAATGAGGAATAAACAGATTGAAGTATTTGGAAAAAAGTACAGATATAAGAACTTGTCCTAGTTGAACTCTGAGTATGAAGTAGATTTTAAAACGAGTGATTGTAGAACCAGTAGCATCATGGGGTGACTCTCTTACCATTAATGAAAACATAGGGACCTCGGAACAAAGTTTTATAATAAAAACTTGTGGCTTGTTCCACCTTCGGTCAGACAGCTTTCCTTGCCTCTCTGTCTTCCTCGGTGGATGTTTAGCAAAATGGATGTTTAGGTGTTAGCAGACGGCATGATGTTTAGATGCTCGCCCCAGTTAATCTCTGTAGATGTTTCCCATGAACTTCAGGACAACCTGTCGAGGGTGATTGGCATTGTTTGGTCCAATCTGATGACAGAATTTAAGATAAAGTCCATCTTGTTTGTCCACTGTGGAACAACTTGTTAAATGCAACAAGCTCACAAATGTTTTCACCCTTTTCCTCCTTAAGACCATTCAATTTCAAATTCTGTCTTAATTTAAAGCACTCTAAATCAGCTACTTTACTTTCCAATTATGTTATTTTGCTCTTCAGCTCTGCATTAGTTTCTGTAATGCGGCTGATGTCGACTTCCATTGCCTTGAGATTACTTTGGCATTCTTCTATATCTGCCGCGTCGATCGCCACCACTTTAGCCAGGTTAGTTATAGCGAGTGAGTTTTGTCTAACTTCAGCTTTGAGTTCTAGCATTACCTTCTGAAGAGAAGTGATAACGTTGAATATTGCAGCAAGAGAAATTTCCTCTGTATCAATTATAACGTCTTCGCTCTCGTCTGCTTCCTTCTTTTTTGTAGGTGCTGAGGGTTTCATAGGTGAAATCATGTTTTTGATGCCTCTAACGTTAGTTTTCAAAGCTTCTGAAGTACAATAATCATGAAAAGAAAGTGCTTTGGCTTTAGTGTTAGCGGTAGCTTTACTAGTAGCTTTGTTCATGTTCGTGGTTCAAAGCCGTTGGAGGAAACGTATTTTACTTGCCCAGGTCCTGAAGTATGTGGTTTGTTTTAATTAACTCACCGAGAATTATTTAAGATATTGGTCCAAACTTGATTCTATCTAAGGGTCCTGCTAGACAGAGCGATTACTCCGTGTCTGTTCCCTCCGCCATCTTGCAGGATCCCCCATGTGAAGGTAAGCCTGATTAACTTCCTTATTTAGCTGTTGCTCATCTTCATGACAAATCGTTTTGAGTGATATATGTAAAGGTTTTGTCCTTAACATTTAGTTTCTTTATTTTTGGGGATGTAATATTATATTAAATCTTATTCATATTATGTGATGTACGTCCATTATATACTGTACAATGTCTATTGCTGTCCAATTTTAGTAAAACGTGCATATTTGTAAATGTGCAAATGGACTTTTGTCATTTTGTGTGTGTGTGTGTGTGTGTGTGTGTGTGTGTGTGTGTGTGTGTGTGTGTGTGTGTGTTGCCCACAATGCAACCAGCTTGATCCAAAAAGGCAGGAAACACTAAAAACTGCAATAATTCATTGCAATTGTGTAAAAAAAAAGGAGTTATGGACCAGCTCTTCTTCACTGTGTTCCTCAGACTTGTCTGACCTAAAATAACAGATCTCACCCTAAGAGAATTTTTCAACTCTGCTGTCATCTAAAAATTTTACCAAGACATGACTGTTTCATTTTGTCCCAAATGACGGCGTCTGTTCAGGATGATGGAACCCTGTCATTACCTCTGGGTCATATACACTGCTGGACCTGAACCAAAGCTGCACTGGTTTAGGCCAAGTGTGCGTCTGTACGGGGAAACCAGAGAACCAGATGGAACCCTTTGTCTCGGATGCTGTCCAAGAAGGCACCAAACAAGCCCTCAGCTCCCTGCAAACATTTTCCCGCCTCAGCCAAAAAGCAACAAGTCCACACGGTGGTTTGTTCTGTCCTCACTAGGTTCCCCCTGCGACGCTAACTAATCTGGTTAATCCCAACAGGAATCCATCAAACCAACGCCTCTTAATCCAAAATCTGACCACACAACTTTTTCATTACTTCCATATTAGTGCTGGACTCTGATCTGACACCATAGTGCTCAACACAGCAGTTAATTTCCCTAAAACAGACCAAAACATATCAATGAAATAGAACCGAGGACCCGTGGCTTCAAGCCCGTCAGCACCCCCTGGAGGGCTTTGCAGAGGATTCGGTATCATCAACCTTTGGGTGTACAATGTAAGGACATTAAAATTCCCAACAGAAATGAGCCTGTTGGTAAAATGAAATGTGGCTTTCTCTCCCCCTCTGCACTGACTTACTGCTTAATGCATTTTGGACTCGACATTTGGGGTATTACTCAAGTACATTGTGCTTTTGTATTATGTATGTATGCATTTGTATTGTGTCTGGCCTAACACATGACCTGCTGATTTCTTTGAGAAACTTCAGCAGGTTTCTAGAGTAAAGTTCTCGTGGTTTGGCGGGATTTCTGTTGAGTTTTCTGGAGAGCTACTGCAGAACTGCAGGTGAGAATTCTCTGTGAAGTCAATTGCATTTGGGGACAAACCTGACTAGGTTTCTGATTTGTGAAAGGCATCTCCGTAACGCACAACGCAATGCCTGTGCTGTTACTCTGGATCTTTGTAAGGCATTTGAAACTGTAAACCACTCTATGCTTTTGACCAAAATGCACAATTTTCATTTATCAGCAAATACTATGAATTGGTTTCAATCATACCTAGTGAATCACTACCAATGTGTCAAAATAAAAAATAAAACCTCACCGTTTACAGCCTGTACAACAGGCGTGTCCCAAGGGTCCATTCTAGGGCCATTATTTTTCAGTCTATACATTAATGACCTGCCCTCCGTCTGCAGCGATGTAGAAATCTTAATGTATGCTGATGACACGGTCCTTTTTGCGCACGGTTCGGATACTAATTCTGTTGCTGCCAAACTCCATCACAATGGCAAATGCAGTAGAGTGGCTCAACAACTCCTGCCTTACATTGGACACTGAGAAAACGCTCACAATGTATTTCTCAAACAAAAAAACTCAGAATGTCTTCCCAAATATTCAAGTGAATAACCATATGATCAAAAACCCTGGACCCTTCACTTAGTTTTAAAAATCATATTAAAAAGACCTGTAATGCCATGAAGTTTAACATTTCGAACTTTCGACATATCAGGAACGCGTTATTACTAGAAGCTGCAAAGTCCTACCTTGATGCCATGATCATATCCCAAATTTTATATTGCATATCATCCTGGTCTCAGGCTAACCTAAAACCCCTAAAATCTCTGAGATCTTTACATAATCAAGCCCTAAAAATTCTTGATAAAAAGCCAAGGCACTATCATCATTGCCATATCTTGGGAAAATATAAAATATTAAACTTTGACAACTTGATCAGGTACTCTGGTATCCGTCTGGTCCACAAAATTTTACATAACGCCGCCCCACCTCCTCTTAAGACCTACATCAAGCCTCGCTCCCAACTCACAAGTCAAGTGCTAAGGTCGGTGTCTAGAGGAGACTGCAATGTTCCTAAAAGAAAGTCTGCCTTTTCCTGTAAAGCCATATAAGAATGGAATGGGCTTCCAGACAATCTTAAGAACATGACTGATTTTCACACCTTTACACGGGCCGTTAAAAATTGGATTCTGGAGCACCAAACATGCTCACACTAACAATCAGATGTTACCCCTCTGGGTAACATCTGATGGCCCCCAGATGACCAAAGTAATAATATCACAACAATAGCACATTCAACTTGCAAAATACATATTTTATTGTCTGTTTATATATTGTATAGTTATTTTATTGCCTATCTGTATATTTTATATATATTGTCTATTTTGTAGTTTTATATTTGTATTGTCCAGGACTACAGATGGAAATTAGCTATGAGCTACAATCTGGTACAAACATCTCTGCCTCTGTGCTTAATGTAATTGTACACTGTCCTAATAAACTTCTAAACAAACAAACAAACAAACACTCGCCAGAGTTTTCCTCCATCCAGGTATGGAGATGGCCTCGGTGTGAGGAGCCCTGTTCTTTGGTGTCAGAGCAGGCCGCGGTCCGACATGCTGGACAAAGAAACGGTAAGAAAAGGCGTAGAGCTGGACAGCTGGGGGCTGTACCGAGTGCCTGAACCGCAGCCAAGCCTGGGGGGGCAACCAGCGGGCCAAAAACGCCGGCTGCCATGGTAACCATAGTAGCAGTCGTAAAAGGAGTGTGGCTTGTTGTTATTCCGTGATCTATCAAACACTGGAAGTCCTCCGGGCAAGGTGGTGCCCACTACTCCTATGGGGGTCTCTTTTGGGACTACCATCTCCATCTGTGTGCTTCCACAAAGGCTCTCGATTTCGAGTTTACTCCATGGACTTGGGTTCTCCACCTTTTTGGGTTCTCCACCTTTACTGTCCCATTTGTATGACAACAGTCCTGGGGATAAGCCTTGAAGGTGGGTTCTTGTGGATGTAGAAGAGAAGGACCAGGAGACCTACTGGAAACAATTGTTTTATTGTTCCATTCCAAACGGCAGCAGTAACAAAGGGTTACACCTCATCATGTAGGAAACTCTCAGACTATTTTTCTTTAAGACAAAGGCAGTCCTGGTCCAGACTGACCCCCCCCACCCCACCTCCATCAGAGGTTCCTTCAGCCTTCATCTACGAGTACGAGACTATCAAGTTGTAGCATAGTTCTACATAGTTCTAGTTGTAGCATCCCTCTACATCCTGTCAGAAGCCACCATTTTTTTTTGGGGGGGGGGGCTGAATAGCTGATGGAACCAAGCCATTTCTTCATCAATATCTACTCATTTTAATCAATGACCAGGAAACTGATTGCTTGAGCAAGCAACAACAGATGAGGGGGCAGAACCATAGCTTATGGACTGCTTACACTTCCTCAGGTGAACATATCCTTGGCGAACAGCAGAACCTACAGGTTACATCTGACTGTAGATGGACCAGGATAACTATCTGTTGCAACAAGACACAGGCCTGCTGCTCTCAGGATAAGACCTCCGATGCCAGGTGAACTCAGGTTCTCTGCCGCTCCAGCCCTTCATCTACCTGACCGCAGGACAGATTATCAGGCATCAGGTGAGACCAGGTAAACCTGCTGCAAGTCCACCCCGCAGCAGAAGATAAGGCCAGTGGTTGGTTTGTTTTGTTTCCATGTACTATCCCATCAGGAGGTCCTGCTTTAAAAAGTACGGCTTAGTAAACAAAATAAATTTTCTGTTGTAGTACAAATCCAGCTGGAGGTTCTGGCCACAAGGAGGCAGTGAATGTCCTAATTCTTCCAATCTTCTCTGCAGCCTTCTTAGGAAACCATCCACCTGGGTGGCTCCATCATGTCCTCCAGCTGGCTGCTGACTGGATCTCCTGCTCATGGACAGTGGAGCTTCAGGTTTGATGAGACTCCAGTATTTATTGGAGAGCTGCAGAGTTTGGCACGTCAAGGTAACGGGCTGCAGGTGTCAGGCTCCTGTCTCCTGTGCAGACCTGCTGATGTTCAAGTCATGGCTGACACTGAGCTATGCCATCCCTGGAGCCCCTGGTCCAACTTGAACTTTATCATTCGTGGAGAACAGGCATCTCCTGTGTGAGACTGGGCAAATTGGAGGTTAGGGTGGGTTGCTACTCCTAGCCAATCCCCCTGTAGCCATAGCAACAGACAGCGGAGTAGCAGCTCCGTAGTGTCTTTTGGATGTGCTGGTGAGGGTTGGTGTTTCCTGCCACTCGTGCTCAGTCAGAAGCTGGTCTCATTGAGCTGGGGCTTGGGGCTGGTGGGTGGGCCCACGGTGCACTGCCCCTCTGGACCCCCTAGGCTCTCGGGGGGAGAGGGGGGATTGGCGCGGCGAGCAGAAACGGGTGTCTGGCACCTGGCGGGACTTCCGGCAGTGGAGGTGGGGCCTGTGGGGGAAGAGCGCATGGGCCGGCGCTGCGAGGAGGATGATAGCAGTGGCGACGGGGACGTGGGTAGGTGGCGGGGGCCGTTGGACAGTGAGAAGAAGCGTGCCTCTAGCTCACTGCACACGGCCACGCTCCGCCGCATGCCCTCCGGCCCCAGTGCTGCTTCCGAGCTCTTGGCCAGCTCCTGGCAGCGCTCAGCGAAGCTGCCATGTCGGACTGACCCCCGGTCCATGTTCCGGGGGGGGCGGGGGCTAGAGCCAGGTGGATGCTGGGGGCTGTGGGCTGGGGCCACTAGGGGCTGTGGCCCGGCGGGGGGGCTGGCAAAGACAGGTTTGGCAAGGAGTGGGGCCTGGCGTGGGAGACTGCCACACAGAGAGGGGGAGGAGCCCTGCCCCCCCCCGGGATGGAGGCGCTCTGTCCGTAGGCCCTCGTTCAGCTGCGAGTGAAGACTGGAGACAGGGAGTCACACCATCACTCATCACGAGCCGCAAAACCAAAGACGGACACTGCCCGGACCACACGCACGAGGAGGTACCTGCATGTGGAGGCCCTCGGTGTGCTGTCAGGTGTTCTGGTCAGAGTCAGGTCACACTGGTCCAGAAGCTCCAGGAGCTCCTCCTCCGTTGGACCCCCGAGTGCTGCAAATCACATTCTGCGTGAGACGCCAGCCAATCGGTGCACAGGATCTGAAGAGGATGTGAGATGTGTGTCTGACCTCGAATGTCCACCTTCCCGGCGATCTCCATGGCCGTCGTCAGGTCCCACATCTGGATGCTGCCGTTGCCGTGGCCACTGAACAGGTAGCGCCGCGGCCGGGAGCCAATCCGACTTGAGCCTTCACACTCATGGACCACGAACGCCGTGATGGAGGTGCTGTCCACTGAACGCACCTCACACACCCTGTGATACACACACACCCTGGATCCTAACTTTTCCAGACAGGAGACTAGAAGAAACCCCAATTTAAGGTGTCCCAAACGAAGTGCTTCTGAGATGTGAGATCTTCAGAGCCAGCAGTACTCTGGTGTTCCACACTGCCTCCATCCTGCAGACAGAACTTCTCCCTTGGATGTTGGGGTTCAACACCCACCTCTTTCCATTAGACGAGAGCCTGACGTAGAGCTTATCGGTGTCTGGTACGACTCTCTGTATGAAGACCTGCTGGTCGTCTCGCTCTCCATACGGCCCTAAAGAAGAGCACACCGTTACCATCAGACTCCTGGCTGCGCCTTTCTGGAGATGTGGAGATGTCTGCTGGAAATTCCTCCCCCCACTAGATGTCCTGTTACCAATCTCGGTCCCGGCACTGCAGCCACCATGTCCGTCCACATCGTCCAGGCTTAGGATCTTGAAGGAGGTGAGTGGTGTGGAGCCTGGCTGCGTGGAGATCATCCCCCTGAAGCGGGTGACAGTCCAGGTCCGCACATGGTTGTTGTCTGCACAGACTGAGGAGTAACAGAAGGGGGGTCACAGGAGACCAGGCTGGGCTCTGAGGAGTCCTTCAACACACTGGAGGATACGGATCCTCTATACCTGAGATTAGGTGTTTCTCTGACAGCATGATCTTGGTGACAGGGCTCCGGTGGACAGAGAATGTCTGGAAGAGCTGCGGCCCTGAGCCCACCGTCTCTGGGTGCTGGACGATGACCCGGACCGTCCCGGAGCTGGTCCCATAGGCAATCTCGATCCAGTTCCCACTGTCGCCTGATCAAATAACCCACACAGGAGAGCATGCCTGATGGTGAGGGGAGACCTCTTGGCCACATGGTCATTACAAATGTCGTGAATGTGTGAATCCACCACAGAGCCCTCTGAGACTCCGGCAAGCTCACAGAACCCGCTCTGGTTTGCTTCTGAAGCGCCAAGCCCGCCTGACGTTCAGTCTACCAGCAGACTTGCAGCAGAACCCAGACAGAGAGGAGCTTAGTTGTTCATACTGGTCTTAGGAGTCAGGTAGACACTCAGCGCTGTGATGGCATCCTCTGTCGGGTCCCTGTAGAGCTCTGTCACCAGCAGGTCGTTGTCCTTCATCCTGAGAGGAAACTTCTGCACATCTGGCACACACAGAGAGCAGTTTTCATGGCCCATTCACACATGGCATTCACACATGGTACCTGAGGTGTGTGAGATGCAGGAGAGCCTACCGATGTAGTAGATGGATCCATTGTTGCAGCCCAGGATGAGGAAGGACCCGGCGGTGTCGTAACTGCTGATGGGAACCACATCCTGGTTCTGCAGACCACAGAAGGTAAGGGGAGGTCTCCACCACATGATCCCTCAGGTACCTGCCAATATCCACCCACCTGCCAATGCTTAGTAACAGCATTCCACACCCCCACCTTCCCCGAGTGGCTAGTGGCGATCAGCTGGTTGCCGACAAAGAAGAGTGCCTCCACTGGCACGTTCAGGCTGAAGACGCCTGCAGAGGGAGGAAGACACGGTCAGAGCCAGCAGGACTTCACCTCCTGATGCAGCTGGAGAGCCATCATTAAGACACCATTCACTGAAGATCTTCTCTGAGACAGGTTTCGTCTGCTGACCCCGAGGAAACCATCTTCACGGAGGAACCAAATTCCACTCATGTATCACAGGCTATGTGACCTTGATGAAAGTTTCAGTGCTGTAGGACACACATGTTCTCAAGGTCTCAGTGAAGACATCTTCAGTGAAAAATGTCAAAGCTCTCACCGATTTCATTTCCGTTGCCGTCTGGGCATATGGACCACAGGATGATCTCTGTCACCGAGGCGACCGCCACCATCTTGTCATTATCCCCAAGTGAGCCACCCATCACCTTGGCATTGAGCGCCACACGATCGATGACCCAGTCCAGGCGGGGGGAGGTGAAGACCTGCTGCCACCCGGTGGACTCCTTCACCCTGAAGGACAGGAGGGAGCAATGCGACACAAGATCAGGAGAACAGACCGTCAAACCCCAATGCCATGGAACCCAAACCTAAAATCCAATGGAGACATGGGTATGTTCTGGGTAGACTGAGAACACTGACCTGTAGCAGACCACAAACTGGGCATAGGCCACGGCGATCCAGTTGTGATGACCACAGATGATGCGGACCATGCCAGGATCAGATGCCGGAACTGCACGCACACACACACACACACACACACACACACACACACACACACACACACACACACACACACACACACACACACACACACACACACACACACACACAAGCAGATATATATGTGTGCACGGTTTACAAATGTGATGCCCCATCGAAGCCTTCTGGAATAGGATTCATATTCAGGAAGTTTTGCAATGACACACACTATATACCGTATGTTTTGGACTATAAGTCGCAGTTTTTGTCAATAGTTTGGCTGGGGGTGCAACTTATACTCTGGAGCGACTTTTGTGTGAAATAATTGAGCTCTCTTGCTCTGATGTGTGTGTGTGTCTGCGTCTGCGTGTGTGTCTTTAATATAACAGCGATCGTCACACACACACGCAAACCAATCAAAATTCAGCAGGGGCGGGTCATGGCAGAAGTGCGTAGTGAAAAAAGATGCTACCAGTGACTTCTGTATCTATGAAAATTGATCATTTCAACATTCGCGCTTACTTATAAAAACAACTGAGAAGGGCTGAACAAAAATGGCACCGAAAAGAACATCATATGCTGCGGGTTACAAGCCGGAAGTAGTGAAATATGCAGCCGAAAATGGCAATCGAGCAGCAGAAAGAAAGTTTGAAGTTAGTGAGAAACTTGTAAGGGACTGGCGAACAGCGGAGGTTACTCTTACTGAAATGAAGAAAACTAAAAAAGCTAATCGCGTTCTAAAAGCTAGCTGGCCACGGCTAAAGGAACAAGTTCACACAGGGGTGGTTGAACAACGTGCTGCTGGGAAAGGCTTGTCAACAGTAAAGTTGCATCTTCACACCCAGGTAGTTGCCAAGGAGATGAATATAAATGACTCTGCGGGAGGACCTTCCTGGTGTTAGTGCTTCATGCAAGGCAATCGCCCCTCTATCAGGGTTATTTTTTATATATATATATATATATATATATATATATATATATATATATATATATATATATATATATATATATATCTTCTTCTTTCGGCTTTTCCCGTCAGGGGTCGCCACAGCGAGTCAACTTTCTCCATCTAACCCTATTCTCTGTATCCTCCTCTCACACCAACTGCCTTCATATCCTCTCTCACTAATAATAATAATAATACATGGGATTTTTATAGCGCTTTTCATGACACTCAAAGACGCTTCACAAGTAAAAACAGAAAGAACAGAACACTACGTCCATAAATCTTCTCTTTGGTCTTCCTCAAGACCTCCTGCCTGGCAGCTCCAATTCCAGCATCCGTCTACCAATATATTCACTATCCCTCCTCTGTACATGACCGAACCATCTCAGTCTGGCTTCTCTGACCTTCTCTCCAAAACATCGAACATGTGCTGTTCCTCTGATAGACTCATTCCTGATCCTATCCATCCTGGTCACTCCCAAAGAGAACCTCAACATCTTCATCTCTACAACCTCTAGTTCTGCCTGCTGTCTTTTGGTCACTGTAACAGTTTCTAGTCCATACATCATCGCTGGTCTCACCACTGTCTTGTACACCTTTCCTTTTATTCTGGCTGAAAGTCTTCTATCACATAGCACCCCTGACACTTTTCTCCATCCATTCCAACCTGCTTGGACCCGTCTCTTCACCTCTTTTCCACACTCTCCGTTGCTCTGGACTGTTGACCCTAAGTACCTGAAGTCCTCCAGCTTCTTGATCTCCACTTCCTTTGGCCTAACTGTTCCACCCAAGTTCCTCTCATTCACACACATATATTCTGTCTTGATGCGACTAACTTTCATTCCTCTCCTTTCCAGAGCATACCTCCACCCCTCTAGATTTTCCTCTACCTGTTGTCTGCTCTCACTACAGATCACAATGTCATCCGCAAACATCCAGGTCCATGGGGATTCCTGTCTTACCTCATTTGTCAGCCTATCCATCACCACTGCGAACAAGAAGGGGCTCAGGGCTGATCCCTGATGGAGTCCCACCTCCACCTTGAACTTCAGGTTAGACAGGAATTTATCTTATTTATTTTAATTTATTTTAAATTGTCTTTCAAGATGAAATATCTATTCTTAGTCTTGGAATTTATCAAATAAATTTCCCCCCAAAAAATGCGACTTATACTCCAGTGCAACTTATATTTGTTTTTTTTCGTTCTTTATTATGCGTTTTTGGCTGGTGTGATTTGTAATCCGGAGCGACGTATAATCCGAAAAATACGGTAGAGCAAGGCTAAAGGGGCTCCTGAATACAGTGGACTAGATGGTTCCCGGACCTTCTGATCAGATCATCAGTAGTGGAAGACTCAGAGACCTTCACAATGTGTCAGAACATCCAATACTGTTTAATGTTTTCAGCTGATAGAGCGTGTGTGGGTGAGTGTGTCCTGACCTCCAGGTGTCCTCTCCTCGACCCTGCTTAAGATGCCAGCATTGCCCAGGTTTGGGGGCATGGTGTTGCTGCGTCGGACTGGCGCCCTCTCTGGCGGTGAGGCCCGGCCCGCCATGAAATGTGACCCGGCCAAGCTGTGCCTGTTCCGCTTCTTGGCCGGGTAAACTGTAGAACAGGCGGGAGTTGACTGTTCTGTCGGACAGTGTCAGTGGTGAGCTGTCCGGGTTCTCACCTGGGGGGGGCAGGTAACCGTTGAAGAGCACGTTTCCACAGGAGGAGCGATCCAGCTCGTCACACAACTGCAGCTTCCGCACTGCGCACGCACACGCACGCACACACACACACACACATACACATCTTCAGATAAGCTGTGG
Source organism: Fistularia commersonii (assembly GCF_037954325.1). Taxonomy (NCBI): domain Eukaryota; kingdom Metazoa; phylum Chordata; class Actinopteri; order Syngnathiformes; family Fistulariidae; genus Fistularia; species Fistularia commersonii. The sequence continues at coordinate 11,221,501 of NC_141286.1, forward strand.
AGAACATCAGCTCAGAGTGTGTGAGTTGTCCTTCCACAGGGGCCGGGCCCAGCCAGCTTCTGCTCAGGAACCTTCGCAGAGCTGAAGACCCAGATCTCCGCTGACAGTCTCACCCAGTGGCGTTATGCCGTAGAACTCAGCCTCATGCATGAGCATGTGCACGCTGATGGAGCGGGGGTGAAGCTCCTTGGTGCGCAGGAAGTTGAGGATGGGGGTGAACAGAGAGGGGTCTCTGTCGATGAAGATCTGGGAATGGAGGAGGACACGGTTAGGATGGTCCGGGGAGGCGTTTGATAGGTTGTGATGAAGAAGATCCTCTGTACTCACGGCTCCTGTTTCATCCTTCAACGTGGAAATACGACCGCTGAGCAGGCTGAGGACACAGGAGGAGAAGATCAAAGAACAGCAGTGGTCAGAAGCACATCCTCGCATTGCTCATTACACCAGACAACATCTTCTAAAATTCCAGTGGACAGATGTCCTGAAGGAAAATCTAAACACAGAATAAGAACCACATGCTACATTCCAGAAAAAATGTCGTTTGGCAAGATGTTCCTTTGTGGAGCTGTAGGTACTGAGGTTATTCTCATCATCCCAGGAGAAGATTTGCAGGAAATTATTTATAATAGAATAGACCTTTACTAATCCCAAAGGAAATTATTTTGCTCGAAGGCTCCACCATATATTCATACATTCACTCAAATTTAATGCTTAGTTAGTAAATCGGTAAGGTTTTACAGTGTGTGTGTGTGTGTGTGTGTGTGTGTGTGTGTGTGTTGGGGTAAAGGTCCAGGTTCTCAATCACAGACCCACCTAGAGAAGAACGAGTCTGGAACCCAAGTCAACGTCTGCCGGGAGGTGCTGAACCTAGAGGCGGACAGACAGTCTCCAGTAAGTTTTACCGAACAGCTACTCGCAAGTACACGACCCAAGTACTGCATCTCTATGACACGCTTTGTGTACGATGCGTACAAGTACTACACGGCTAGCATGCGCGGGAGCTTAATCTCTCTCCCGGTTCCATTATCGGACGGAAGTGCCGCTTTCCCTTGATGCATGTATACCCGGGTTCCAGTGCAAGGGAGTCTCCTAGGCTGGAGGCTGGGGGGAGGCGGTTCTTCGTGGTTATCACAACATTTGTGCAACATATTTGTAGGAACCTATGGTAATGCCTCTGTTCTTCTGTCCGATAATAGACACCCGTCGTCCCGGTGGCTAGTGGACTGCTAGCTTCCCCGTCTCCCCGCTGCGGCTACCCGGGCTCCTCACCTCTTTCCGCCCACGTTCAGGTGAATGATGTCTCCGCCCCTCGCTGCGTTCGACATCCTCCGAACAACTGACTTCGCCCGTCGCCTCCGAAACAACGCTTCTCTCAGTCCATTCGTCGGAACCGGTTGGTGTCCGTCCAAGTTTCCAGCCCCACTTCCTGTTGCGTAGGGTAAGGGCGGGCCGTAGCGAAATCCCGCGATGGATCGCGAGATCAGCCGGGCGAGACAAAGCCCGGAACGAAAGTGGACAGGACTGCAGTACTTTACAGCCTCTGGCCGAGGAAAAGAATTATCATCCGAGTACCTTTATTCAGAAACACAACCAATACCACAAAATAAAGCAAAGCGGAATACTTCGAAAACACTACAGCGCCATCTGTTATTTTTCACGCACGGTTACTTAGAAAATACACGTAGTTGTACTACCTAGAAGTATCCCTTCCTTTCTTATGACAGTAATTAAACATAAAAACTTCATAAAGGGTGAGACAGGAATAAATCTATGTATTTAATTCGAAGATGCTGAAAGAAAGGGTGGCATCCTGGCGCAATGCTTAGTCCTTCGGCCTCGCAGCACGAAGGAGCCTGGTTTGATTACGTCAGAAGGTGAGTGGGTGGGTGGATGAATGGATGGACGATGTTCTCACTGTTCTCTGCTGCTGAATGTCCTGGATCCATCTTGACTGTCATGTGTCCCTCCCCTCCTTAAGATCTGACGGCTTCAAAACATCTTCAGGTTGTATTTTCACCTGATAGCTGTCGCCGTAGGCCGTCACCGATTCCCTGTTGGTTTCAGATCTGTGTTTATGAAGATTATGAGGGTTTTCAGATAGTTTCCCGGCAGCAGCTGCAAATGTTGTTTCAGCAGAGGCAACCAGAGATGGTCCACTTCCTCTTCTGGTGTCTGACTTGTCCTTTCTCCCTGCAGGATCCCCTTCCTCCCATTCTCTTCCCCCAACAGCAGGGCGGCACTGCCGGACGACATCAACACATGTATAAACAACTTCTCCAATGTTATTTCGCTGCCGTGAAGCTGTAATCCTACAGAGCGGTTTGTAAGCATCTCCACCGGATCCCCCCGTTGGACATTCACACCCCCTCCCCTGCAGACTGATATCCTGATGTCCTTTGAAGGCCGAGTTTAGCCTTTATTCTCTAAAATAAACCCATTGTCCCCAAAGATGAGGACATCGTTATTCCCCCAACAACGACGTTGCGTTCAAAGACCGAGATTTATTTTTTTATTTTTTACTTTTTTCAGGGTCCCACTGATCTCCAAAAGAAGCTCAATGGCAGCCAGCCAAGGAGAGGAAGGGCAAGAGGTTTAAAAAAGGAGGGATAAGGTGGGTCTGACCCACATCCTGGTGTCTGCTGAGACCTGGTGGTGAGAAAAACAAACACGCCCACAAGTGAGAGGAACAGAGGGATGGGTGGGAGAAAAAAAGGAACCTGCTGGACCACAATGGCCCCCCAGACCAGCCCTTACTGCTTGTGTGTGTATGTGTGCGTGTGTGCGTGCGTGGCAGTAAAGGAAGAAGGAGGACGTCTGTTGGAGATGGAAGTGGCAACTCTGCTTCAGACCAGGCGCCACATGACCGCTGAACTGCGGCGGTGCCTGCAGCCTGAAGGTTGGATGACAAGGAACGTGTGGATGTATCCTGAGGGACGTCGTTCGGCTGCTGGTAGGTTCACAACGTGATTATCCGGAGATGATCCGCCAGCGGCAGCAGGAACCAGAAGCCAAGTGGCATGAATTTACTGTCCTTCTTCATCAGGTTGTCCTGGAAAGGTGGAGATAGGTGACTGCATGAGAAGCTACTGGTGGGGAAGCTGAGACCTTCTAGATGTTCAGAGGGAACACAAGGCGACATCTCAAACTGTATCAAACTGCATCTCTTATCTGACGGTGATTTTCTTTCAACATGTTTTCTGAATTCATGTTTTATGTTGATCTCAGATTGTTGGTTAAACTTGGGGCGGGTTACTTATGAAACTCATCAGAAGACAACATTCTGAAAGATCTCGGTGGTAAAGCTGGTTTGGAGAGGAAGTAGTTTGTCATAAAAATCATCATTAACCTCAACCATCCGACACGTCACAGGGAGGACATGGAGGAGGAAGACCTTGCTCCATCAGTGGCTGGGCGTGTGTGTGTGTGTGTGTGTGTGTGGTAATAATAAGAACCACTGGTGTCAGTCCATGTGGATCAGTGGGGGTCTCCATGGCTCCTGTCAGGAAATTCTAAATGGATCATCCTCAGTAAACATGGTTCCAAACGGGAGTCTCAGGTAGAGCTCCTCCTGGACCCTGCAGGAGAAGCAGATGTTTCCAGTGATTCCTCCTCAGTCTACTGAGCAATGGACCTTCAGCTTGTCAGGGAGCCAAGTGTTTTCCCAAAGTGTCAGTTTGTTTTCTCCAGCTGGACCAAGGCATCTCAGACGTCCCAGGAGCCACCAGGTTTCTGGCAGAGAGAACTTCCATCCTCCTGGGAGGTGGGTCAGAACCTCCCACTTCACCCGGAGAAGGGCAGCAGCTGGGAGGTTCACATCCTGCAACCACAGAAGAACAGACTTCTGCAGGTTCCTTAGTGGCTGAATGAAAGTGGGAACAGGCCACACGTTCTGCGCTTTGGCTCCCTGTAGGGAGGCTGAGGGTACTACTTGGACCTCTGGTTCCATCCAAAGTGGCTGGTTTGTTTGGATCTGAAGTGAATCCTTCATGTTCCTGCTCTGAGGAGCAGCGTGATGCCAGCACTAGTCCCAGAAAAAGGTGGTCGTTAGACCAAGGACGTCCTAAGACTCTGGTGGACCAATAGAGCGTCTTGTCTGTGCCAGGTGGCACCATGACCATCAGGTGGTCTGATACTGAAAATGTGACAATAACATCAGGGCTGAGCTGGCTAACGTGCGTGTGTGTGTGTGCGCGTGTGTGTGTGTGTGTGTGTGTGTGTGTGTGCGCGTGTGTGTGTGCTTGTGTGCGTGTGCTTGTGTGTGTGTGTTCTCAGAGATGGATCCACTCAACTCCAGCCACCTTCACACCAACCAGACCAACCAGTTAGATGTCAGCAGCATCTACACACTACAAGTGCTTCCGTGTCTGTACCTGGCGGTTTGCGTAGTGGGTGTGGCTCTGAATGGCGTGGCCGCCTGGATCTTCTTCCGAGTAGCCAGCGACTCGGGGCTGGTGGTCTACCTGAAGAACATGGTGGTGGCCGACCTCCTCATGCTTGCCACCTTCCCTTTTCGGGCGGCAGCTGAGCTGGACGTGGGAGGGTGGCGCCTTCAGGCAGCAGTGTGCCGCTACACAGCCGTGCTCTTCTACTCGTCCATGTATGTGGGCATCCTGTTCATGGGCCTGATCAGCCTGGAGCGCTATGACAAGATCGTCCTGCACGCCGCTGCTTCCTCCAGGACGAGCCTCCTGCAAAGCGTGGGTTTTGCCCGTGGACTGGCACTTCTCATCTGGAGCCTCCTGCTGCTCACTGTGCTACCAAATGCCCTGCTGAGCAGCCGGCCAGCAGCCCAGGAAACATCCCGCCGCTGCATGGAGCTGAAGACGCCGCTGGGCGTCCAGTGGCACCATGTCTCCACACTCTTCAGCGTGGGGCTCTTCTGGCTCACGCTGCTGGTCATGGCCTTCTGCTACGCCTCCATCGCTCGCCGCATCTGCCAGACGTACCGCCGTGTGCACCGTGACCAAAGCCACGTCTGCCGCAAGTCCTACCGCAGCATCTTCAGCATCCTGGCCGTCTTCTTCATCTGCTTCGTACCCTACCACATCTGCCGCATTCCCTACACCCTCAGCCAGATGCCGGCGTCCAGCTTTGCACCCAACACCCGCTTCCTGCTCTTCCAGATGAAGGAGGCCACACTCTTCCTCGCCTCTGTCAACGTCTGCCTCGACCCCATCATCTACTTCCTCATGTGCCGCACCTTCAGGGAGTCGTTGCTGACCAGGCTGACCCAAGGGGAGCGGAGGAGGTCCCTCACCACTGCGCATAGCATGAGCAACATCTAGGCAAGGAGCCAGGAGGCAAAGGAGGAGGCAAGGTTAACACTCAGAAGAGGAGAAGGAGAGGAGGCAGAGGGAATAAGGTTACCACTGAGAGGAGAGGAGGAGGTGAAGGAAGGAGCAGGAGCGTTGGAGGGGTCATAGGTCAAAAGATGGATGGATGGATAAACTGATGAGCCAATAGATGAACAGACGAACTGATGGATGGATGAACTGATGGACAGATGGACTGACAGACCTAGAAGGTTCCGCTTCTTCCATGTTCAGCAGGTCCTGTCACAGATCTGATTGTCTACAATATGAGAGGGTGAAGATTTGGGGTCACCTGACCCTCCCTCCCCCCTGCAGCTTCAGAATCCACCATCAATGATATATGTTTCATCTATCATATGTTATAATAGATATTCCAGCACCCCTGCAGGTCATTTCAGCTGACCTTTGGTTTGAGTCCTGCAGCTGAGAAGGCTTTCAGCCTTGGAGCTTCAGGCCCTTTTCAAGATTTCTTCTTGTTTTTTTTGTTTGGGAAAATAAAAAGTGTGAATTGTTGTAAATTCATTGTTTCACCTCATTTCATCCACCCGGGGTACCAAAGAGGAGCGCTCTATTTACCCTCCAGAAAGAGAAGCATCCATTTGTTCTCCCCATCTGGGGTTTGAGACACCAGCAGACGTGGCCTCTGCTGTGCTGCCGCCCTCTGGCAGAGATGGGAATCCTCCAAGCATTTGGTTGTCCTCAGATGTCACTGTAACTCCATTCTGAGAGACTGAGGGATATCGGCTTATTCTCTTTCCCTCTCTGTCTCTCTCTCTCTCTCTCTCGCTCTCTCTCTGTCTCTCTCTCTGTTTGTGTGTGTGTGCACACGCGCATGTGCGTGTGTGTGAACTGTCTCACTGTCTCACTTTTCTGATGAGAATCAAACCAAATAGAGGAGGACCAAGCTAGAAAGTGGGCTCACAGAGACTCCACCGCAGAGTGAACCTCCCACTGTCCTACACCAGGTGACAAACCAAGAAGACAGAGGCCACAGACACCAGAGGAAAATGAGAGTTGAACAGGCTTTGACCAGAGGGATACCAAGTTTGACACGAGTAAACCAGAGCCACCAGGTGAGTCTTAGCTGGATGGAGAAGATGAGATCCCAGGAGCAGGACCAGCCTCATCAACCATCATCTCCTTCCTATGTTCTCCCTGAATTTTCTCTCCATGTTTTCCTGCCTAGGTTCTCTCTGTAGTTTCTCCATGTTCTCTTGCCTATGTTCTCATGGTTTTATCTCCATGTTGTCCTGCCTATGTCCTCCCTGTGTGTTCTCCATGCTCTCTCTCTTCTACATAGGATCAGTGGTCCCCTGTGGGGCACCCTGCCCCACTCTTCCCTGCTGGACTCTCCAGGAGCTCCCTCACATCCCTATGCTTTTGCCAACAGTCTCTGTGGTAACGAAGGAACCAAACCCTGCCCTCCAATGAGTCGGTCACAATGGCAACAGCCTTCGGTTACATCAGCTTCTTGGCCCGGCTCATCTTCATTGTGTTCTACACCCTGCTCTTCCTGGTGAGGCGTGGTCCTATCACATCTGACCTGTCCTCTCTGATGGATTGAGCATCTTCTCCGCAGCTGCTCCGCAGCTTCTGCTGGAAAACCTTTGGAAACTCCTTGGTTTCCGGAAGGTTTGGATGATTTCTCTAAAGGAGCTCCTCTTTGCTTCCTGCTCCTGATTCTGAGTCATGTTCAGGCAGCTCTAGCTCTTCCTCTGTAGAATTCTGAGGAGGAGGGGGTCTTGGTTTCAAATTTCTCTGTTGATTTTGAGGAATGTCTTGTTTCAGTTACATGTGAATACTTTGGTTGTGAAGTTCAAATGAACATTGGAGGCAGTTGGATGAATTTGAAGAAAAAGTCAAAGCCAGAATGGACCTCCACAAGCAGAAGGTGCTTGAGTCGAGTGTGTTTCTCTCCTGGGGTTTAGCTTCTTGTTTCCAAGGCGACTTCTGCATCCCCCGGGCTTCCTGGGTTCCTTAGGTGTTCTTCTGTCTTGGTACTTCTTTGCAGGCTGGATCCCTTCTGTACATCTAGTCCCTGATGTTTTACTTCTGTTAGGTTCTCCGTCAGACGACCAGCAGCATCAACATCTACCTGGCGAACCTGGCAGCCACCGACCTCTTCATCAGCCTCTACCTTCTCTGCATGGCCTTCAACGCCAGTGGCTCTGGGCCCCCTGCACCAGGCCTACTGCAGTTTCCGCATCTCTGCCCTCTACCTCAACATGTGGCCAGCATCCATTTCATGGCCTATATTGCTGCTTACAGGTGTGCTTGTCCAGTTTCTCCTGGGGTGGAGGACAGGAGAGAAGAGTGCAGTGGAATTTCAATAAATGAAGGACAACTAACTAGAAGCAAAGAACCGATAAGATGGAAAACAGACAAGGATCAGAACCTCAGGAGAGCATGAGCTGAACCAGGGGCAGAGAAATAGGCTGGTGAGGAGTTCATGGCCCTGAATAGACAGACAGATGGATAGGCGCTTTATCATACAACCAAACTGGCCTGATACTTTGCAATCAGAATCCCATCAAATAAAACCCCTGAAGTGCCATTCCTCACAGTCATACCACCGCTAAACATGTCTATGCACATGTCTGCTCTGGTGGAGACTTTGGTAAAAATATACAATGTATGACATACAGATGTAGTATAACTATACTGAGATAACAGAGAGGACCTCTGGTTTCCACCACATCACATGCTGTTTTGGGTTATTGCACGTACAGTTTCACTTTTTCCTCATCCTAAGTGATTGAATGCAAAGTTCCTGTTACTACACATGTAGTATTAGAGTTATTTCTCCTGAGTCTTCAGTGTTCTCACAGCCCAGGGAAAGAAGGTGTCAGTCTTCCTGAAGTTGCCCATTCTGACTGACCAGTATTTATTGCCTGAGGAGAGCGGAGAGAAAAGTGGCTCGGGAGCAGCTGAGGCAGCAGATGGTTTCAATTTCCTCCAGGTGGAGCAGGGTTCAGCTGATTAAATTTTTTGGTGGGGTGTGGTCGATGGCCTGCTGCGTAGCCTTCCTGTCTGACTCCGTGCTCCTGGGAAACTGCACTGACCCGGTATGTCATCACACTTCCAATAATGGTGCAATAGAAGGACATCAGCTGCTTCTGCTCTAGATTATTCTTGCTCAGGATCTCAAGCAAGTGCAATCGCTGCTGGGTTTTCTTTATCAAAGCCCTAGCATTGATGGACCAGGAGAGCTCATCTTGGATTTGGACACTAAAGGAACTTGAAGGACGACGCCCTATACCGGGCCTCCATCGAGGTCGATAGGAGCATAGCCTGCCTGGTTTCGCCTGAAATTCATGATACCTTCTTTGGCCTGACCCCTCTCTGACAGGTGCTGGACCTCCTTCCTAAGGCGGCCCCATCCCCCTTTGAGATGAGCCCCAACACTGGGGTATTGTCCGCAAACCTGATGAAGCTATTTGTGGAATGACGGTGTGCGCATTCTTGGGAGTCCATGAGATTGGCTGTCAGGATGTCCCACACGCTGAGTTGTGGTCTATGAAGAGTATCTTCCATGGTTGATAGGATAATCTGGGCGGTTTAGCATGGAGAGCAGGGTGATTGCAAAGGTATCATCAGTGGAGTAATTGCTCCTGTTGGGGAGACTGGCCTTGACTTGCTGCAGGACCAGCCTCTCCAAGCTTTTCATCAGTGCTAATGTCAGGGCAATGGGTCTGCGGTTGCTGAGGAGGCTGTTTCCTGGTGTTTTGAGGACCGGAATGATGGTGGCTGTTCTCAGGCAGGTTGGGACAGGGGACAGTGGCCAGGGTCAGGGAGTGGCTACACAGGAAATGCACAGGAACCCACAGCAGAATCAACACAGGAGCTTCTGGTTCTGGTGCAGGCTCTCCAAGACAGCAGCCTGAAGCAGCAGCCCAGTAGTCTCAAGGTTCTGCTGGCTGCTGGGTTGCAATTCTGGAACTTGGCGTGTGTGTGTGTGTGTGTGTGGGGGGGGGGTTCTGCAGTATTTGTCAGCTGTAAGAAGTTGTGAGTAAAATGTACCTCAAAGGTTGTGTTTGTTTCTGATCCAACTTCATGACTCATGGCTTATTTCAACTGGCTGCAGTTCAGGAACCTGGATCTGGATCTAGATCCTTTTACCTGGACCTGGGGATGAGTCTGAGGGCTGCAAGTCTTAGCTGTAGGTCTTCTTGTTGGTGCCTTTCTACTCACCTTCACAGAAACAGGAGGAGCCTCAACCCAGATGAGCTTCAGTGTTTCGGAAACAGTTCCAGGCCTGCTTCTCACTTCCCGTCCGACTCTTTAACCTCAACCAGATTCCTGAAACCTCCGACCTAGGTCCTCCTATGTCAGCAGTTGTCAGGCCTCAGGTTGATGCCAGCAGGAAGGGGTTAACCTCCAGCAGGTCCACATCGCTTGTGGAGAGCACCAAGGGGCAGTAGATGCTCGAAGCAGCTCGAGATCCTCATTGGTTGCTGTTAAAGATCTCAATGGGTCTGACCGATGATGAGTCAGAGGTTCAGTCCTGTCTCAGATGCTGTTCAATGTGAATGTCTCAACACATGACTCAGCGCTTCCTTCTCAAAGAGAGGGTTCTCCTGGTTCTGCTTCTCCCAGGTTTGGGGTTTGGGGAGAACACTTGGAGTGCGTCTAGGGGTAAAGGAGATAAGGAGAACATGAAAGAGAAGAGGAGGTGGTGGTTTTGGACCATGAAGTAACAGAGAGTAGTGAAGGTGAGGTGAGAGGGATAAAGAGTCTTCATTGTGTGACATTCTGATGATTGGAGGTGGAACTCACTTGGATGTCCCTGATGAAGCTGACAGAGCTGCAGCTTTACTCCGTCCACCTTCCCGTTGGTTCTGGTGTCAGAGCTTCGGTCTCCTCCGAGCCCTCTAATAGAAAACATCTGGAGTTTGTGTGTGTGTGTGTGTGTGTGTGTGTGTGTGTGTGTGTGTGTGTGTGTGTGTGTGTGTGTCATCAGTATTGCAATAAATCACAGAAGCTCTAAAATTAGCCCCTGAAGACATTGACTTCAGTCGAGTTTCCAGGTCTGCGGAGAAGCTGGAGCTGGTGTTGAGAAGGTCAGGAGACCTCCATCATGACCAGCTTCTAGAAGCTCCTCAAAGCTCAGAGTGTCAGGCACACCTTGGCCACCCCGAGGCCAGAGCATTATCCTCTGTAGGACTCTATGAATCGAGTTGCCGTCATCGTGTAACAGTTGTACAACATGCAACAGGCCTTATTTAGTCCTGAGCGACTTGTTACTGTGTCAGCAGCTATGCTGTATCTATTTTACCTGTCTTATCATGCTGTCTGTTCTCACGTATAGAGCTGATATGTGTATATGGAGGAAAGGCTAATCTACCTAAAAAAGAATTATTAACTAACTGATGAAATGTGATTGTGTTCTTTCTGTGTCTGTCTCTATAAAACATCGTTCTGTGTCCAGTCTCTACAGAGACTGCACCCTGTTCAGCCAAATAAAGAGACTTGAGCTCTGGTTCTATTTGTAGACGACTGCTGGTCTCTGCTGATCATTGTTGACTGAATTACTGGTTGTTCATGTTAATTCAAAGCATAATTTTTTTTAATAAATTCTTGTAATCTCAGAAGACTCATTGTTATCTTGCCTCTTCACCATAGAGACTTTTTCCTCCACATTCACATTTGGAACAAAAGCAAGATATGATCATCTAGATGACGTCAACCAGCTATGACATCAGCCGGAGATGATGTCATCTTGAGATGAGCTAAATAAAGAAGTGAAAAAGAATGAAGAGGAGTTTAGGGGAAAAAATAGTTGTGAACAAGACACAAAATGACCATAACAGGAGGAGGAATGAGCAGTTCGCTCTTTAAAGGTCCCAACCTGGTGGAGTTCGGCACCCCCTGGAGGTCACCATTTGGCTCCAGGATGTTCTTGTGGAGGCCGCCCATCCGAGTGGGGTCATTAAAGTCCTGCAGGTCCTCAAACTGAGACACATGTCAGGGGATGCCGGGGGATGAGGCTGAAGTTTCAGCTGGAGGTCTAGACCGGTGCCTGTACCGCTAGAGGTCTTGATCAGCATATGCAGGGGACCTCTAGTCCTGCAGTAAAACTCCAGCCCTACACGGAACCTCAGGTCCAGCAGGGGGAGCTCCAGCTGTGGGAGGCTCTGCCTTTTGGGCTTATTTTTATCTCACTTTCCATCCATCTGTCTGTCTGTCTGTTTGCTGCTCCCCCCGTCTCACTGCCGCCGCTGCCCCCAACCCCCCGCCCCCTGTCTTCTGTCCTTTTTAAGTCTGACTGCCACCCAAATCGCCACCAGACGAGCCATTTATGGGGGGGGGGGGGCGGGGGGGTCATTGGGTGCCGTGGGAACAGCTCTAAAACAACACATTCACACACACACACACACACACACACACACACACACACACACACACACACACACACTGCAACCCGTCTGAGGGTTCAGATTTCTGCCTGATCTTCTGCTCTGATATAGTTTCCCCTTCAGATTCAGGTTCGCTTCCTCCACCCACAGGTTCTCTTCCTCCACGCAGAGGTTTTCCTCCTCCACCTGTCTCTCAGCCTCCCTGTCAGTGACCTTCTTTCACCCCACACATACATGCACACACACACACACACACACACACACACACACACACTACCTGTGGCCTCTGTAATCAGGTTACATCAAGATTACAAACCACAAGTTTTACGCCTGGCCCTGTCATTACCTGCGGTAACCATGGCTACCAGCTTTGCTGTCTGCTCAGGTGGCGTGTGGTTGTGTGTGTTTGTATGTATGTGTGTATGTGTGTGTGTGAGATCCAGCTCACCTGGAGGAGGTCCTGACGGGCCTGCTGCTCTGGGTCCAGGACGCCGCCGACCTCTCAGGAATGTGGCTGCAAACAGGTTCCCTGCTTTCTGCTAAACAAACAAGAGTTCTTGGAGAACCCCTTATCCCCCCTCCCCCGCCCTTTCACCCATCCATGTCTGCCATCATCTGTCTCTGTGTGAAAGGCCTGCAAATGTGTCACAGAAGTTTCCTTCAGCATAAAGTATCAGGACCAAACCTTCTTCAGAGAAATGGGAGCCTGTTATTATTGTTTTTATTATATTACAATAACTAAAATTATCATTATCATTGTATTATTTATTTTATTATTGTTGTGCTCCCACCATGATCATTCTAGATGGGTTCTCCAGGTTTTTACCCCCAAAGTCCAAATCCATGGAAGGGAATTTTCAATAGCTGTGAATGAGAGGTTGAATTGTTGGATGATTGATAGCTGACACTACCAGGTGGAGCTCCAGACCCTCGGACCTACTGCATATGGTAAGGAGTTTAGATAAATGAATGAACAAATGAACAAATGAATGAATAAATGCGCTGCCCCTCCTTTGTTTCTGTGGTAACTTATTGCAGTGCTCAGAAGCTGGTACCTCCAAAGATGTGATGAGGAACCAGATGATTGGTGAAGGACTCTGACTCATGCTGTGCTCCTTTGAACCAACTGCTTCACAGAGCAACTTGAACTCCCACCAATCAGAGGCCTCCCTCCCCAGCACAGCATTTTTGGGAGGTGTGTAGACGGAAGATGGCAGAAACCCCCCCCGGGGGGGAGGGGGGGTGCTTGGTCGTGATTCAGAGGTGTCTTCGTTCATGTCTACAATTTGAGCCTGAGGCATGACACACACTCAATCGCTCACTCTCTCACTCACTCACACACACACTCACACACACACACACACACACACTCACACACACACACACACCCACACACCCACACACACACACACACACCAGTCTCCTCCCCTGCAGCAGTGACTGGAACTGAACCTGTGATTCAACAGATCTGAGACTCAGATCTCGGGTCTCGGTTCTCAAAGCGAGGATCTTCCAGATGATGTGAGGTCAGCAGCCCTGGGACCTCTGGACCACTCATTTACTAAACAATCAACATCAATGAACAATCATCCAACTATTCACCCTCTCACTCAAACCAGGGAGTCTTCGGTGGACCGGCTAACAGAGGACCTGGGGAGAACCTGGGCAGTCCCTCCTTAACAGGTGATTTAAAATCATGTGCACAGTAAACAGGGACCCAGACACACACACACTCTCTTTCTCACTCACACACAGGAGATGCTGGCGCAGCTGAGAGACCCTCCCTGGCACGAAAT